>NC_140166.1:28998841-29218841 GCF_963971535.1 Notolepis coatsorum
GTAGTTATCATACTGCATACTTATAATATGAACATTTTTAAAGATTTTATAAAAATTCTTCCAAGCAAGAATCATAGCCATGTTAATAACGTTTGTAATAAACCAAACCGTTTGTAAATCCGTTAAGATTTCAGCGAGTTAAGAGTATTTTTGTTAAAGCAGTAGCACCGTAGCAAGATGGCCGCCTGTGAACTAGGTGGGAAACTCCACCTTGCGCCATCTAGTCTTTATATATATCTATGGCTGCGATGACTGACTGTAATGTATCTGGCTGTGTGACATCAACTTGTCAGCATGAAAGTAACAGCACCAGGATAGCTTAGCAAAGTAGCTTAACAGACGTTGTTGCTTTGGGGATTTGGTACAAACCCATTTATTATTTACAAAAAATATAAACATACGATGCCATGTCATTTGGCATTCATTCAATATACACAACTATATTAATACATGGCGATCACAGGGTGGCTGGGTAGCGCAGCGGACTAAGCGCCTGCCTACCACCGCAGAGACACTGGGATCGAATCCAGCTGTCAGCGGCAGTAGCGGCTGCTGGTTCTCTCTCCACTAGGGGGCGCTATACCAAAACATTTTGCAAACATGTACAGTACCACGCAACCGACTCATGGCAAGACGTGAGCGATTCGACTCACGCTCACGGCAATGAATCGGCTCGTATGAACGAGTCGCTCAGCTGTTACTACAACAACACACAACCAGTCAAATAAAGTATAGTCTAATTCACAACTTGAAACACAATATATAAATAGAAAAGTTAGAAACAAAACTCGCTCCGTCTCCAAACACACTCAGATCTCTCCCTCTCTCTCCTTCTCTCTCTCACACACAGCGCGACGTGGAATCGATTCGTTACACAATCAGACCTAGTATATGTAGTATTATATACCAAGAATAACTTCAGTATGAGTACAGGGCTGTACACATATTTTGCATATTGTTAAACGAGCCAAGGCTAGCTATTAAACTATCGATATGAATCGAAAATCTGGGACCCTGATGTAAACCAGACAAACGTCTTTCTCAGGTCTGCATCCCCTTAACAATTGTGTGTATTGAGCCGTACTGTATTGTACCCATTCTGCAATCTGTTAATAAAGTTTTCATTCATTCATTCATTCAAACATAGACGATATTGAACAAGCCATAATCCACGCATTTTCAATCCAAAAGAAGAGAGAGAGAGAGAGAGAGAGAGAGAGAGAGAGAGAGAGAGAGAGAGAGAGAGAGAGAGAGAGAGAGAGAGAGAGAGAGAGAGAGAGAAGAGAGAGAGAGAGAGAGAGAGAGAGAGAGAGAGAGAGAGAGAGAGAGAGAGAGAGAGAGAGAGAAGCCAGCGTTAGCTGAGTGGCTGAGAGAGAGAGAGAGGGAAGCGTTATCTGAGTGGCTGAGAGAGAGAGAGAGAGAGAGAGAGAGAGAGAGAGAGAGAGAGAGAGAGAGAGAGAGAGAGAGAGAGAGAGAGAGAGAAATATCGCTAATCTACCTTGGGGCTTGTTGATAAAGTATATCCACTCCATGGCATTGTCCATCCAGCCTGTGTTGATGTCCATCCATTGTCCATGCATGTCCCTCCACACTGCATCCATAATATAGCTTGTTAATAGCCAACAAGTACTGTGAGTGCCTTTGTCCATGTCCGCCTCGAACAGCCTGCAAACTACCTGGTGTTCTATCGCCATGCTCTAAGACAAACTCTAACCTTAACCAACTTTGAAAGAGTGCCTAAGCCTAACCGTTGAAAGAACTTGCCATCACGCTCCAAGACAAACAGCTGCATCTCACAACAACACAACTATCTCTACCAAGCTAGAATAAGCTAGAATTGGAACATTAGAAAGTGGATTCGGCCAATCAGAGATCGTCTCCGCGAAATGCTGCTACGGAAAAAAAGACTGGCGTCGGCCAATCAGAGAGCGTCTCCGCGAAATGCGGCTACAGAAATTCTTGACTGCTGCTGCCTAGACCGCTTCAAATCGCGCCCGGATTCCAACATAGTCATATTTCAACGCACAACGCGTTACGCACTGATTGGCTGCTACGGATACAGCGATCACACAGTGACACGCACTCAGAGCGCTATCGCGTCTAGCCCGGGCCGAGAAAAAAATAAAAAAAAGTGAGTCACTTCCTGTTCAAGAAAACGAGTATTTATTATTTTATTTATTAACGTTATATTGTGCATTGGAAACACAAACATACTTAAAATGAGTAAATATTATTCATTTTAAACATGTTTATATTATTTATAGGGCTATAAAACAAAAAACTAAAAATGTATTGTTCTCGTTATTCTCTCATATAACCAGGGCAGGTTCTGAGGGGGGGGCGGCGCCCTAGCGCCCCCCAGTGGCGGCCGCCACTGGTCAGCGGTACCTCCGGCTTGGTCGGTCGTCCATACTAACACAATTGGCAGTGTTAGCGGGTGGGAAGCCAGTGGGGTATGCATCCTGGTCGTTGTAAACAGCGACTCCTACAGGTCGGTCGGGGCGCACTGCTCAGCAAGGAAGGGAACTGGGGGAGGTAGTGTGATCCTCCCACACGTTACACTCCCCCAGTGAGAGTCCTCGCTGTCAGGTGAAAAGAAGCAGTTGGTTGACTCCACATGTGTCGGAGGAAGCATGTGGTACTCTTCACCCTCCCAGACCGACGGTAGGGGGTGAGTGCGCAACGACCAGGAAGGGAATTGGCATAACGACTAAATTGGGGGTTGGGAGAAAAATACGGAAAAAGGGGGGAGAAAAAATTATTTAAAAAAGAATAAAATACATGACGATCACAACTACTAGCCACATCGTTACTAGATAACTATGATAACAAGTTGACGCTGCTGTCGGACGTCAGGTGGAACAGGAAGTGAAGAAGTCACTGGCTCAGGTTAAATCAAATTAAACCTGTAGCTACATTAGGTACAAACAATGGAGTGCCACTTAGTGACCAAACATGGCACTGCAACTAAATAACACAGAAATACGATAGACCACCCACAGACGAAGAATGTAAAACCAGATTCTCAAACATAAACATAAAGACGGACAAGCTGGATGTAGCCAATTACTTAAACATTTTCTTCAAAAACATAGCCACAACACTGGTAAACAAACCCTCCCACTCAGGGCATTATGGGGTAGAACACATAGTAGCATACTACAAGAACCTAGGGGTCCACAAAGACGACTTCAAACTGGAAATGGTAACAACAGATGAGGTACTCAAAAAACTGAGCGCCCTCCAACCTGACAAGGCCACTGGCCATGACAACATCCCCTCCAAATTCCTCAGAGACTCAGCAGCCGCCATCACCCCACTCATCACACACATAATAAACCTCTCCATAAAACAGGGACACGTCCCCAAGGACTTCAAAATTGCGAGAGTAACACCCCTGCACAAAAAAGGCAGTAAATTAGACCCAGGCAACTACCGCCCTGTTTCTATCCTTACCTCCATCTCGAAAGTCATGGAAAAAATTGTATACAAACAGGTCGAAAAATACCTTGCGGAAAAAAATCTAATCTACGAATTCCAATCTGGCTTCAGAACATCCCACTCCACTGACACATGTCTTCTCTATTTAAACGACCACATCAAACAAGAGGTGGACGCGGGCAAATACTGCGGCATGGTCATGCTGGACCTACAAAAGGCCTTCGACACTGTCAATCACACCATTCTGATTGACAAGCTAAAAGCAATTGGTTTTGATAGTCTATCAGTGAGCTGGATGCAATCCTACCTGGAGGGGAGAGAACAGATGGTGGAGGTAAACGGTACCCTATTCCCCCCCCTCACAGTGAGCTGTGGTGTTCCACAAGGAAGCATACTAGGACCGCTACTGTTCCTAATTTATGTAAATGACATGTCGTCAGCTTGTGACTGCAACTTGTTCCTGTTTGCAGACGACTCAGCCCTGCTGGTCTCTGACAAGAACAAGTTACAGGTTGAAAAAACCCTCAGCTCAGAACTAGGCAAAATCTGCATATGGCTCGCTGATAACAAACTATCATTACACATGGGCAAAACAGAGTCCATTCTCTTCGGTTCAAATAACAAACTCAGCAAGACCGACGGCTTCTCAGTTACAGTGGTTGACAATATTGTCAGAAGGAAAGAAGAAATGACCTACCTGGGTTCCATAGAGGCAAATCTTTCCTGTGACAAAATGGCATCCAATGTAATAAAAAAAGGTCAACCAACGAACTCGATTCTTGTACCGGATCTCCTCACTGGTAAACAAGAATACCCTGAAGACTCTGGCAGGAGCACTCATTCAAGGGTACTACGACTAATCGACTATGCTTGCACCTCATGGTACCAAAGCACCTCAAAGGTGCTAAAAACAAAATTACAAACATCTCAAAACAAACTGGTCAGACTACTGCTTGACCTTACTCCTAGAACCCACCTCACCCCTGCCCACTTTGACAACCTAGGATGGCTTAGAGTAGACGACAGAGTACAGCAACTTGCAATGGGCCTGGTCTACAAGATACACTACACGAACAAGGTACCCATGTACATGTCAAAATACTTCCAAAAGGTCAGTGAATACCACGATCACAACACCAGAGGGAGCTCCACAAATCATGTTAAACTCAGATTCGGCTCAAACAAGGGACTAAACATGTTTCGCAATTATGCCACATCAATGTGGAACGCCCTACCCAAAGCTGTAAAGGAATGTGAATCACTACCCACTTTCAAAAACACTCTCAAAGAACACCTACGGGAGACTGCAATTCGAAACTGGCCCCTGTAAATGTCCTAACACAACCCCCTCCAATGTACAGTAAATTACCAAGTATGGTTTTGTCAATATTCCAATGTACAGTTTTGCTTGGACAGTTGTACAGTGTCCCCCACCCACCCACCCCTCCTACCCAACCCCCCCTGCCCTCACCCACCCAACCACCTCCAATGTACAGTCCCCCCCACCCCCCAACCCACCTACCCAACCTCCTCCAATGTACAGTTTCTACGTCAAATGTATATACTCTCTTTTTTGGACTCTTTTCGTATCACAAACAGTACTGTATTTGCAAATCTGGTATGTCATAAATGTATAGATGTAGCAGTACGGTCTATCTGTATGTCATGTATGTCATATATGTTATGATGAATTGAAAATGGGGGACCCTGATGTAAACAAGACGAAAGTCTTTCTTTGGTCTAGTCTGCATCCCCTTAACAATTGTATGTATTGAGCTGTACTGTACTGTACCCATTCTTCAATCTGTTAATAAAGTTTTCAATCAATCAATCAATCAATCAACCGCAACAGTTCCGGTATTCTGAAATCATGCAGAGTTCGGGAATAGGTGCAGAAAAGTGACTATAGCTCTATAGAGAAGGTGCTGATCGACTTGGGACTAGTCTCTCCGTGTTCAGGAGACTCAGGCGTATACAAGGCTATTGGATCATGTCTCCAGCACCCCCACAGCCGTAGCTACAACCACTTAATGTCAAGGCTCTCATCCACATTCATTAATTGTCTCCCCCCGCTCTCTCTCTCCCATGAGCTCAATGTAACACGGAAGTGTAGTGGTCTAATAGGCTGGTCGATTATTTATGATACAACACCAACGTCTGATTGACATCTGTGGCATCAGCTGTCGCCTGGGGCTAGTTAGTTAGACATGGCCCACTAAGCTCATTCTCCTGATCTCAGCCCATAAGCACCCTGCATGGCAACCTGACATGTACATTTGACAAACAAAATCCTCTAAATGGGGACCCCCCCCTGATGCACAGAGCAGTAGATGACAGCAGAGTTGTGATTATGAAAGAGGGCATGTCAGCAGGGGGGCTGAGAAGAGTGGATCTGATGACACAAAGGTGGGCGGTACATCCTCAAGACATACAGCCAGGCGGGCTTCTATTTTTAGTGTTAGACTCAGACTCCCAAGAGGCAACACTGAACGTCACAGGAAGTCCTTCGTACCAACAGCCATCAGACAACGCCTCACTGTGCCTCACTGAACACAGACTAAATCCCTGTATATCTTCCTGGACATTTACATTTGACTATAGGTACATCTTCCTGTACATTTACATTTTACTATAGGTATACCTTCCTGGACATTTACATTTTAATTTGACATTTTACTGTATATTGTCAGACTGTATATTTCAGAATTTTAGAATGTGTATCTCTGACTGTGTATTTTTTATTAAAAAATTTTCTTATTCTTATTCCTATTCTTATTTTTGACTTTTGACTAACTAAATGTTCATTGGGAGCTGAATTTCCCTCTGGATTAATGAAGTACTTCTATTCTATCCTATTCTACAGGGCGTTTAGCCCCTCGCGTTGTCCTCACAGAAGAGGTTTTAACATCTCACAGGTTGACAGGACTGCCTGCTATTGGCGCTGTTCTTTTTTGTGAATGAACTGGGTGGGATCTATTTCTCCGCCACAGGATATGCGCCCAGGGAGACTAATGACAATTGACTGTGAATTGATTGAGTGGGTCAATATGATACAGCTGAAGGGAATTCTTTCAAGCCCTCCTTTGCAGTGTTGTTGTTGAGTCACTAAATCTCGAGTCCGAGTTGAGTCTCGAGGCCCCAGTGTTCAAGTCCGAGTCCAAGTCTGAGTCACCAAAGAAGAGCCAGAGTCGAGTCCGAGTTCAGTCACCATTATCCTAGTCCGAGTCCGAGTCCAAGTCATCAAGGTTGAGTCCACTCAACAGTGCTCTTGTTGGAATTTGATGTTTTGAGATGTTTGTAATCTTGTTTTTAGCGCCTTTGAGGTGCTTTGGTACTGTAATAAATACGTGAGTTATACCAGTAGCAGGAGAAACTGCTATTTAGCAGGGAAACTGCTATTTATCCAGATGCCGGAAATAACCAACTTCACAACCGGGTTTACAAGGAATACCAACTTTATTTTATTTAAGTCCTATGCTAAACAATGATCTGAGCTATTAATTAAAACCTATGAGCCATGAAGCCGATACACCTTTCCCTTCTGTGACATGCAGGGTTTAACAGAACCAAAGAATGCAGCAGGTATAGACAGACGTCCCCCAGGTAAATTTATATCACCTCTAAGTTAATCCCTCTATACATTACAGCACTACAGCACTATCACATCTATAGGTAAACCCTTCACCTCTAGGTGGAGCACATCTCACAGCACACTTTATATATGGGCAACAACCCTTAGTTTGAACGAGGTACGGTACATACACAACAATAGTCACACACACTCTTTATCAGACCAGCTCTGGTCCATGTGAAATATCTAGGGCATCGCCTACCGCTATCAGCCCACACTCTCGCTATACCCTACGCCACCTCTCTCGCTTGGCACGGCCTCACGTCTAATAAGACACTTTATTACAACACCTAAATAATTCATACAGGTACTAGGGGTCTCTAATTGGGGGGACTAATCGGACCCCGTAAAAGGTCGTCTGCAACCGTAACTCAAGTCACCCTCTTATATGAGGCACGCAATTATAAACAGGCATACGTCGTATTACAGTAACCCACGTCAAAACACCCTCTTTAAGAGGCACGGCACGTTATACAAAGGAGATGTCTAATCACACACACGGCCCGCTAATCACACTCCCAAATAGGCACTGGTAGATAATGGATCAATTGAACACACTAATTATAGCAGACTCCCCCAGGTCCGAATTACCCCTCCCTCTTGGTTCCCCTGTTCCCCTTCAATGGGTCACACAATATCTATACAATATATACCAGCCTGGGCTATATAATAAATAGGGCATATAAAAGGAATAGTCGAATATGCAGGTTAATTAAGGGCACGATATCATACAGATAAGGTAACTAGAAATTACACAATATCCCATATACAATATAAGATAAGATAAGATAAGATATTCCTTTATTAATCCCCTTGGGGAAATTCGTGACACACACATACAGCTCAACGTCTCATAAATGATATTAACAACAACACAATCATTACATTTTTACAGTAACAATGGCACAGCATAAATTCAACAGACATGTACATTTGTTGACACATGTCAGCATTACAGGAGGCCTGAGACACTGTATGCGATAGTCGGCTGCATTCCACCATGTGAACACAGTGGATCGCGCCTGGTGAACTGGAGGGGGGGGGGGGGGCGGAGTGGGGGGGGGGGGGGGGGGGGGGCATTGGAAATTCGGGTAAGGAATTTGGTTGTGGAGCAGTCAAGGGGGGGCCCCCACCGTCGCGCATCAGAGGCAGCCTACGTATGGCTGTGGCGCCAGATGAGTCACAACAGCAGGTGCGGATGGGGTGAGGGGGGTGGGTGGGGGGGTGGGGGTAGGGGGGGGCCTCATCAATCTTATCGCTTCCAGCTAGTACAGACCGTCTCCTCTTTCCCAGAATCACACATCGCCGGAGAGTCAACTCCTCCGCGTTGACCTTGGCCTCGGTCCGTTCCACAGCAGAAAGGATAAGGAGGGTGTGGGAAGGGGGAGGGGGGGGGGGGGTGATAACATGCAGCTCGAGGCAGATATGCCGCATATAGTTAAAATCAGGTCAATTTTGTCTAATCATCGTCACCATCGTCGTATCCCCTATTACGGTACGGTGGCATTTTTATTTTCACGTCCCTAATTTCCGACGTGATGTCCAGTATGGCCTGTGACCGCGAAAGTTCCTCCGCATGGTTAGAAGCAAGTCTCTCAAGAATTGTCTTCAAGCATGACTGTTCGTCTACATGATAGAGTTCGCCTCTTTCCAACATGGTCTTGGAGCTCAATTGTTCATCACCGCGCAGGGTACTTAGATCAGCGATCTTCTTAAACAGTTCCATAAGGTTTTCCTTGATCCCGGCCAGATCCCTGGCCAGGGAAATCAACTTCTTCCGAATTAGCTTCAGACAGTACCAGATCCAGCAGCTGACGGTGCCCAGGCCGAGCAGCATGACAATTAGAAGATATACGTCCTCAACGTCGTTTATCTCCAGTGGGAAAAAGCATATTGCGAGCCAGGTCCCGTATGAATTTATGGTGTATCCCGCCTGATAGCTCCCAAGAGGGCATAATGGGTCATCCGCATTCTGCTTCCTTGTAGAGAATATGCGATCAATCGCTGTAAAAGCCCAGCTTATTAGATCCATATTACGGTCAAAAGTCGAGTTGAGTTGAGGATTCTGCTGTAAAAAGAAAGAAGAAAAAGGCCAAAACGTCTGAGCGTTCTCCAGCGAGTGCAGATCTAGGCTCCGGTGAAACGAGCTGTAAGGGCTGGTACGGACGTCTCCAAGCGGATAAGAGAGAGGCCTTGAGGTGTTTTCTCTGGAGGAGGGAGAGGAGATAAAAATGCGACTGCTACACAGTTATAAAAATAGACTAATACAAAATCCTATACTAAGTGCAAATGTGGGTAACAGTGGACTTAACTCGCCGCACGGCGCGACCCCCCCCGAGGGTCGAAGCGTTGGACCCCGTCCACTCTCCGGACGAATGTTCCGGCACACGGTGGTCCTCCAGGATACAGTTGGATTTGTAACCTGGTAACGTACTCGGTGTCCGCGAGGACGAGCCAAGTATAAAGTCTTTTGGGAGTGATGTAACTCAGACCCTCTATGTCCCGTCCCTAACTATCTCCAGGAGGGTAAGCCTCCCCTCCTCTTGCTACCGGGAACTATGGACGGCTATCTAGCTTGTCTTCATCGCCGGCGGATAACTCTCCACGATCGACCCCACCCCCCGGGCCCTAACAGAGTCTGGTTACTGTGTGCGTGCTCCAACCTCGATCTCTGAGTCCCACTGGCTTATCAAACAGTCTCAGCGTCTCATCCAGCACACAATCAACAACACCTGCGTTCAATAATGAGCCACTTGAGTCCCTGCTCGTGACGTCATCACTTCGGCCCATTCACATCACACTTCCCCCCCCCTTAAAGAAAGGACTCGTCCTCGAGTCCTATGCCGACATGTCGTAGTCTAAAGACCAACGGGGTACCCTCCGCTGGCGTACTGGACGTCCCTCCTCGACAGACCCTGCAGGCCGACCTTCCTGCAGCCCCGGACTGGACACCACCACCTCCGACTGGGGCGCAGCTTCAGTCGCCGCAGGAGCCCCCTGTGTCCCCTCTGCTTCCTCCGGCCCCCGATCACTGGCGGTCTGGCCTCCTGGGGCCTCCTGTGCTCCTTCTGCGTCCTCCGGTCCACCCTCGCCGCCGATCCGGTCCACTGGCTCCTCCTGTGCTCCGTCTGCGTCCTCCGGCCCCCGATCAACGCCTGTCTGGTCCTCCGGTGGTGGCCTCCCCCCCGCAGAGCCATCCCGGCTGGACGATCGATGGCCGACCCAACTGGCACCAAACGGGAACCCCGAGGACTGACGCCGGCTGACCAGGTTTGGCCCACTCCTCGGATTAGATCTCCTGGATGCTGCTACTGGATTTAACGGGGCTGTCAAAGAAGAGGTGAAAGGTTTGAGTCGGTTGAAGTGAACCACACTCTCCGGCCCTCCCTCCACTAGCACTAGCCTATAAAGCACATCGGTCACCCTCTCCACCACTCTAAAGGGACCTTTGTACCGCCTCTGGAGCTTGGGACACACCCCACGCTTCCTGGCCTTATTCTGAACCCAAACCAATTCCCCCTCGGAATAATATTGAAAATTGGCCCTAAAGTCATAGGACTTTTTCTGCTGTTCCGAGGCCCTGGCCTGGTGCCTTTTAACTGCCTCCACCACCGTGGACAATGTATCCCGCAACCTAGACACATAATTGTCCACCGAGTCACAGGACTCCTGATTGCCCACCTTCAGCATAATATCTACTGGCAGAACAATTTCCTGTCCAAACAGTACTTTATATGGGGTGAAGGAGGTGCTAGCATGCACACTACTACGATAGGCCAACATAACATAAGGCAACAGTGTGTCCCAGTTTAACTGATTGTCCTCCACAAAGAGAGCCAACATGGACAAAAGGGTTCGATTAAAGCGCTCCACCAGGCCATCTGACTGGGGGTGGTAGGGGGATGTCCTTGTTTTCTGCATGTGCAGAAGCCTACATAACTCCCTGAATAGGTTTGACTCGAAGTTACGACCTTGGTCGGAGTGGATACTCCTTGGCGCCCCAAAACGACACACCCACTCCTCGGTCAAGACTTTGGCAATTGTCCGTGCTTCCTGATTAGGCAATGGAAAAGACTCTGTCCATTTGGAAAAATAGTCCCCCACAACCAAAATATACTTATTTTTCCCAGGGGTCTCGGGGAGGGGGCCAAGAATGTCGAGTGCCACCCGTTCAAAAGGCCTAGATACCCTGGAGGTCTGTAAGGGTGCACATGGCCGCTTCCCCTGACTCTTCCTTGAACCACAATCGACACATTCTCTAACCCATCTCTTGACATCGCCAAACCAGCCTGGCCAATAGAACCGGTCTTTAACTTTCCCTTGCAGCTTCTGCACCCCCAAGTGCCCCCCGGTGGAGACATTGTGCAGCTGCTCTAAAACCCCAGGCACCATTGACTGCGGGAGCACCACCTGTACCCGAGAGGCTGCATCGGAATTTGCAGGAGGAATCCGCACCAGCCTATCCCCCTGCACCTGAAGCTGACTCCACACAGTAGCATAATTCTGCAGGCCAGCGTCTACCGGTATTGCACCAGAACCAACCTGATTTTTAAAATGAATTATTTGTCTTAACTCACTATCGGCCATCTGTGCATCGGTTAACTCATCAGTCTCTTTTTCCCCACTGGACACTACAGAAGGCAGAGCTTCCTGTACTGCGCACATCCTTACAGCAGCCCTGTCTGTTATTGCCTGAGAGGCCTTCTGGTCAGATTTTTCTTTTTCCAAAAAAGCCGGCAGCCTAGAAAGGGCATCAGCATTGCTGTGTAGCTTGCCTGGACGATGCACAATTTTATACTGGAAATTGGCCAATTGTTCAAGCCAACGAGCCAACTGCCCCTCCAAGTCCTGAAAGTTATGAAGCCAACGGAGAGAATTGTGGTCAGTTCGCAACACAAACTCCCTACCCAACAAATAGTGCTTGAAGTATTTGGTAAACGCTACCATACTCAGAAGTTCTTTCTTAGTGGTGGCATATTTACGTTCCTGTTTTGTAAGAGCCCTGCTAGCATATGCTATTACTCTCTCGAGTCCTCCCTCCTCTTGAGACAATACTGCCCCAATCCCCACGTCACTTGCATCCGTATCCAGGATAAATGGTTTACTGGGGTCGGGATAAGCCAAAACAGGGGTGGTAATCAAACTACACTTGAGCTGCTCAAAGGCTCCCTGACAGTCCTCACTCCAGCGAAAGTGCCTCCCCTTTTCTGTCAACTGGTGCAGAGGCCGGGCGATGTCAGCAAACCCTTTCACAAAGCGCCTATAATAGGAGGCTAATCCCAGAAAACTCTTAACCTCAGTCTGGCTGGTAGGAACAGGCCACTCTCTGACTGCCTCCACTTTAGCAGCATCTGGCTCCACTCCCCCACTAGAGATTACATGTCCGAGGTACTGGACTCTCGTTGAAAACAAGTCACACTTGGATGGTTTAACCTTAAGGTTGGCCTGCTGAAGTTTTTCCAGCACACCACTCAGGCGTGTTAGATGTTCATGGAAAGTGCGCCCAAATACAATTATATCATCCAAATACACTAAGCAGGTAGTCCACTGCAGATCAGCCAGAATTAGGTCCATCAACCTCTGAAAAGTGCTGGGTGCATTGCAAAGGCCAAAACTCATCACATTGAACTCAAATAGCCCCTGACGGGTGGTGAATGCAGTTTTATGGCGGTCTTTCGGGTCTACTTCCACCTGCCAATAGCCGCTCGCTAAATCCAGGGTGGAAAACCAACAAGCATGACAAAGGCTATCCAGGGCATCATCAATCCTAGGGAGGGGGTATGCGTCCTTTCTAGTAACCTCATTGAGTTTCCTATAATCAACACAGAACCGGAGCCCACCCCCTTTCTTTTTTACCAGTACAATGGGAGACGCCCAGGGGCTACAAGATGGCCGAACTATCCCACTATCGAGCATTTGCTTCAAGTGGCTCGTCACCTCTTGCTGTAAATGGAGGGGAACCCTTCTGGGGTGCATTTTTATTGGCTTTACATTTACATTTAGTCATTTAGCTGACGCTTTTATCCAAAGCGACTTACAAGTTCTGTACGACAAGCCATCAGGAAGGGCACAACTCTATCAGCTGAGCAACAATGTTCATCAAAGTGTTGAGTGCTACAGTGTAGGTTAGTTTATTAGGACAAGTGCATGACAGTACGGTTAGTTAGGGTTAGATTTTTTTTTTTTTTTTTTTTTTTTTTTATTCAGATAATGGTTGAAGAAGTGCGTCTTTAGTCGACGGCGAAAGATTGGACGTGATTCGGCTGTCCTAACTGGGGTGGGTAGTTCATTCCACCATTGTGGGGCAAGGACTGAGAATAGGCGACTTCTCTTTGATGACCCTCCCGGAGCTTGGATAGGAGTAGGTCTGAGGCGGCCAGAAGATGCAGAGCGTAGGGGTCTTGAGGGTGTGTAGTTAGAGACCATTGACCGGAGGTAGGCGGGAGCGGTTCCCTTTGCCGCACGGTATGCTAGGTCGAGGGCCTTGAAGCGGATTCGTGCAGCAATGGGGAGCCAGTGCAGGTCCCTAAGAAGTGGGGTGACATGGGCCGACTTCGGTAGGTTTGAGATCAGGCGGGCCGCTGCGTTCTGAATGAGTTGAAGAGGCTTAGTGGCAGTGGCCGGGAGGCCAGCGAGCAGTGCATTGCAGTAGTCGAGCCGGGAGATGACTGTTGATTGGACGAGGAGTTGGGTGGCTTCTTTTGTCAGGAAGGGGCGTATCCTTCTGACGTTGCTCAGGAGGAATCGGCAGGTTCTGGTCGTCGCTGCGATGTGAGCAGAGAAGTTCAACTGGTCGTCGAGGACAACACCAAGGTTCTTGGCGGTCGGGGACGCAGTCACAGCTGCATTCTCGACTGTGATTGAAAGGTCGGTTAGGGGGGAGGATTTGGCCGGCAGGTGGAGCAATTCTGTTTTGCTTAGGTTCAGTTTGAGGTGGTTGGACGTCATCCAGGCTGAGATGTCGGACAGACAGGCCGAGATCCGCACAGAGACGTGGATATCTGAGGGAGGGAAGGAGAGGAAGAGTTGAGTATCGTCGGCATAACAATGGTAGGAGAAGCCATGAGACGTGATAATGTTACCCAGTGATTTAGTGTAGAGGGAGAAGAGAAGGGGTCCTAAAACCGAGCCCTGGGGGACACCCGTCCGTAGGGGGCGGGTGGCCGACAGGGTCCCTCTCCATGACACTTGGTAGGAGCGGTCATTGAGGTATGATGACAGCCATGTCAGCGCAGAGCCAGCCACTCCCATTCCTGCGAGGGCCGCAAGGAGGATCTGGTGGTTGACTGTGTCGAAGGCTGCAGATAGATCTAGGAGAATCAGGACAGAGGAGAGGCCTTTCGCTTTTGCTAAGTGAAGTGCCTCTGTGACCGCAATGAGGGCTGTCTCTGTGGAGTGACCAGTCCTGAAGCCTGACTGATTAGGGTCTAGGAGGTCATTCTGTAAGAGATAAGTAGTAAGTTGGTTGGATACAGCACGTTCAAGTGTTTTAGAAAGGAAGGAGAGAAGAGAGACAGGACGGTAGTTGCCTATGACAGTAGGGTTCAGGGTTGGTTTTTTTATGAGCGGCGTGACTCTGGCTTGTTTTAGGGAGGTGGGGACCACCCCCGAGTTGAGTGAGGAGTTGATGGTTGCAGTTAGGAATGGGAGGATGTCTGGTGCTATGGTCTGGAGGAGTGGGGAGGGTAGCTGGTCCAGCTGGCAAGTAGTCGGACGGTTTGACGTTACCAGTGTCAGGGTCTCTGCTTCTGTAATGGGAGAGAAAGGGTCAGAGGAGTCCTGCCTAAGTCAGTCTCCCCCTGACTAAACACAGTGAGGTTCTTGTGCAGTATCTCCCTGACTGCCTTTAACTCGTCAGGGGCAAGACCCCTCTCCTCCACGCCAAACTGACGCATGAGTGCATCAACTGTCCAAGGCTGCAAGGTTTTTTCCCCCTCCCTCTCGTCATGCAGCTCCGCCCCCCCCCTCCTCTATTTCAATATCAGTGAATAGGGTGCCTACTTTCATGCCACGTTTTAGCATAATATCCTCATTAGTGACATTAATAACCCTCACTGGTAATGTGCCCTGCTGGACTCTGCATACCACCCGAGCTACCAAAACATCACACTGTTTGGAAATGGAAGTGGAGGGTTCCAGCATTGCTGCTGCATAATCTCCCCATCTGCTCTGGACTTGACCCAAAATAATAATTTCACTGCGTGGGGGCACCAGGGTGTCAGACAACACTGTCACAGCCTGAGGCTCTAATGAGGGGTTAGGGTCAACCAGGGGAAATTTCCTGCCCATTATCTGACATTGTTTCTTTCCCAAATCAACCACCGCACCATATGTTGAAAGAAAATCAAATCCAAGCAAAATCTCATCAGAGGGAATATCAGCAACCAAAAATGTTGCTACCAGCGCGAGTGACTCCAGTTGACATACCGTCTGCCAGCATCCCAGAATGCTCATCCCCCCCCCATTAGCTGCTGTAGCCTGGCCAACATAATCTAACAGATCACATCCCCCTTTTGTAGCAGAGAG
The DNA here is from genome assembly GCF_963971535.1 of Notolepis coatsorum. Lineage (NCBI taxonomy): Eukaryota > Metazoa > Chordata > Actinopteri > Aulopiformes > Paralepididae > Notolepis > Notolepis coatsorum. Next base: position 29,014,440 of record NC_140166.1, read on the forward strand.
CCACAGTTGTTTAGGAATGACAGAGCTAGAAGCTCCAGTATCTACAAGTACATGACAGTACAGAACTTGTAAGTCGCTTTGGATAAAAGCGTCAGCTAAATGACTAAATGTAAATGTAAATGTAACCCACCTATCTTAGCTTGGAGATATCCCGAACCACCCTTCAAGCTGTCAGGGGCCACAGTAGACTCAGAAATGGGGGCGGGCATTGGACCCTCTGTGCACACCCCCTCTAGTTTCCCTTTAAATAAGGACAGTCGCGTCTGAAGTGACGATTACACCCACATTCCCAGCAACCCCTCTCTCTTTCTCCCTCACATCTAGTCTGGGGAGTGGGGGCACTAACAGAGTATGGAAGGGGAGCAGACACGGGAGGTGTAGGTTTAGGAACAGATTGGCTTGAATTGGCTATAGTCTGTACAGTGGTTTTCAGAGACTTAACTTCCTGCCGCAGGCCCTCTACGACCCCCAGCAGCGTATCCATTTGTTTGTCACGCCCAGATTGCTCAGTGACTCCACGCACCTGTGCATCAGAGGCCAATTTACTGCCCTCCAACTCCCTAATCAGCTCCAATTCTGCAGCAAGATTAATGGCATCCTCTAAGGTTGTAGGTTTGGCACTGCGAAGGCTAACTCGCAATTCCCCATTCCCAACATTAGAAATAAAATGATCCTTAGCCAATAAATCTTGGGTGTGGGCGTCCGCTGAGGGGTACGCTTTGACAACCAGCCTCCGAAGCGCAATACCAAATTCTCGGATATTCTCCTTATGTAACCTTTTACGAGAAGAGAAGGTGGCCCTGCTCCAATCATCACTATCACATGGTTCTAAGCATCTACCCATGGCTTCTTTGAGTAAGGCATAATTAGCTTTAGCGGCGGCCGATAACCCACCATATACCTCTCGGGCTCGACCTGACAAGAGAAGACTCATAAATTTTAGTCTCAATGTTTCGCTCCAATTATTAACCCCCGCGGCCATTTCAAACTGTTCAGCCCAATCAGACCATTCCCGGCCGGCACCAGTGAAAGTCTCAGGCATAAAAATGGGTCGGGACATAGCCAGATTACTACTAGGGGAAGGAGACGCGTCTGATCGACTTGAGCCGGCCTCAGCCGGCTGTTGGTTATCTCCAGGCATTTTTTTTCTATATCGCACCGCTGTCACCAATGTAATAAATACGTGAGTTATACCAGTAGCAGGAGAAACTGCTATTTAGCAGGGAAACTGCTATTTATCCAGATGCCGGAAATAACCAACTTCACAACCGGGTTTACAAGGAATACCAACTTTATTTTATTTAAGTCCTATGCTAAACAATGATCTGAGCTATTAATTAAAACCTATGAGCCATGAAGCCGATACACCTTTCCCTTCTGTGACATGCAGGGTTTAACAGAACCAAAGAATGCAGCAGGTATAGACAGACGTCCCCCAGGTAAATTTATATCACCTCTAAGTTAATCCCTCTATACATTACAGCACTACAGCACTATCACATCTATAGGTAAACCCTTCACCTCTAGGTGGAGCACATCTCACAGCACACTTTATATATGGGCAACAACCCTTAGTTTGAACGAGGTACGGTACATACACAACAATAGTCACACACACTCTTTATCAGACCAGCTCTGGTCCATGTGAAATATCTAGGGCATCGCCTACCGCTATCAGCCCACACTCTCGCTATACCCTACGCCACCTCTCTCGCTTGGCACGGCCTCACGTCTAATAAGACACTTTATTACAACACCTAAATAATTCATACAGGTACTAGGGGTCTCTAATTGGGGGGACTAATCGGACCCCGTAAAAGGTCGTCTGCAACCGTAACTCAAGTCACCCTCTTATATGAGGCACGCAATTATAAACAGGCATACGTCGTATTACAGTAACCCACGTCAAAACACCCTCTTTAAGAGGCACGGCACGTTATACAAAGGAGATGTCTAATCACACACACGGCCCGCTAATCACACTCCCAAATAGGCACTGGTAGATAATGGATCAATTGAACACACTAATTATAGCAGACTCCCACAGGTCCGAATTACCCCTCCCTCTTGGTTCCCCTGTTCCCCTTCAATGGGTCACACAATATCTATACAATATATACCAGCCTGGGCTATATAATAAATAGGGCATATAAAAGGAATAGTCGAATATGCAGGTTAATTAAGGGCACGATATCATACAGATAAGGTAACTAGAAATTACACAATATCCCATATACAATATATATATATACAGTAGGCCTACACAGTTATAAAAATAGACTAATACAAAATCCTATACTAAGTGCAAATGTGGGTAACAGTGGACTTAACTCGCCGCACGGCGCGACCCCCCCCGAGGGTCGAAGCGTTGGACCCCGTCCACTCTCCGGACGAATGTTCCGGCACACGGTGGTCCTCCAGGATACAGTTGGATTTGTAACCTGGTAACGTACTCGGTGTCCGCGAGGACGAGCCAAGTATAAAGTCTTTTGGGAGCGATGTAACTCAGACCCTCTATGTCCCGTCCCTAACTATCTCCAGGAGGGTAAGCCTCCCCTCCTCTTGCTACCGGGAACTATGGACGGCTATCTAGCTTGTCTTCATCGCCGGCGGATAACTCTCCACGATCGCCCCCACCCCCCGGGCCCTAACAGAGTCTGGTTACTGCGTGCGTGCTCCAACCTCGATCTCTGAGTCCCACTGGCTTATCAAACAGTCTCAGCGTCTCATCCAGCACACAATCAACAACACCTGCGTTCAATAATGAGCCACTCGAGTCCCTGCTCGTGACGTCATCACTTCGGCCCATTCACATCACAGTACCATGAGGTGCAAGCATAGTCGTAGTACCCTTGCATGGTTGCCTCCGCCGTCGGTGAGTGAATGTGTGAGTCAGGCAAGTGCACACATAGAGGCCAAGGGGTGCTTGAGCACCTGCCTTTTTGAGCCTCATCAAAAAAGTGCCCTTTGAGAAAAAAAAAATATATTGTTTTTTTTGTTACTCATATAGACTGCCCTTCCAACTGAAAAATGTCAGGATAGAATCAAAATATTAGGTAAAGAGAGAGAGATGCCCCATATTCCATTGCAGTTTGCACGGCATCCTCACCGTGCCTCTCCGCGGACCTATTTTATGCATAGCGTGGGTGGTGATGATGATGATGATAGAAACCGCTGTGGCGCATACAGTTGAATGCTGGTATTACACTCATTGAGGGACACGAAGAAGTCAAGTCCGATGGGATTTGGGAATCTCAAATACAAATCGGGATTGGAATAAAAAATGCATTTATATTAAACAATACAGAATATACAGCACTTCTTGGGGTCTGTAGGGTAAGCACTTATTCCCTCCCCCCCGAACATTTATGGAGATGTATGGGCCTTTTAAGTCAGTGATAAAAGTGTCTTTCAAGGATAAGTGAGCTCCTGCACTGATTATTATAGTTCAATATTCAATATTTGATCACCAAAACCCCCCAAAAAGCATAAAAAGGGGGCCCCCCGCCCGAAAAGGGCCCTTAAAAATCGGGGCTTGCGCGCTACGCGTGCTCGGTTAATATATACAGGCAAGTGTAGTGCCCTTTTCAGCCTTTGAGCACCTGCCCCTCTAAAGTCCTGTGCACGTCCCTGGTGTGAGTGAATGGGTCAAATGTGAGGAACAAATTGTAAAGCACTTTGGATAAAAGTGCTATATAAATGCAGCTATTTACCATTTAATCAAGTGTGGCGCAGGCCTAGCTCGCTAAGTAGCATTAGTGTAGCTCACCACAAGCATTTTCTTTGTACCAGAGTGGCCTACCGTGTGTGGGTGTGCCAGTAGAATAGCCATACTTTTGTGGGGAGCATGTCTATGTTCCCCGGGTCCTATGTTCCCCGGGTTCTATGTTCCCCGCTTTGATTGATTGATTGAACATTTTAGACCACCAGCCCTGATTCCAAACTCTAACCTTAACCAGTTCGAACGAGGGCCTAAGCTTAACCGTTCGAAACAAGGCGGACATTAATAATTAATAAAATAATAAAAAATTATAAAATTTTCAATCTATTAATCAATCAAAGCGGGGAACATAGGACCCGGGGAACATAGGGATGATCCCCTTTTGTGTGTGTTCCACCTGTGGCCAATAGCTAACATAACTGTGAAGCCAATACGAATGCTATAGTTACTAACCCACACTGCTCAGATAGTGAGTGCGACCTTGTAGGTAAGCCAGGGTTGTATCCCCCCTGTACTACTGCTGCCTGTCCACCAGAGGGCCCCCCAACACCCAATTCCTATACATTGCCTTGTTGTATAGCCTACTACTAATGAATTTTTATATAGTTTATTGTTATTGTTTGCAATAATTGTTTCTGTCTACTCTGTTTGGGAACCTACTTGAAATTAGATTGAACACAACAACAACAACAACAACAACAACAACAACAACAACAACAACAACAACACATTTGAGTTGACTGCGGTCTTGGCCAAACAGAAATATTTACTAACTTTCCAACAGGCAACAGAACCACAAGACGTGTCTTACTACAAACTATTTCTATAACACATTATGACAAGCATAATGAACAAAGAATTTGTCACAAGGTGTCTCCCCTGAAAAGGAGATTCATACTAAGTAAATATAATCCAGCAGGAATTTAAAGCAGCCAGCAGCACACTGCACGGTCCATTTAGAAATAAAGCCCTCTTCACACAGAAGCCGGCGAAAAGGTGGCCTTTAAAAATGCGACTTTGCTGGTTCCAGACGTATTCACACTGCCCAACAATATATGAATAGAATAGAATAGAAGTACTTTATTAATCCCGACTCTGAGGGTAATTCAGCACCACTGATCACTCACAATGAACATTGAATTAGTCAAGTCATAAATAAGAATTGGAATTCAATCAAATAGAAACTCAGTCAGAGATATATACATTCTAAAATATGTATATACATTCTAAAATTCTGAAATATACAGTAACATGTTTAAATGTAAATGTCCAGGAAGATGTACCTATAGTCAAATGTAAATGTCTGAAAGATGTACCTATAGTAAAATGTAAATATCCAGGAAGATGTACCTATAGTAAAATGTAAATATCCAGGAAGATGTATAGTAAAATGTAAATATCCAGGAAGATGTATAGTAAAATGTAAATATCCAGGAAGATGTATAGTAAAATGTAAATATCCAGGAAGATGTACCGATAGTAAAATGTAAATATCCAGGAAGATGTATAGTCAAATGTAAATATCCAGGAAGATGTACCTATAGTCAAATGTAAATATCCAGGAAGATGTATAGTAAAATGTAAATATCCAGGAAGATGTACCTATAGTAAAATGTAAATATCCAGGAAGATGTATAGTAAAATGTAAATATCCAGGAAGATGTATAGTAAAATGTAAATATCCAGGAAGATGTACCTATAGTAAAATGTAAATATCCAGGAAGATGTATAGCAGGGGTCAGCAACCTTTTTGACATGGAGTGCCTGTTTGAAATATAGTTGTAACTAGTGTGCCTCAACAATATTCCATGCATCATAATATTTTTTTCTCATAATCAGGTCTTTTTAATGATAATTTTTACATTATTACATAATTATTGTTATTATTAACAATATTATTATGATGGTTGTATCAACCCTAAATCTGAGTTGGGGGGAGGGGGAATGCAATGCAGACAAACGGCTGCATACAGTGCGACCATTTCACTCACATTTGCCCATTCATTTTTGGACACATCACTAGAGCTGCCGCGATAACGCATTACCGCGGTATCGCTGTTGCATCACGCCCACCGCAGAGTTGGGCTGAATACCGCATCACCGCTGATTTTTTTAATAATAATAAAGTAGCGCCCAGACGTTGGACTTGCGGCTCTGCAGATATACCCTACTCGGTTCCAAGCGACCCTATTGGGTAGAAGTGGTACCAGAAAAGTCATGTGAAACATTGCAGACCACTGATTGGTCAGAAGAGAGACGCGTCACACATAGGAGTCTCTGAACAAAAACAGAAAGCCGCCATCTTTACTGCCTCGCTAAGGATGTATTTCATTCAGGATTTGTTTGCGACAGCACCAAGTGTAATAAACAGAAAAGGATGGATTCACTGTGTATTCGGCCTCATTTATTGATGAAACAAAACCGACATCAACCCAATTTACCACAGAGCGGAAAGTTTAGTGTCACAACAAGATCGCTGATGTGTTAAGTTTGTTGTTATTAGCCTAATACTAACGTCAGCAGATATACACGAGAGGTAACGTTAAACCCGAGTTGCTTGGTAGTATAGACACAATGAGGTAACGTTAGCTTGAGCACAATAGACACAACGAGAGTCTGGTTAATGTTGTTATTGATTGATTGAAACTGTGTTAAACTCTGGCTTGCTGCAAGCCCTCGGACATGCCCACGGAGCTTTCAGTGTACACAAGCGGCCCCGCCTGCATCCCCACACGGAGACAAACAGAGTTTTTTTTTTTTTTGTGCGCACTGTGCGGTAATAACCGCGGCGGTAGGAAATATTTCGCAAATTTGTGCGGTAAGGAAAATATCAATACCGCGGCAGCTCTACACATCACACACCATCGGCGTGTGTACTGTACGTGTGCTGTCATAGCTCCACCTACAGGCCTAATGGAGAACACCAGGAGAACACCAGGATGTGAATGGAGGGTGAATGTGAGGTATATCGTGTAAATAAGTTTTGATTGATCGCAAGACTACACTGTAAAAAAAATTTGTAATAATAAGTTACCAGAACTTTAAAATATTGAGTTCAGTTACTGTGCATTAAGGTTTTCAGTTTTCAATCCATAATAAGTTAACAGAAAAATAAGTACACAACCACATTATTTCAACCTAATAAAACTATGTTTATTGTCATTGTTTTAAGAACACAAGTTGACTTGGTAATACTCACATTTTGAGTAAAAAAAATTGCTTTTAACATGTGCAATGTTCAATGAAATAGAAAAATAAATAATAAAATGTGTTGATTAATCCCACTGGTCACAATGGTGACCGTAATAATGTTTTTGTTATAAGGCTCTGCAAATGTTACTGAATGATGTAGCAATGTATTTCCAGCTAAATTGAAATAATAAACAAATAAAGGGTCTCAATTAAATATGTGGTAGTAAAAATAACCTGTGGGAGGATTTCAACAAGATAAATGCGACAACAGTGCAAAATATTTCACTATAATATTTCAAAGCAAAAAAAAAAATTATTATTTTCTTTTTATTAATTTTTTTTAATGCTGCCCCCTGTGCCTATGAAAATGCCCCTGCGTGCCTATGCAGGCACGCGTGCCTATGCAGGCACGCGTGCCTAGGGTTGCCTACCCCTGATTTATAGTAAAATGTAAATATCCAGGAAGATGTATAGTAAAATGTAAATATCCAGGAAGATGTATAGTCAAATGTAAATATCCAGGAAGATGTACCTATAGTAAAATGTAAATATCCAGGAAGATGTATAGTAAAATGTAAATATCCAGGAAGATGTATAGTAAAATGTAAATATCCAGGAAGATGTATAGTAAAATGTAAATATCCAGGAAGATGTACCTATAGTAAAATGTAAATATCCAGGAAGATGTACCTATAGTCAAATGTAAATATCCAGGAAGATGTACCTATAGTCAAATGTAAATACCCAGGAAGGTATACCTATAGTAAATTGTAAATGTACAGGAAGATGTACAGGGATTTACTCTGTGCTCAGTGAGACACAGTGAGGCAGTGAGAAAGTGAAACAGTGAGAGACAGTGTTTGTTTTTATATATCAGCTGTTAGTTTTCCACAATTGTTTAAAATCTTTGGCTAATTTTCTGCACTATTTTGTTTTTTCTATTTCATGTTAATTTATGTCCATCTTATTGCACTGCTCTTATTCTGTCTATTTCTATCCTCATTCTATGTCTGCACTTTATGCATTGGTTTTATTTAGTCAGAAACCTGCAGTCTTTTATAGTTGATATACAGAAATCTATCATAATCAATAAGATTGAAACTGCATGATTCCAGATACAAGTGGGGCCTCAGACCCTGGAGGTATCAATATCAATTATCTGCTCATGTTATGCCCGTCTATAATTATGCCAATTTTATGCTCATTGTATGCATATGTCGGTGTGTCTACATCACTCCTGTTGTATGAAAGGTGCTATACAAATAGTTTATTTTTATTAAAACTGTAAACACAAAACCAAACACGAAACACATCAAAATTACATCAGTAGATTTATGCGTTTTGCACTCTAGACAGATTGTTACAGTAATGTACAGTATATCGACGCAAATATATATAAATAAACACAAATGCAATGCAGTATTTCCGTATGCAATACTTAGTAGCATACAGTACCTTCCCCTCTGCTGTAGTCTCTCTGAACCACGACGACAGCCCCTCCCACATTCCGTTTGAACTCTGAACTTTGAACCCCATTGCCTATACTAGGCTCTTTTATCCATACTGTACAAACTCTAAACTCTGTTGCCAACCTTCATCGACTACAACTGCCTTACACTGTAATCACAACTACCTACCTCAAACTATAGTCTACCCATATAACTCTGTAAGATAGCCATGTACAATACTGTATACACGTATGAATATTTATATTTACGGTATATATATTTACCCACACCCGTCTGAATAAATTCCTGTTTACATACTATATCTGTACAGTATATCCCTTGCCTACTCTAGTAGTTATACCACTGGCCAGTATGGCTTCTACAATACCATTATACTGTACATAATACTATAACCTTGTACATACACTACCGTTCAAAAGTTTGGGGTCACTTAGAAATGTCCCTTTAAAAAAAAAAAAAAAAATCAATGAAGATAACATTAAATTAATCAGAAATATTTCACCAAAATATAAACAAAGAATCAAGAGCACTCCTGTAGTCTCGCGAGAGGTGGAGAAATGGGATATGGAGTCGGGGGAGACACTCCAGGCTGCGCTTGAGTGCGCAGACTGGAGCGTGTTCCGCGACACAGATAACGCCCCGAGCTCACTGCTAACGAATGAATTTCACGCGCGGCTCCCTCGCGGGATCGCGCGCCTGGTCAGGCACACTGGACCTACGACTTGAGCGCGCGGAAGCGCACCAAGGAAGGCACATTTACATTGGGACAGCTGTAAATGCCTAGTCTATATGCGAAGTTAGTCATTTTAGAATGATGATCAGTGTGTGACTGTACTCGAAAGAGCAGCGTGGAGCCCCAGCAGCATCAAGAGCTCTCTCCCTCTCCCCCCCCCCCCCCCCCTCTCTCTCTGTCTCCCTCTATCTCCCCCCCCCCCTCTCTATCTGTCTCTGTCGGGACAGACAGGCAACCAGATATAGACAGATAGACAAACAAACAGACAGACAGGGCGGGGTACTATAGTAATATTGTTTATTTGCATTGGGAAAGAGACACATTAGCTGGCTGAACAACATCTATTGAAAGATAGAGAGAAAACGAGAGAGAAAGAGAGAAAGAAAGAGCTGTACTGTATTGTATACCCATTCTGCAATCTGTTAATAAAATATACACTGATATAAGCCTACTGGTTGCTGTTCAATCATAATAATAATAATCATAATCAGGAAACAAATAAAACGTTTGTCATTATAGGTGACAAGGTGGATTGACTTAATGACTGCTATATCCTGCTATTATTATTATTATTATTATGCAACATTGTAATAGTTATAGGTATAAACAAACATACAGACAGGGGGGGTGGGCGTTTATTTGCAGATACAGACACAGCTGGTTGAACAACATCTCTGTGGTACATTATCTGTGGTAATAATGCAGATATTCAATTGTATTTCTGTGACAATGCGCGTGGCGCGCCGCCTCAAATAGGATCGAGGCGAAAAAATTGCTTGCCGCTCGCGAGCTGTTCGCGAGGCGCGCTCCCGCTCGCGGCCAGTGTGCCTACTATCGTCCGTTAACATGGGAGCGGAAGTGAAGAGGCAGCCGCCCGTCCGTCCGTGTTCATTCGTGAGCAGTGAGCTCGGGGCGTAACCAGGCATGCGTTCTTCATGGGACGGGGTTGCACTCCGTGCCACCCCATGATAAGTACTCGCTATTTGCATATCAATAGCGCCGGTCGTCAGGTGTGTTAAATACGTTCTCAGATACATTCACACCTAACTTGTTGTGAAGACATGTGTTACATTCCATTTGTAGAGGCAATTAGGCACCGTCTGTAGTCTGTGCTCAAACGAGGGGACATTAAATGCGCATTCGCGGGAGCGGTGCGTGTCACCCCAGATGATTTCAATAACGCACCACTGCAGATAACATTAATGTCTACACGGAGACAGTGCTGGACTTTGTTCGTACTTTGGTGGAAGAAACAATCCCCACTACCACAATTAGAGTTTACCCAAATCAAAAACCCTGGGTAGACAAATCCGTCCGTGAAGCTCTGAAAGCGCGCTCCAAAGCATACAACGACGGCCTGGTGGCAGGCAACATGAATGACCACAAGGTGGCGCGATACAACGTAAGGAGGACAGTGACAGAGGCAAAACGGCTCTACAGGGATAAAATTGAACTCCAGTTTGAACAGGCTGACTCCAGAGCTATGTGGCAGTGGCAGGGGCTCAAAACGATGACAGACTACAAAGGCACCTCCCTCAAACTGAACAGTGACATCTCCTTAGCAAATTACCTCAATACCTCCTATGCGAGGTTTGATGCTGGTAATAACAACACCAGCCCACAAGCCACGGCAATGGAGGGGGGGGGGGTCTGCTGCTGATGGAGACTCAGTGTTCAGGGTAACAGAGCATGAGGTGAGGCGGACCTTTAAAAAGTGAATATCAGGAAGGCAGCAGGACCGGACGGCATCCCCGGCCGCGTCCTAAAAGTCTGTGCCGACCAACTGGCCCCGGTATTCACTGACATATTTAACCTGTCCTTAGAACAGGCTGTCATCCCCACCTGCCTGAAGAAGTCCCTGCCTGAAGAAGTCCACTATTATCCCTGTACCCAAAAAATCCAAGCCTGCTTGCCTCAACGACTACCGCCCTGTAGCTCTCACCTCCATAGCCATGAAGTGCTTTGAGAAGCTAGTAAAGGGCTACATCTGCTCCTCCCACCCCATCAACATGGACCCCCTGCAATTTGCATACCGCCCCAACAGGTCCACGGAGGACGCCATAGCCCATGTGCTGCACACAGCAGCATCACACCTGGACAAGAGGAAGGGGAACTATGTGAGAATGCTATTCGACTACAGCTCGGCATTCAATACCATAGTCCCCTCCAAACTCATAGCCAAGCTCAGGGACCTGGGCTTGAACTATGACCTCTGCCAGTGGGTCTTGGACTTCCTGACGGGCAGACCCCAGGTGGTAAGAGCAGGCAACTGCACCTCCTCATCCATCACCCTCAACATAGGGGCCCCCCAGGGCTGTGTTCTGAGTCCCCTCCTCTACTCCCTGTACACACACGACTGTGTGGCTCAGCGGAGTAGCAACACAATCATCAAATTTGCTGACGACACAGTGGTGGTGGGCCTGATCTCTGCCAACGACGAGAGGGCCTACCTGGAAGAGGTCAAGGTCCTGGCGGGATGGTGCCAGGAAAACAGCCTCTCCCTGAATGTCAGCAAAACAAAGGAGATGATTGTGGACTTCAGGAGGTCAAGGACTACAGCCCCCTCAGCATCAACGGGGCACCGGTTGAGAGAGTCAACAGCTTTAAGTACCTCGGAGCCTACATATCTGAGGACTTGACATGGACCACACACATTGACAGTGTTGTGAAGAAGGCACGACAACGCCTCTACTTTCTCAGGCGCCTAAGGAAGTTCCAAGTCAGTCAGAAGATCCTTAAGAACTTCTACTCATGTACAATAGAGAGCATCCTGACTGGCAACATCACCTCCTGGTTTGGGAATAGCACTGCACAAGACCGAAGCAGACTACAAAGAGTGACACGTTCAGCCGAACGCACAATTGGAGGGGGGCTCCCCACCCTCCAGAACATTTACAACAAGCGGTGCAGGGGCAAGGCTAAGAGAATCATTAAAGACTCCAGTCACCCGAACAACTGCCTCTTTGAACTGCTGCGGTCAGGCAAGCGATACCGGAGTCTCAAGGAGAGCACAGAAAGACTCAGAAGAAGCTTCTATCCCCAGGCCATCAGGCTGCTCAACGAACAGTGAACACTACACAACAACCATCAAACGCACATAGCACACACATCCACACGCACACACTCACTTTAAACAAACACACTGTAGCACCCACTCCCCACACTTTATAGCACACACTCACTTTAAACAAACACACTGTAGCACCCACTCCCCACACTTTATATTTATTGATGAAGGATTGCACTACAACTCGTACACCCTACTGTAAATTGTACCTAAATTGTACCTCATCCCATTTCTGCTTTGCACTATATAGTATTTTATACAACGGCATGCAAATTTCTCGATTCTGATTGGCTGAAACAGTCATTTTACACGTGTTTATTCTTCACAATTCCACGCTGCTGGCCCAGGACCCGCCCACAACCGAATCACATCACATCACTCCGCAGGATCACAAGATGCCGGACAATAATTTAACAAATGGATATGTTGATAACGACTAAACGACTAAATATCAAGCGATTCTGTCACAGCGAATGTCTTAGTGCTTTAAACAATGTTGGATGATGTAATTGATGGGTCTTGAATCATTCTGTAACAAAAGAAAATCGCGGATTGATTGATTTTTTTCCTTTCGACTGTCAGCGCTCGCTCTAGTCTCCACCCAACGCCACCCCCCCCCCCCCCCCCCCCCCCCACACACACTCTGCCTGCAACGCGGGGGATAGTCAGACAGAGAGAGCTGGGTGCTGCGCTGTTCTAAGTGAGCATGGCCTATTGAGTTGATTGATTGATTGATTGCTAATTTTATTACTGTACGCTTGGTTTCCAACTGGTTAAGTTTAGGCCCTCTACAGTAGGTTTAAAAAAATAAATCAAAAAATAGGGCGAAGAAAACTTTAATTTGTTTTACCTACTTTCTATAGAAGCATCTAAGAATGAAGTTCTATAGAAAGTAGGTCTGCATCCCCTTAACAATTGTGTGTATTGAGCCGTACTGTATTGTACCCATTCTGCATCTGGTAATAAAATGTTCAATCAATCATTCCAATAATACACAGTTGGATGTGTTAGTTGGTTGGATGCACTTCAAGCTGCTTCCACATGGAGGCAACTTGTCTTTTTTGTAGTTGTGGGAACTACTTTTTCTGGCGGATGGTTCTCAATAAATCTTCGATTAATGTGCGTTTATTGTATAGCAATAAGGTTGGATGAATATGGCAGTTGTATAAAAGCATTACACCACTTGCAGTTGTGATTCGTGAACAATAAACCATGCCTAGGGGGGGTCTAACGACCACCCCTAGGCATGGTTTATTGTTCACAAACCACTCCTGCGCGTGATGTAATGCTTAAGTACATTAGTACACTGCATAGTATTGTATATTGTATGGTAACTCAGTTACGTCTATTCTGCATCGAACATTGTACATATGTCTATACTGAACACTGACCTCATTTTCTACTTCTAATTTACATGCTATACTATGTTATTTGATACTATCTTGTCTAGCACAGTCTCTGGAGCGTAACAGTAAGAAGCATTTTGTATGAAAGTATTCTGTACTTCTGTATGACAACTATTAAAGAAACTTGAACTTGAAACTACACGCTATACATTGTTAATGTGGTAAATTACTATTCTAGCTGCAAACGTCTGGTTTTTAATGGAATATCTACATCTACATCTACTCCAGTGTTATAATGGTACATTGTGTTTGCTAATCGCGTTAGAAAGCTAATGGATGATAGAAAAATCTTGAAAACCCTTGTGCAATTACGTTAGCACAGCTGAAAATGGTTTTGCTGGTTAGCGAAGCTATAAAACTGGCCTTCCTTTGAGCTAGTTGAGTATCTGGAGCATCACATGTGTGGGTTCGATTATACTCTCAAAATGGCCAGAAAAAGAGAACTTTCAAATTAAACTTGACAGTCTATTCTTGTTCTTAGAAATGAAGGGCTATTCCATGCGAGAAATTGCCAAGAAACTGAACATTTCCTACAACGGTGTCCTACTCCCTTCAGAGAACAGCACAAACAGGCTCTACCCAGAGTAGAAAGAGAAGTGGGAGGCCCCGGTGCACAACTGAGCAAGAAGACAAGTACATTAGCGGTGTCAAACTCATTTTCACAGAGGGCCACATCAGCATTATGGTGGCCCTCAAAGGGCCAAAGACCGTATAAATGTTAATGTAATGTAAAATAAATGTAGCTACTCATTTACATATTGTTAAACATGTTGTTTCTGTATTTATTACTTATTCAAGTTATACATATTGCATATGCATTTGCATAGATGTAAAAATATATGTTAGCTTATGTTATTTTAACAAATATTTTTTGTTTATCAGAACCCCATATTACTCCATCAATCAATGATCAAACCATTCAAGTAAATAACAAAGAAGAATATCATCAAATACAAGCTATGACATTAAGTTTGTTCAAAACCTTTTTGTCACAGTCAAGAGGGGCAGAACTAACAACTGTGAGCTGCAAAGAACACGTGGGACAGATGTAGCAGATGTTACAAAAACAAATGGCTGCACACAACCTTGCAGAGGTTTCATTAACTTTAATTAACAGATTGCAGAATGGGTACAGTACAGTACAGCTCAATACACACAATTGTTAAGGGGATGCAGACCAGAAAAAGACTTTCGACTTGTTTACATCAGGGTCCCCCATTTTCAATTCGTAATGAAATTGCTATTATGTGTCTGCATGAACACACAACTGTAACTGTACTAAAAAATAACAAAATAAGGGTTGTCTCAGTTCACAGCTATATTGGTCAAGTTTTGGGTGGGGCTTGTTTGCATCTGTCATGGGGCTATCCCATGCCCTGTAAGTAGTAGGGGTGGGACAATACATCGATCCAGATCGATATATCGATCTATTATCAATAATCAAATAGGATCGACGCAACGTAAAAAGATCGATTCATATTGCGATACTCTTATTTTGAAAATCCCCGCGAGTCATATCCGCCGGCGCCCAGTATTGTGAAACTCCGTGTAGAAATTACAGCAGTGTTTGCGTCTGCTGTAAAGCACTACAGAGCGTCTATTTTGCGAGCCGATATAAGTCTGTGCAGTTTTTTCCCCGCAACGGGTCAAATGCATATAACAGGCGTTGCATCGTCGCCATTCCTTTATGCCAACGTCGCGTTAAATATCTAAATGAACGTCGCGTTGGCTGCTAAAAGCTAAGCAGCTAACCGTGAGAGAGAACAGGAGAGTGGAAAGGGGACTTGGAAGGAGGAGGGGTGGGGGCTGTGGGGGACTGTGTGTGTGTGTGTGTGTGTGTGTCTGTGTGTGTCTGTGTGTGTGTGTGTGTGTTAAAGCTCAATATATAAAAACAAAAGTGAACAGGAGGTCTATTTGTATTAAAAACAATAGATTGTTTTTCATTTAAATGTCTGGAAGAGCTCAAAAATAAATACATCAATTGATATTTCCGTAGCCTTTTTTTAGTTGATCTAAATGTGACTGATTGTGTTAAATGGGCACATAATATCGCCTCATATCGATCGCAGACACCTGAATTGAATCGTATCGTATCGTATCGTGGCAGACTTTGTGATATCGGCAAATATCGTATCGTTGTCCAAAGAATCGATATCGTATCGTATCGTGATGAAACTGATGATTCCCACCCCTAGTAAGTAGGGATGCACATGGGCCTTAAGTAGTTTGACCTGTTCCCACATGTGGTCTGTCGTCGTCATGGTGACCGGAAACAAGATGGCGCCGCCCACGGCTGCCTTGGCGCTACAGTGTGCTGCGTTTTGTTTGTTCAGTGTTGTATCTGTGTCCTGTCTAACGTCCTACACCAAAGAAGAACTTCTGCACATCGGGTGTTCAAACCCATCGGACACTTTCCCAACACTACTCACCCGTTCCACGGATTTATTGGATATACTGGTCAGGGGGACTGCGTTCTTCGCCAGTGCTGTGCGCTGGATCAGACGGCAACGGGGAAGGAGAGGTGGCTGTCTGGTTCGCCTCCGGCGACGGGGCTCGCGGCCACCACTTCCCGGTATATTCCTCGGAAACGTGAACTCTTTACCAAATAAAATGGACGAACTCCGGTGGCTGGTTGCAGGAAACAAGGACTTCCACTCCACAGCTGTCTTTGCGTTCGTGGAGACCCATCTGAAGCCATCAGTCCCAGACGGGGCTGTACAGCTTGAGGGCTTTTCTGCGTTTCGTGCCGACAGGGACTTCGAGGCGGCGGGTAAGTCGCGTGGAGGGGGTCTTATGTTTTTTATTAACAATCGCTGGTGTTCCGATGTGACAGTGATTCACCAACACTGTTCCTCTGCTATTGAATCCCTCTTCATCCGCTGTCGTCCATTCTATTCCCCCCGTGAGTTCAACTCTTACATCCTCGTCTGTGTTTACATTCCTCCTGACGCTGACGTCACCGCAGCGGTAGACACACTAGCCGAACAGCTGACGAATGTTGAACGCAACCACCCGGACAGTTTTGTTGTTTTATTGGGGGATTTTAACCAGGCTCATCTGAGCCGGTCTCTCCCTAAATACAGGCAGCAAGTCACTTGCCCAACTCGGGGAGTGAACACTCTGGATCACTGCTACTGTACTATTCGGCAGGCCTACCATTCTGTCCCCCGTGCTGCACTGGGCAACAGTGATCATCATCTCATCCACCTGATCCCTCGCTACAGGCAGAGATTAAAACAATCAAAACCTGTAGTGCGGAGCTTCAGAGTGTGGTCCAGTGAGGCATGCGAGTGTCTCCGCGCCTGGCTGGAGAGGGCAGGCTGTGACCAGGACTTTGTTGAGTGGGCGGGGCCTGAGGCTGGTAACAACCTGGATGACTACACAGACAGTGACATCCTTCATCAGCCTCGGCGAGGAGGTGTGTGTCCCCCTCCGCACTAGGAAGATCTACAACAACAACAAACCCTGGTTTTCAGCCCAACTCAGGCGGCTGAGGTCGGAGAAGGAGGTGGCCAGGCTCAGTGGTGATGCTCATCGGTTCAGGCAGGCCAAGTACAAATTTGCCAAAGACGTGAGGGAGGCGAAACTTCGCTTCTCAGAGAAACTGCGGCAGCAGCTCTCTGAGGGGAATTCCTCCTCCGTTTGGAAAGGCCTCAAGACCATTACAAACTACAAGCCGAAGTCACCACAGGCGCCTGATAACCTCCCCCTGGCGAACGAGCTAAACACATTTTACTGTAGGTTTGAGAAAGAGGTTCCCCCCCGCCCTCTTCCTTCACCCACTCGGTCACAACCTCCATCCTGGCCCACCTGAAGCTCATCACAGATCCTGTGCTGGACCCGCTGCAGTTCGCGTACAGAGCCAACAGATCCACAGCGGATGCTGTGAACATGGCTCTGCACTACACGCTGGAACATCTGGACTACGCGGGCAACTATGTCAGGATCCTGTATGTGGACTTCAGCTCGGCCTTCAACACCATCCTTCCACCCATCCTGGAGCACCAGCTATCCCTGCTGCAGGTGCCGGCCTCCACTCGCAGGTGGATTACCGACTTCCTGTCCAACAGGTCTCAGCGGGTGAGGCTTGGGAAGAGCATTTCCAGCTCTAGGTCCACCAGCACCGGTTCCCCGCAGGGCTGCGTTCTATCCCCACTACTGTTCTCCCTGTACACAAACAGCTGTGCCTCTCTGCACCCCTCGGTCAAACTCCTGAAATTCGCTGACGACACCACCCTGGTGGGTCTCATCTCCAGGGGGGACGAGTCGGCCTACAGGAGGGAGATCGAGAGGCTGCAGAGCTGGTGCAGCTGCAACAACCTGGAGCTCAACGCTCAAAAGACAGTGGAGATGGTAGTGGATTTCAGGAAGAAAGCAGCCCTGCCCCCTCCCATCATACTGGGAGGCACTCAGGTGACCTCCGTGGAGTCATGCCGATTCCTCGGCATGACCATCTCCCGGGATTTGAAGTGGGAGCTCAACATCACGGGCCTGCTCAAGAAGGCCCAGGGGAGGATGTTCTTCCTCCGGCAGTTGAAGAAATATAAACTGCCGAGGACCATGATGGCCCAATTCTACACGGCCATCATTGAGTCCATCCTCACCCACTCCATCATCTCCTGGTTCCCTGCTGCAGCGGCAAAAGATCTTGCCAAGCTGCAGCGGGTGATTCGCTCCGCGGAGAGGGTGATCGGCTGTCCCCTGCCCTCCCTCAGGTCCCTGCACGACTCCAGGGCGCTGAAGAGGGCGAGAAAGATCATGGCCGACCCATCCCACCCCGGTCACAGCCTCTTCACCCTGCTCCCCTCTGGGAGAAGGCTGAGGATCCCAAAGGCTGTGAAAGCTCGACACAGACTGAGCTTCTTCCCCTCAGCCGCCAGGCTGATCAATGCCTCAGGCCCCCCCCCTCTGCCCCCAAGTGACACTGGCACAATGACATTGACTGCACTGCACTAGTCCGTACTGGATCTCTGCACACTTCACTTTATATATATATACATGTATTTTATTTATTGATTAATCCCCCACTGCACTGTTTTCGTTTCTTGTCTGTGTTGGTGTTTGTTTACTGTGAAAAAAGAAAGAATGCATACACTGTATTGCTGCAACAATTACCAATGTGTTTTACACAAATGGCTCAATAAAGGAATCTGAATCTGAATGCGGCCAAACATTTAGTTTAGGCCTTCGGCCTAGTTTGTTTTGTTATGTTGTTTTGTAATACAGACACATTGGTTTAAAGCATAACATGTTATGTAGAATTAAAGTACATGCATTTGTTGATAAATACCGTTTGTCTGTGCTCCCACTTGGTTCCTTGTAGGAGCTCTGGCTGCCCAACCAGAACTGGGAGAGGCCAGGGCCTTTTCTGGAGGGGAGATTCGGAAGGAACCAAGTGTGGTAGAGTACAGGGGGGGGGGTTTTCATAACAAGAGGGGAATAGGTTTATGAAGCGCCCTAAACACTGTTTAGTGTTTGGTGATGATAGACCATGATGGAGTAATGTATCCATGTTGTCCAGAGTTATTGGATGTGTAAATTGATGTCTGTATTGATTAATTGATTGTTTGTTTTTGGTTTGTCCCTGTAGGAGGAGCTTCCAGCATAAAGCCAGGGATGGAGGCTCCTCTCGGGGAGAAGTAGTGACAGGCTTGGAAGCGAGACACAGCCGTACTAAGACCTAGGTCCCTTAGCCAAGGGCCTAGTTGTTTATATTTGTTAAAAGAAAGTTTAATCATTTTGTATTATTTTTGTATTTATGTTAAAATATGTTTTTTCCCGTTTTTTCCCACTGGGGAGCAAAAGAACAAATAGAATAAAAAACCAACCACTGGGTGATGGCAACCTGACTCGGACTGCATTTTTCCTTCGCTTGGCCGCCTCCTCACAATTGATGTCAGAAGTAAAGAGGACTACAAGCTTCAGGGATGCCTCCCAAAAAGCAACAGCAAGAGCCTGCAGAGGAGGGTGCCACAGGGGGAGCCTTCGAGGATGGCTTTCAATCGGAAAGTGGCCCCACTGCAGGTCCGGAGGCCAGCTTCGCCAGGTTGGCACGGATGTTTGAGATGCATATGCAGTACCAGATGGATCGGGATAAAAGGCAGGATAAAGAAGCAGAAATAAAAGAACGGGAGTTCAGTGCTATCAGCGACAAGGTCACGAGCTTCAGTTGGACCTGGAGGCAACCAGGTCTGGTCCACCAACGGGACGAGCCAGTGGGGTCCCAGGCGGAGAACCCAGGATGGTGAGGTTAGAGGAATCTGATGACGTTGAACATTTTGACCACTTTCGAGAGACTGGCAGCAGTGTATGGCTGGCCACGACAAGAGTGGGCTGTCCGCCTCATTCCTCTGCTGACTGGTAAGGCCAGGTGTGCCTTTGTAGCTATGGACCCAGCTCATACCAGAGACTATGACATTTTGAAAGCAGCAGTTTTGAGGAAGTATGAGATAAACAGTGACACTTATTACCAATGGTTCCGCTCCGACGACACACCACCAAATGAGGCCCCCCATGAGCTCTACACCCGCCTCAAGGACTTGTTCTGTAGATGGGTGGGGTATGGCACCTCCACCAAAGAGGAGATCATGGAGAAGCTGGTCCTCGAGCAGTACATCAAGGTGTTGTATCCAGAGGTTAAGACCTGGGTGAGGGAGCGCAACCCAGAAACGGCAGCGGAGGCTGCAGAGCTTGTGGAAACATATGTGACGGCACATGGAGGTCCAAGGGGCCACCGCTACGCTGGCGCACTACACCAGGCCAGAGGTAAGTCTGAGGGTGTTGGGATGGGTGGTTCAGGTAGTTACTCTCCTAGGCAGCCCGGTTTCAACCAGCCCAGTTCGAGCCAGACTAGGCCAAAGCCATTTGTAAGAGGATATGCCAGGAATAGGTCAGAGGTTGTATGTTACAACTGTGGTGAGGCAGGCCATATCAGTCCAGTTTGTCCCGTTAGAAAGCCAGAGATAGCAAGTCTGTGCTATGTACCTAGGCCAGCTCTAGGCGCCTCCCCTAAGGACAGTTCTGAGTCACCAGTCATGTCCGTCATGTTGAATGGCAGGCCCCTGTCAGCCTTATTAGACACAGGTTGCACACAGTCTCTGGTACAGGCCAAGTATGTCCCCAGGGAGTTGTGGAGTGAGGAAAGAGTTAAAATTGTCTGTGTCCATGGGCATGAATCAGAAGTCCCCATAGCGGAGGTATATGTTGAGGTAAACAACCAGGCATATCTGGTGAAGGTTGGAGTGGCCCCCGAACTGCCCTACCCTATTTTGCTGGGGACAGATCTGCCTATTTTGCTAGACCTCATTCATGAGAGTAAAGGGAGATTATGTGGGGTAGTTACTAGGTCCAAGGCGAGAGAGCACACTAATACACCAGTCTCTGTGACACAACCACTGATTCAGCCAGACACAACTGACACAGAAATACCCACCACTATCAGGCCAGACTCCGATTCACCAGCTACCAATGCGGACACAGTGCAGCTGATGCCATTTTTTGGGGTAGAGGTAGGTGGAGTGCCAGGAGTCACACAAGAGGAGATGTGAGAAACGCAGGGAGCAAGTCAGAGGAATTGTGTTGCAGTCAGCTGACCAGCCAGATCAGGATATGGAGTTTCCAGGGCTGTCGGTAAAGGAGGTTTTTTCTGGGGATCTTGCCAGACAACAGAGAGGGGACCCCACTCTAATAGACTGCTTCAAAGAGGCAGAGAAGGAATCCAGTTCTAGTCCCCTTAGCAAGCGGTTTCTGCTCGACAATGGGTTGCTTTATAAACAGAGTGAATATGACAGGCAGCTCATACTGCCAAAGGCATGCAGGGAGGAAGTGCTGAGGCTAGGCCATACTATTCCTTGGGCGGGTCACCTAGCTTTTGAGAAAACCTTCCAGAGGATTTCAAAAAGGTTTTTCTGGCCAGGGATGTATAGCCAGGTCAAATATTACTGCAAGACATGTCCAGAGTGCCAGCTTACAGCAGGGAAAGCTACGGCCCCTGTACCCCTTATGCCACTCCCTGTGATAGGCACCCCTTTTGAGCGGATAGGGGTGGATATTGTTGGTCCATTAGAGAGAAGCCAGGCAGGCAACCGGTTTATCCTTGTCATTTGTGACTATACCACCAGATATCCAGAGGCCTTTCCGTTGACGACTTCAGGACACAGCCATGAGCGGTCGCAAATTCCTGAGCTCCCGGAGCCCTCGTCAATACAGCAAACAAAAGAGATTTTGCGCACATTTTCTCCTCGTTATGTTTTGGATAACGGATTCGTACCTCTACTCAACGATGAAGCATAACAAGACAGAAGAGGAGAGAAGAGCAAAAATAGAAAAGGAGGTACACAGCGACTTTTATTTCCAAAACGGCACGGAACATAAGCACCTGGCCGTGGGGACAGCGACCGTTCACGCAACATTAACGGCCAATCCTGAAAGAAAGAACAGACCCCCGAATGGCAGAATGGACCGAAAGACCTTTTTGTCCCTTATCCTGCTACTCTCGGGAGACATTCATCTAAACCCAGGCCCGGTCTTGACCAGAACTCAGGCGAGAAGACTTGGTCTGGCAGCGCAAGAAGCGAGGGAGGTTACCATCGCGACCAATATCAACAACTCAACCTGTGGCTACATCCACTGCGCGGACGGCAACTCTTCCCAAATGACGCCGCAGCAGACGAGCACACGTGAGGCAGAGACGAGAGGAGGTGAACCGAGGGTCGAAACCATGACGACCATCCCGACGCGGGATTTAAACATCTCGACGCCCGATAGCCGGCTAGCCAGCGGAGCTAACGGCGAAAACTTCCAGGAACAAAGGACTCTGGAGTCCTTTGTTGTACCAGCACGGCGCGGGTCCCGACACCCCCCTCCCCCCTTCCCACCCACGTCAACAAAGCCCCCCCAACCGGCAACCCCACAGCAGCACCAGAAGACCATTACCTGGAACTCGAAGACATCAATAACACAGCTAATAAAAACGGACTACACATCTTTCACCTTAATGTAAACAGCATTAAGCATAAGCTGGACGAATTAAGAAACCTGTTTATGAGCGGTAAGGTAGACATAATATGCTTTACTGAAACTAAACTTGATCCATCTGTAACAGACCCTGAAATAGAAATAGAGAACTATACTATAGTCCGTAATGACAGAAACCAGTATGGAGGTGGTGTTTGTATGTACATACATAAGGACACCAAATTCATTACCCGTACTGACCTTCATCATGAGACAATTGAAACCGTATGGGTGGAAATTTTATTTGAAAGGGCAAAATCTGTTCTAGTCGGCACAATATACAGACCGCCAGATCAAACTGGTTTTTATGATACTCTGGATGTGTGCTTAGCTGGAGCTGAGGATGCGGAAAAAATTCTTATTGGGGATTGGAACACGGATATGCAACAAAAAAATGCACCCGTCTTCAAATCCTTCAATAGGTTTTGTGATCTGCACGGCCTCAGCCAACTAATCACCCAACCCACAAGGATATGTGAATCAACTCAGACTACCATTGACCTCATACTGACCTCTGACAAGTCCAAGATCTCCAGTAAAGGGGTTATAGCATGCGGGTTAAGTGATCATTACATGATATTCTGTACCCGCAAAAAGCTAAAACTAAAGGCTGGCTGTCACAAAACAGTCACATCTAGAGACCTCAAAACCTACTCTAGCGAGGCCTTTAACCTTGAACTGGAGGGTCTGGACTGGTCAGATGAGCTCAATGGTACACTGGTTGAAGAAACTTGGCTTGGCTTCAAAACCAAATTTTCATCAATACTAAACAAAATGGCCCCCCTAAGAACCACCAGGGTAAAAAATCGCGCTGAGCCATGGATGCACACTGAAATACTGACCGCTATGAAAGCCAGAGACAAAAAATGCTCTGAGTTTCGTAAAAGTCAGTCAAAGCTTACCAAAAGCACGAGCAGTGAACTCCAAGACCACGTGACTGAACTCAAACTAGAAAGAAACAGACTAAGAAATGACGTAAACTCCATGATCAAAACTGCTAAAAAAAATTTCATCAATGACAAAACCGAGGAAAACAAAAATAAACCACGTGAACTTTGGAAATTACTCAACAATCAACTAGGCTGCAGTAAAAAACTCAAAACCAGGTTCTCAAACATAAACATAAAGACGGACAACACGCTCATCACAGACAAGCTGGATGTAGCCAATTACTTAAACACTTTCTTCACAAACATAGCCACAACACTGGTAAACAAACTACCCTCCCACTCAGGGCAGTATGGGGTAGAACACATAGTAGCATACTACATGAACCTAGGCGTCCACAAAGACGACTTCAAACTGGAAATAGTAACTACAGATGAGGTACTCAAAAAACTGAGCGCCCTCCAACCAAACAAGGCCACTGGCCATGACAACATCCCCTCCAAATTCCTCAGAGACTCAGCAGCAGCCATCACCCCAGTCATCACACACATAATAAACCTCTCCATAAAACAGGGACACGTCCCCAAGGACTTCAAAATTGCGAGAGTAACACCCCTGCACAAAAAGGGCAGCAAATTAGACCCGGGTAACTACCGCCCTGTTTCTATCCTTACATCCATCTCGAAAGTCATGGAAAAAATAGTATACGAACAGATCGAAAAGTACCTCGCGGAAAAAAATCTAATCTACGAATTCCAATCTGGCTTCAGAACATCCCACTCCACTGACACATGCCTTCTCTACTTGAACGACCACATCAAACAAGAGGTGGACGCGGGCAAATACTGCGGCATGGTCATGCTGGACCTACAAAAGGCCTTCGACACTGTCAATCACACCATTCTGATTGACAAGCTAAAAGCAATTGGTTTTGATAGTTTATCAGTGAGCTGGATACAATCCTACCTGGAGGGGAGGGAACAGATGGTGGAAGTAAACGGTACCCTATCCCCCCCCCTCACAGTGAGCTGTGGTGTTCCACAAGGAAGCATACTAGGACCGCTACTATTCCTAATTTATGCAAATGACATGTCGTCAGCTTGTGACTGCAACTTGTTCCTGTTTGCGGACGACTCAGCCCTGCTGGTCTCTGACAAGAACAAGTTACAGGTTGAAAAAGCCCTCAGCTCGGAACTAGGCAAAATCTGCATATGGCTCGCCGACAACAAACTATCATTACACATGGGCAAAACAGAGTCCATTCTCTTCGGTTCAAATAACAAACTCAGCAAGACCGACGGCTTCTCGGTTACAGTGGGTGACAATATTATCACAAGGAAAGATGAAATTACCTACCTGGGTTCCATCCTAGAGGCTAATCTTTCCTGTGACAAAATGGCATCCAATGTAATAAAAAAAGTCAACCAACGAACGCGATTCTTGTACCGGATCTCCTCTCTGGTAAACAAGAATACCCTGAAGACTCTAGCAGGAGCACTCATTCAAGGGTACTACGACTATGCTTGCACCTCATGGTACCAAAGCACCTCAAAGGCACTAAAAAACAAATTACAAACATCTCAAAACAAGCTAGTCAGACTACTACTTGACCTGACTCCTAGAACCCACCTCACCCCTGCCCACTTTGACAACCTAGGATGGCTTAGAGTAGACGACAGAGTACAGCAACTTGCAATGGGCCTGGTCCACAAGATACACTACGCGACCAAGGTACCCATGTACATGTCAAAATACTTCCCAAAGGTCAGTGAATACCACGATCACAACACCAGAGGGAGCTCCACAAATCATGTAAAACCCAGATTCGGCTCAAACAAGGGACTAAACACGTTTCGCAATTATGCCACATCAATGTGGAACGCCCTGCCTAAAGCTGTAAAGGAATGTGAATCACTACCCACCTTCAAAAACACTCTCAAAAAACACCTACGTGAGACTGCAATTCGAAACTGGCCCCTACAAATGTCCTAACCTAGTTGTACAGTAAATGACCAAGTAAGGCTTTGTCAATATTCCAATGTACAGTGTAAAATGTGTGTGTGTCCCCTACCCAATAATCCAATGTACAGCCCTCACCCAACCCCACCCCACCAACCTCCTCCAATGTACAGTTTCTACGCCAAATGTATATACACTCCTTTTCTGGACACTTTTGTATCACAAACAGTACTGTTTTTGCAAATCTGATATGTCATAAATGTATAGATGTAGCAGTACTGTCTATCTGTATGTCATGTATGTCATATATGTTATGATGAATTGAAAATGGGGGACCCTGGTGTAAACAAGACGAAAGTCTTTCTCTGGTCTGCATCCCCTTAACAATTGTATGTATTGAGATGTACTGTACTGTACCCATTCTGCAATCTGTTAATAAACTTTTCAATCAATCAATCAATCAATGAGAGAAGTGACAGCCAAGCAAGTAGCTACGCCGCAGTTTTTTTTCTAGGGTTGGGATAGGGAGGTACTTACGGACCAATTTCATGAGTCGCACACTCAAACAGGTCTATCAGCTGTTAGGTATCAAGAGAGTAAGGACCACTCCCTACCACCCTCAGACTGATGGCCTTGTTGAGCGTTTCAATCAGACCCTGAAACGTATGCTGAAAAAGTTTGTTTCTGAGTCAGGGAAGGACTGGGATAAATGGCTGCAGTTTGTTGTTTGCCTACCGTGAGGTTCCCCAGGCCTCAACTGGGTTTTCACCTTTCGAGCTGCTTTATGCCCACCAGGTCAGAGGTCCATTGGATGTGCTGCGAGAAACCTGGGAGGAGTTGGACAAGCCACAGAACATGAACGTCATCTCTTTTGTCCTGAAAATGCGAGAGACGCTCATGAGGACCACCACAATGGCACGTGAAAACCTTCTGAAGTCCCAAGCCAAGCAGAAGGACTGACCATCGGGCACCGTCTTGGCTGGGGAACATGAGGGACACCAACTCCAGGATCACGAGGTGGTTCCTTGCCATGCAACCTTTCGACTTCGAGGTACTGTATAGGAAAGGGAAGGAGAACTGTACAGCAGACTACCTCTCCAGAACGCCACAAGTGTCTACTCCAGAAGGGGGGGGGGTAATGTCATGGGGCTATCCCATGCCCTGTAAGTAGGGATGCACATGGGCCTTAAGTGGTTTGACCTGTTCCCACATGTGGTCATGCGGCCAAACATTTAGTTTAGGCCTTCGGCCTAGTTTGTTTTGTTATGTTGTTTTGTAATACAGACACATTGGTTTAAAGCATAACATGTTATGTAGAATTAAAGTACATGCATTTGTTGATAAATACCGTTTGTCTGTGCTCCCACTTGGTTCCTTGTAGGAGCTCTGGCTGCCCAACCAGAACTGGGAGAGGCCAGGGCCTTTTCTGGAGGGGAGATTCGGAAGGAACCAAGTGTGGTAGAGTACAGGGGGGGGGGATTTTCATAACAAGAGGGGAATAGGTTTATGAAGCGCCCTAAACACTGTTTAGTGTTTGGTGATGATAGAACATGATGGAGTAATGTATCCATGTTGTCCAGAGTTATTGGATGTGTAAATTGATGTCTGTATTGATTAATTGATTGTTTGTTTTTGGTTTGTCCCTGTAGGAGGAGCTTCCAGCATAAAGCCAGGGATGGAGGCTCCTCTCGGGGAGAAGTAGTGACAGGCTTGGAAGCGAGACACAGCCGTACTAAGACCTAGGTCCCTTAGCCAAGGGCCTAGTTGTTTATATTTGTTAAAAGGAAGTTTAATCATTTTGTATTATTTTTGTATTTGTTAAAATATGTTTTTTCCCGTTTTTTCCCACTGGGGAGCAAAAGAACAAATAGAATAAAAAACAACCACTGGGTGATGGCAACCTGACTCGGACTGCATTTTTCCTTCGCTTGGCCGCCTCCTCACAGCATCCCTACAGCTTCTTATTCAATTGAGCGAGATGCTCGGTTATGTCACACAGCCAGTTTGCATCCGACAGTTCAGACAATATTTCTTCAACCCTTTGTTACCTATTCCGCCTGGATCTTTTTTGTACTTTGGGCTGTAAAATTGTCAAAGAATGTCTGAGGAGTATGTGCTTTTAACTTTTTTCCTTTGTTACTTCATCAATACCTCAGATGTTCAACATACATGCATGTGTAAGAATGTGTAATAACTAAGGCTGTCAAAGTTAAAGCTTTATGAACGCATTAACCCACAATTATTTTAACGCCGCTATTTTTTAACCCAAGATTAATGTTTAAAAATATATATTTTACCAGATTTGGCCCGCGGGCCATGAGTTTGACACCTATGCATTAGAGTCTCTAGTTTGACAAATAGACGCCTCACAGGTCCTGAACTGGCAGCTTCATTAAATGGTACCCGCAAAACGCCAGTGTCAACGTCTACAGTGAAGAGGCGACTCCGGGATGCTGGCCTTCTAGGCAGAGTGGCAAAGAAAAAGCCATATCCGAGACTGGCCAATAAAAGGAAAAGATTAATATGTGCAAAAGAACACAAACATCGGACAGAGGAAGATTGGAAAAAAGTGTTATGGACAGACAAATCGAAGTTTGAGGTGTTTGGATCAACAGAAGAACAGAACATTTGTAGGCGGCTACGTGGTGCAGTGGGCAAGGCGCTCACCACAAATACTGGAGACGCTGGGTTCGCCTGTTCGAGCCCAGCGCTCCACATTGCTTTCAGTTTAGCTGGTCGTCCGTACTAATACACTGATGGGTGGGGATCGGGCGTTGTGGACAGCGACTCCTACAGGTCGGTTGGTGCGCCTGCGCAGTAGAATCAGGAAGCGATGGGGGCGGCGCCCCTCCAAAGCGCAGACCCCTGACGCTGAAAGATCGCACAGGTGAAAAGATGAGACTGCTGTTACCTCGAGTATCGGAGGGGACTCGTGCTATGTATGACTTAGTCCACATTGCAGCCGGCTTGTGGGAGGCAAGAAACAGCGTTCGAGACAGGGGAGGGTTGAATTGGATGATACGAAATTGGGATGGGAGAAAAATAGAAAATGGGAGAAAAAGTGGATAAAAAAAAAAAAACAGAACATTTGTGAGACGCAGAACAAGTGAAGTGCCATCCGTCAAGCATGGTGGAGGTAATGTGATGGTCTGGGGCTGCTTTGGTGCTGGTAAAGTAGGAGATTTGTACAAGGTAAAGGGATTTTGAATAAGGAAGGCTATCACTAAATTTTGCAACGCCATGCCATACCCTGTGGACAGCGCTTGATGGAGCCAATTTCCTCCTACAACAGGACAATGACCCAAAGCACACCTCCAAATTATGCAATAACTATTTAGGGAAGAAGCAGGCAGCTGGCATTCTGTCTGTAATGGAGTGGCCAGTGCAGTCACCAGATCTCAACCCCATTGAGCTGTTGTGGGAGCAGCTTGACCGTATGGTACGCAAGAAGGCACTTCAAGCCAATCCAACTTGTGGGCGGTGCTTCAGGAAGCGTGGGGTGACATTTCTTCAGATTCCCTCAACAAATTAACAGCTAGAATGCCAAAGGTCTGCATTGCTGTAATTGCTGCAAAGGGAGCATTCTTTAACAAAAGCAAAGTTTGAAGGACAAAATTATTTCAAAATAAAAATCATTATTTCTAACCTTGTCAATGTCTTGACTATATTTTCTATTCATTTTGCAACTCATTTGATAAATAAAAGTGAGTTTTCATGGAAAACACAATTGTCTGGGTGACCCCAAACTTTTGAACGGTAGTGTATCAGATTATAAAAGTACTGCTGTAGTGTCTTTAAGCAAGGATTTAGTGATCACTGCCCTATTGCACGTGTCAGAAATATAGAAGACAAAATCTCACACAGTTACAAAGAGAAATGTAGACATTTTAGTGAGCAAAATTTTCCATAATAACATCACAAGCTGGACTGGAAGAAGAACACAGATTATGGATTATTTTGGAAAGGGGCGATGTTTAGCGTGTAATAGTGCACAAACTACAGTATGTAAAAATTAACTGGTTTGTCACTCTTGGACAATAAACAATGCTTGTCAAATGAGCCATACTATGGTCTCCATAGCTATAATACAGAACACACGATGGGTCCGCAAACATTGCGAAAATAGTCAATAACGCTGGCGCCATTGAGTAAAGATGGGAGAAGAGCGTGGCAGTCAATGAGTTAAGACTATTGTTGGGGGAAAAAAGTTGGCAATATCTAGCTAGTAAAATGTTGCTAGTTAGCAAGCTAGCTCACTAACATCTGCTAAGAAGCTAAATAGTCAACATCACAAAGTTACATTCGCTAATAATTACCGAACCTTAGCCAACGTTAGCTAGCTTGATATAGCTAACGTTAGCCAACTTTAAAAGATATATATTTTGAATTTAATGTAAAAGTAAGCTTGGATTGTAACCATTGTAAGCAAAGACATAATTTGTTGACATAATTCATTGCGATAAAAAAAAAAAGCTCATTATATGTTGCATATGTGGGCAAGATGGGTGATGACATGGAAACAGATCAGCTCCATTAGTCATTATTCTCTCATCCAACCGCGACACAACAATCAATAACAAGGGGGAAGACCATCCAGCAAGGCTGCTTGGATGACATCACAATACCTATTGCTACATTTTCATGTCAATGTTTCTAGTTTTCTTTCCGTCTTAAGGAGCATGATGCTGGTGTACATCTCCTTCAGTGTATTAGGCATCGGTACTTTCTTGGGTTTGTTCAATATGTGGTGCTCCAGAACTGTCGCACAGATCCAACAGAACATGGGGACGTGGCACATGTTGTGGAGGGTCCTCGACGACTTGATGTGCGATATTATCTTGTTGGCCAGCTTCTTGTTGAATCTCTTTCTGAAATAGTCCTCCCTCTGTGCTTCAGTGAAACCATGTATCTCCGTCATCCGGTCGATCAACCCGGGAGGGATCTGATTGGCCGCCACCGGCCGGGAGGTGACCCATATGAGAGCGTTGGGCAACATGTTCCCAAGGATGAGGTTCGTCAACAGCGTGCCGATCGAGGTCTGCTCCGTGATGTTGGACATGATCGCATTGTGCTGGAAATCCAGTGGTATCACGCTTTCATCCAGACCGTCGAAGATGAAGAGAACTTTACAGCAAGAAACGTAGTCAATCGGCACGTCTAGCGGCGGGTTCAAGTGACGCAGCAGGCCCATGAGGCTAAACTGTTTGTCTTTCACCAAGTTCAGGTCCTGAAACATGGTCAAAAAGACTAGATCCACATCTTGGTTTTTATTGCCCTCCGACCAATCGAGAATAAACTTCCTCACCAGGAATGATTTCCCCGCACCGGCGATGCCAGTGGTCATGACGGTTTTGAGCTTAGTGTTGTTTGAGGGTCTAAATATGTCATGCCTGGTAAGCGGCTCTCTATCATCGTTCAGGGGTTTGGTCTTTACCACGGGCGGAGCCTGGTGTTGGACCTCCTCGCCCTCTCCCTTCAAGATAGACAGCTCCGTGTAGACCTTGTTGTGGCGGGGTTGAGGCAACATCCCCGCCTCATCGCAGCTTTCCAGCACACATTGAAACGTCATCTTCAGACAGCCGTTAACTATAAGGAGGGGGAGGGGGGGAAAGGAGACGTGTTAAAGACGATATGATCACAATACATTTTCTGAAGTGTCAATCCTGGCAAATGTTTTGAGGGAGGAAGGGGGGGGGGGCACGCTTTTCAGATCCTTTAAAATAGAGTTTCTTCTTTTAGCGGAGAAGTCACTGCTCACTCATAAATATTTTCCTTTCTTTTGTTAGTTCGTTTTTGTAGTGAGGTGAGGAAGCAGTGACTTCTCCGCTACTAGTAAATACATTAGTGTAATATATGTGTGGGGTGTTGGGGGACTGGCTGTTCCGGGGGTTCACATGCCTTCGAGCAACACTGTACTTGTTATGCCTATTCTTATGTCTGCACATTCTACATTGCATTACTTTTATACCTATTCTTATGTCTGCATTTTATGCATTGTTTTTATTCTGTCAACTGTATGCTAATTTTATGCTATTTTCTGTGAAGCACTTTGAGCTACAATCCATGTATGAAAGGTGCTATATAAATAGTTATTATTATTATAGCAAATCCTCCCTATGTTCCCTCCATATGGTCACACATTTAGACACCTAGGTAGACAGAGAGACAGACAAGACAAAAAGAAGGAAGGACGGACAGATAAATGGTCAACTGGACAGACTGGTTAGAGGCTAGAAAGTGGTGGATATGCTGGGAGTTAAGAGGATGTTGGGAGTTAAGAGGATACGCTGGGAGTTAAGAGGATATGTTAAAAGTTAAGAGGATATGAATGGGTGGTTAAACAAATGACTGTATACAAATGACTGTATAAGTCAACAGAAACAAACTATATCAGGACTTGAGACATGCAAAAAAAAACGTTAGATAGAGTCCTTACCTTGTGTAGCGACAATTTGGAAGGGCTTCTCCTCCTCCTCAGACTTTGCAGGCTTGTTGGTCGGAGCGCGACTCCTCTTACTGTGGAGAGACCGTTTATACTTTATAGAGTTGGGTGATGAGCTCCACATTCAGATTAATCAGGGTGATATTTGACATGTTGCAATAAGCGGCTGATGCCTGAAGCTCATGAGGCCAATGAACAAAGAAATGTCTGCAGGCTGCCGTCTCTCTCAGAGCAAACAAACAGCCACAAT
Source organism: Notolepis coatsorum (assembly GCF_963971535.1). Classification (NCBI taxonomy): domain Eukaryota; kingdom Metazoa; phylum Chordata; class Actinopteri; order Aulopiformes; family Paralepididae; genus Notolepis; species Notolepis coatsorum. The sequence goes on from NC_140166.1 coordinate 29,046,582, forward strand.
ACACAACATTTACATTTAGTCATTTAGCTGAACGCTTTTATCCAAAGCGACTTTACAAGTTCTGTACGACAAGTCAGCAGGAAGGGTACGACTCTTTCAGCTAAGTAACAATGTTCATCAAACAGTGCTGGAACGTGGGTGCTGCAGTGTTGAGTGCATAGTAGTAAAGACAGTGGTGGCCCGCCCATAGGGGGCGCTGGGGCACCACCCCCCCTGGTAAAGAGAGCAGGAGAAGAAGAAAAAAATTTATTTTTATTTTAGACTCTTAAAAATAAAATAAACATGTTTAAAATGAATAATATCTACTCATTTTAAGTATGTTTGTGTTTCAAATGCACAATAACGTTAATATATCAAATATAAAGCATTGTTTTGTGATTCACATGAAGTCACTGTCTGATATGATATAGAGATGAGTACCTCTAAAGCTGGGCGCATAGACGTAGCGCGCACACTGTGCGCGTCACTGTATCATCGCAGCCAATTAAATAGGTCAAGCAAATACATTTCGCCTATCAGTGCGTTCAAATATGATGTAATCGGGGCGCGTTTTTCTAGTGCTCCAAGCAAGCAGGGTCCTGCTGTATTGTCACTCCCCCAGTCCACACAACGGAGAGTTTGCTAGTTTACTAGTAGCTACCATGGATCATTGGAGGCATGGAGTCAGAACATTACAACCTCGAATGCAGGTAAATCCCTCAAAACAATACCTTTTGAGAGATGAACACTGGAGTGAAAGAGTTTCGACCTCATCAGCCTGATATCTCCTCAATTCAGAAACAATCAACAGACAGAGGAAGACAATACTCTGTAGTTTTCTAGCTGGTGGTAAGGCTACTTGGCTAACAAGAAGCTATATGGCTAGCTGGATGCAGTCATGAATGCCGTTGCTTTCAATTCCTGCTTTTTAAAATGGGGGACAGATGCAACATGCCCATGGTATGGACCGTTACTGGAGTTTCTTTTTGAGTGGATTAAAAAAAAGTTGATTATGGCTTGGCTTGTGGACAGCTGAATATCTCGCCCCTCTCTGTATTGAGCTGTACTGTATTGTACCCATTCTGCAATCTGTTAATAAAGTTTTCAATCAATCAATCAATTCAACTCTTGTGATGGTAAGTCTATGTTTAACCCTTTAATCGCTGTTGACGCTGAAACACGTCATTCCCCGCCATGCTCATTCTGCCGTTGACGCTGGACAGCGTCTTTGATATCAATATTTCAAAAATCTGTGATCGAAATCATATTTCTCCCCCGGAGACATGAGATGTACTGGTGAGCCCCCATCAACCATCTAACGGTTCAAGAGCGCCATCTGGTGGCCGATCGGCCTGATCGCTCAGGGAAGAAACAGGAAGTGGAAGCTGGTGCTCATTTCAATTTGGTCCGATCACTCGCTATAGGTCCCGGGACTCGATCTCGACACAATGGATAGCGATCCGTTGCCAATAACTCGATAAACAACATGATTTGGACGTATATACTATTATACAACCTGGAAATGGATCGGGTATTTCTACATCCCATAATAGAAAAAATTCTGTTCCACGCTCATCTCCCAACGGCGAGAGGAAGCTACGGTGAGTTTCAGCGTTATTTTTTAATGTCTTCTATACTAACTGCTCTAATGATCATATCACCCACACTAGATGAATGATATAACGTTGCCCACGAAATTATAAACGACCCCCCGCCCATCCGGTCAACATCAGATCATACGTAGTAACTTCTAGAAGTACGTGCAGTTGACATTTTTTATCTCGCGCCGATTGCTATCAAACTGTATACAATCATCAATATAATGCATTCAGGGCTATAAATCACGTTCTGGAGAAAGCTGCAGAAAACGATAAAAACACTTATACTTTAGACCGTATTTTAGTATGAATATGTGAATGAAAAAGTATAACGTTGCTACACCCTGAACAATAGATGTAGGACTTTGAATGGGCCATGGTAATGTCAATTTAGCAATACAATTTAAAAAGTTATAGCCCTGCAAAGAAGGGGAACTTCTCCATGTTAAATAGGGCTGGCGAGGGATGGTAAATTATGAATTTAACCCCAGCGATCAAAGTGTTAATAGCTAGCCTTGGCTCGTTTAACAATATGCAAAATATGATGTACAGCCCTGTACTCGTACTGAAGTTATTCTTGGTATATACTACACCAAGGTCTGATCTTATGCAGTTCCTTCTATTTGTGTAACGATAGATTCCACGTCGCGCTGTGTGTGAGTGAGAGAGAGAGAGAGAGAGAGAAAGAGAGAGATAGAGAGAGATACCAATTAATTTCACCGCGGGGGGGCATAATCACCCGGGACAATATAATGATAACTTGTTTCAAATGACAAGATATACCTCTGGGATTATTATTGTACGGATCTGAATACGGGCGTGGGAGCATACACAAATATAGTACAGTGATAATATGCTGCCTGCTCCCGAGCGAGAGAGAGAGATATTTGGGCGTGCATGTTTGTGTAGGCGCTATTGGAAACGTGGCTGCATTGACTGATCATATATTGATTGCAATGGTGATAGTTGTACTGTACCTACTTAAATATTCATACCTTGTGGTTTCGCCGAAGCTCTGACGTGCACAGTAGGCTACTCAGTGTGTGGTGTGCGACATTGTGATACCTCGGTACATGTTTGCAAAATGTTTGGTATAGCGCCCCCCCCTGGAGAAGAATTCACCAGCCGCCACTGAGTAAAGACATAATTTAGTATAGTAGGAAGAGTGCATGATAGTATAAGACAGTAAGGTTAGTGTATTTTCTTTTTTTTTCTCATTTCAGATATTGATTGAAGAAGTGCGTTTGTAGTTGATGGCGAAAGATTGGTCGGGTTCCGGGTTCCGGCTGTCCTAACGAAGATAGTCTATTATTTTATGTTATTGCATTATCTATTATTTTATGTTATTGTATTATTATATCAGGCTTATATTATGTGGCCCCTCTGTAAACCATGGACACGTTTGGTAACAGTTGGAGGTTGGTCATTTGATTTAAGCTCCGCCAATCACATTGTAATGGTGTCAGAAGCCACTTGAAAACCAATAGAACTCCTTGCTTTCTGAACTCTGTAAGGCTGGCTATGGTTGACACACCTTGCAATCCCGTGGTGCAATGCACAATACTCTCATGACATTTCAGATGCATGTCAAGTAAGGGGGGGGGGGGGGGGGGGGGGGGGAGACAATTTTAGACCATTTACATCTTAGCCTTTCTGCCCGTCACTGTTGTTTTGGTTTTCACCACTGAGTTGTACCTCCATCTAGTGATCTTACTTTTTCTGCGACACTGTTGGTTCATCGTGGATGTCTGGAGGTGTGCTCGTGGAGTCGTCCGGAGACGAACAGCCACGCATCGGAGACGCTGCTCTCTCCTCTCCCTCCACACAGAGACTCATTTCAGATGAGACTTGAACCAATCTGTCGGCAAAGAGAAATACTGAAAGTGACTTGACACTTCTGTAAGTGTGTGTGAGACACCCTGAGTCTCAGCAGGTAATGAAAACGATATAGGTTACAACAGAAATGAGAAACTTGAAAATGAAAACGACATATCATATTAAAGGGGTATTTCACATATACATCAGACTGGCATCATTTGTGATAGTCTCTTTTTGGGGAAAACAACTTGGGGAGTAAACAGGGTTTAGGCAGTGTTTGCTTACAAACAAACTTAAAACGTCAACCAAAGACGATCACATAGAGCTGTCACGGTAACCAATATTAATAATTCTCATTGTTAACGTTTGTTAATGTGTTGATGCCAGCCTCCCTGTCTGGTCTCTTCTGTCATTTAGTACAGCAGGCTGCACAGCTGACGTGACGACCATAGTTACTAACGCTATGGAGGTCAAACCTTCTGCAACAATATGCAAAATATGCTGTACAGCCCTGTACTCGTACTGAAGTTATTCTTGGTATATACTACACCAAGGTCTGATCTTATGCAGTTCCTTCTATTTGTGTAACGATAGATTCCACGTCGCGCTGTGTGTGTGTGAGTGAGAGAGAGAGAGAGAGAGAGAGAGAGAGAGAGAGAAAGAGAGAGATAGAGAGAGATACCAATTAATTTCACCGCGGGGGGGCATAATCACCCGGGACAATATAATGGTAACTTGTTTCAAATGACAAGATATACCTCTGGGATTATTATTGTACGGATCTGAATACGGGCGTGGGAGCATGCACAAATATAGTACAGTGATAATATGCTGCCTGCTCCCGAGCGAGAGAGAGAGATATTTGGGCGTGCATGTTTGTGTAGGCGCTATTGGAAACGTGGCTGCATTGACTGATCATATATTGATTGCAATGGTGATAGTTGTACTGTACCTACTTAAATATTCATACCTTGTGGTTTCGCCGAAGCTCTGACGTGCACAGTAGGCTACTCAGTGTGTGGTGTGTGACATTGTGATACCTCGGTACATGTTTGCAAAATGTTTGGTATAGCGCCCCCCCCTGGAGAAGAATTCACCAGCCGCCACTGAGTAAAGACATAATTTAGTATAGTAGGAAGAGTGCATGATAGTATAAGACAGTAAGGTTAGTGTATTTTCTTTTTTTTTCTCATTTCAGATATTGATTGAAGAAGTGCGTTTGTAGTTGATGGCGAAAGATTGGTCGGGTTCCGGGTTCCGGCTGTCCTAACGAAGATAGTCTATTATTTTATGTTATTGCATTATCTATTATTTTATGTTATTGTATTATTATATCAGGCTTATATTATGTGGCCCCTCTGTAAACCATAGACACGTTTGGTAACAGTTGGAGGTTGGTCATTTGATTTAAGCTCCGCCAATCACATTGTAATGGTGTCAGAAGCCACTTGAAAACCAATAGAACTCCTTGCTTTCTGAACTCTGTAAGGCTGGCTATGGTTGACACACCTTGCAATCCCATGGTGCAATGCACAATACTCTCATGACATTTCAGATTCATGTCAAGTAAGGGGGGGGGGGGGGAAGACAATTTTAGACCATTTACATCTTAGCCTTTCTGCCCGTCACTGTTGTTTTGGTTTTCACCACTGAGTTGTACCTCCATCTAGTGATCTTACTTTTTCTGCGACACTGTTGGTTCATCGTGGATGTCTGGAGGTGTGCTCGTGGAGTCGTCCGGAGACGAACAGCCACGCATCGGAGACGCTGCTCTCTCCCCTCCCTCCACACAGAGACTCATTTCAGATGAGACTTGAACCAATCTGTCGGCAAAGAGAAATACTGAAAGTGACTTTTGACACTTCTGTAAGTGTGTGTGAGACACCCTGAGTCTCAGCAGGTAATGAAAACGATATAGGTTACAATAGAAATGAGAAACTTGAAAATGAAAACGACATATCATATTAAAGGGGTATTTCACATATACATCAGACTGGCATCATTTGTGATAGTCTCTTTTTGGGGAAAACAACTTGGGGAGTAAACAGGGTTTAGGCAGTGTTTGCTTACAAACAAACTTAAAACGTCAACCAAAGACGATCACATAGAGCTGTCACGGTAACCAATATTAATAATTCTCATTGTTAACGTTTGTTAATGTGTTGATGCCAGCCTCCCTGTCTGGTCTCTTCTGTCATTTAGTACAGCAGGCTGCACAGCTGACGTGACGACCATAGTTACTAACGCTATGGAGGTCAAACGTTCTGCACAGCTGTCTAACCTATGGAGGTCAAACGTTCTGCACAGCTGTCTAACCTAGGAAGTAGGGGGGAAAAATCGATACGTAGTAGTATCGCGATACTTTGCGTGGCGATACTCTATCGATACAGGGACGCCAAGTATCGATAATTAATTATTCATAAAAGTATTCATTATTATTATTCATTTTTTGTATAGGGCATAAAATAAAATATTGTTTGTTTCCTATTGGTTGTCAGTTAAGGCCATGGGTAGGTAGGGAATTTATTTTATTTTATTATTTCCCACGGCGACTATGGATAGGGAATTTCTTTATTTAATTAAAATGTTCACAACAACATGGATGCATGTACTCTGCCAGCATGTTTAACACTTTCTTCGCCAGGCTTATGTACATCATTATACCCCTCTCTGCCAGCTCTATTTGTCTATGGAGAAGTTCCCCTTCTTTGCAGGGCTATAACTTTTTAAATTGTATTGCTAAATTGACATTACTATGGCCCATTCAACGTCAATTATCCATCGTTCAGGACGTAGGAACGTTATACTTTTTCATTCACATATTCATACTAAAATACGGTCTAAAGTATAAATATGTTTTTATCGTTTTCTGCAGCTTTCTCCAGAACGTGATTTATAGCCCTAAATGCATTATATTGATGATCAAATACAGTTTGATAGGGATCTGCGCGAGAAAAAAAAATTCAAATGGACGTGCTTCTAGAAGTTACTACTTATCATCTGATGTTGACCGGATGGGGGGGGGGGTCGTTTATAATTCCGTGGCCAACGTTAGATGATTAATCTAGTGTGGGTGATATGATCATTAGAGCAGTTTATATCGAACACTGTAAAAAAAAAACGCTGAAACTCACCGTAGCTTCCTCGTAGCATTGGGCGATGAGAAAACAGATTCCTATTATGGGATGTTGAAATATGCGATCCATCTCCAGGTTGTATAATAGTATTATACGTCCAAATCTAGAGCCATATGAAATCCGTTTTATTATTTTCCAAATTCCATTTTATTTTTTCCCAAATTCCGTTTTTTCCGTTTTAATATTTCAGAATTCTGTATTTTGCTTTTTATGCTCATTTTACCATCAGAAATAGTGTCTAATAAGTGGGAATGAATAAATGTCTACAATTGAATATGATATAACAGTCCATTTAATGTTTTTAAGTGCTGCAACTCAGAAATACAGTTACATTTTACACAATACTTTTCAAATAATATTGTGACAAAATAAAAATACACATTTCAAGTGTAAACAATAGATACAGCTAGCTACTACTGACATTATCACAATGTCAGTAGCCTAGCTATATCTATTTTATTGTGATGAAATATAGTAATGCATAATTTAGGCACCTTTAGTTTAGTTTATTTCGTTTATAAAGGACAGTGTATAATGACATCGTTTGCATTAAACAAATGGATTGCACCAGATTTAGCAAGAAGCTATCATTTCCATCTATAGTCCTATGTACTGTAAAACGTTTCATAGCTATTTAAGTTTATTTCGATTATAAAGGGCAGTGTATAATGACTTGTTTGCATTAAACAAATGGATTGCACCAGATTTAGCAAGAAGCTATCATTTCCATCTATAGTCCTATGTACTGTAAAACGTTTCATAGCTATTTAAGTTTATTTCGATTATAAAGGGCAGTGTATAATGACTCGTTTGCATTAAACAAATGGATGGGTGCACTAGATTTAGCAAGAAGCGATCATGTCCTAACGTTATAGCTATTTAATCACAATAGTGTCGCAAGTGTTTTTGTGGCTCCAGTCCACGGAACGTTGACAGAATTAGCAAAACACCTTATCGCCGGAGGCATAAAAGTCATTAGGATACTGCTCTGCTCTGAATTGAGGGCTTATTGGGGAATTTATTAGCTTCTTGACGATGTAAACACCGAAGCAGCGAGACGCTTGGGAGACTGCCTGTGTTGTGTGTAACCCGCTCTAGCGTCCGCCTCCCCGGTCGCGTGTGCACCAAGCATTCCACCCAAAAACGGAATTTCAGTCCAGATTAGGCCAAATTCTGCAATATTCCACGTTTTGCAGTTGATTCCATTTTTATTGGTCAATTCCGCGATTCCGTCCGCGATTCCGTGAACGCGGATTTCATATGGCTCTATCCAAATCATGTTGTTTATAGAGTTATTGGTAACGGATTGCTATCCATTGTGTCTAGCTCGAGTCCCGGGACTATTAGCGAGTGATCGGACCGAATTGGAATGAGCACCAGCTTCCGTTTCCGGTTTGGGCGATCCGCCGATCGGCCACCAGATGGCGCTCTTGAACAGTTAGAGAGTTGAGAGGGGATCAACAGTAGATCTCAAGTCTCTGGGGGAGAAATATGATTGCGATCACAGATTTTTGAAATATTGATATCAATGATGTGTTACGGCGTCATTGGCAGAATTAGCATGGCGGGGAATGACGAGTTTAGGAGTCTCTGGCAGAGAAAGTGTTAATATCCATAATACTAAAGGTTTGACTAAGATTTATATGAAACGTTATTGTTTAAAAAAAATAAAAAATTTAAAATGGGTCGCACCTAAAATCGGCAGGGTCGGTCGGCAACCGGAAACAAACAATTTTTTCTTTTAGGCCTATGGAAGTTGCATTGTTCATTTCAATACCTGTAATAGTACAGTAGTCCACACACGTGCATTCAGTTAAGTTGGAATATGACAATACAAACATATCAGTTTGTCAGGTACATGCAGCACAGATTACAGTGTTTACATCTGTCTGCTCGAGAAAATACCATGTTCTGCAATAAAAATGATTGAAGTGAGATGAACAGACTGAACTTTATTTTATTAGATAAAACATGTTGACAGTTTTACTTTGCAGTTGAAAAAAGGTAATACATTTAATTTGATTAAAAAATATATATATTCGCAATACTCAGCGTATCGCGATATATTTAGTATCACGATACTATCGTATCGTGAGGTCTCTGGCGATTCCCACCCCTACTAGGAAGGTCAAACGTTCTGCACAGCTGTCTAACCTAGGAAGGTCAAACGTTCTGCACAGCTGACTAAAGCCAAAGTCCCAGACAATACTTTCAATTGGTTGAACAAACAACCTGTATGGGTGGAAATTCTATTTGAAAGGGCTAAATCTGTTCTAGTTGGCACAATTTACAGACCGCCAGAAAAAAATGGCTTTTATGATACTCTGGATGTGTGTTTAGCTGGAGCTGAGGATGTAGAAAAGATTCTTATTGGGGATTGGAACACGGATATGCAACAAAAAGATGCACCCATCTTCAAATCCTTCAATAGGTTTTGTGATCTACACGGCCTCAGCCAGCATCACCCAACCCACACGTATATGTGAATCAACTCAGACTACCATTGACCTCATCCTGACCTCTGACAAGTCCAAGATCTCAAATAAAGGAGTTATAGCATGCGGGTTAAGTGATCATTATATGATATTCTGTACGCGCAAAAAGCTAAAACATAAGGCCGGCTGTCACAAAACAGTCACATCTAGAGACCTCAAAACTAGGGATGCCCCGATCACGTTTTTTGCCACCGATCACCGATCGTCGTGAGCCATATCGGCCGATACCGATCCGATAAGATTGTTTTTGATTAAAAAGAAATTAAAAATTATTTTATATAAAATTTTTTTTTTATAAAATATATTATATAATTAGACTTGTACTTGTATTATCTGCGAGACATCGCCACCACGCAACAAGTCAAAATGCTCGCTATCTGCAAACAGCTCCACTGTCTGTGTACTCTAGTAGCCTCCAGCTCCAAAAAGGATTCTCCGGCGCTGCAGCTGGACCCTATTGGTAACGTTACGGTTCTTTGGTCATTTCACATTCAGCAAGCCCTCAGCTCCAATACGCATTGAATCAATGTTATAAGACATTGATATCAAGAGCTATCTGTAGCTACTGCTAGCCGGCTAGATGACGTTAAGACAGAACTTTAGTTCAATGGGACATTTCGTTTTGAACAGAGAACTAACGTCAGCTAACGCAAGCTAACGCAAGCTAACGGAGGTATGAACATGGACTACTAGACTTTCTGGATCATTTGTTGATATCAGGAGCTATCAGTAGCTAGCCGTAGAGCTGCCGCGATAACCGCATTACCGCGGTATCGCTGTTGCATCACGCCCACCGCAGAGTTGGGCTGAATACCGCATCACAGCTGATTTTTTTTAATAATAATAAAGTAGCGCCCAGACGTTGGACTTGCAGCTCTGCAGATATACCCTACTCGGTTCCAAGCGACCCTATTGGGTAGAAGTGGTACCAGAAAAGTCATGTGAAACATTGCAGACCACTGATTGGTCAGAAGAGAGACGCGTCACACATCGGAGTCTCTGAACAAAAACAGAAAGCCGCCATCTTTACTGCCTCGCTAGGATGTATTTCATTCAGGATTTGTTTGCGACAGCAAAGTGTAATAAACAGAAAAGGATGGATTCACTGTGTATTCGGCCTCATTTATTGATGAAACAAAACCGACATCAACCCAATTTACCACAGAGCGGAAAGTTTAGTGTCACAACAAGATCGCTGATGTGTTAAGTTTGTTGTCATTAGCCTAATACTAACGTCAGCAGATATACACGAGAGGTAACGTTAAACCCGGGTTGCTTGGTAGAATAGACACAAGGAGGTAACGTTAGCTTTAGCACAATAGACACAACGAGAGTCTGGTTAATGTTGTTATTGATTGATTGAAACTGTGTTAAACTCTGGCTTGCTGCAAGCCCTCGGACATGCCCACGGAGCTTTCAGACTCGAGCAGGGGAGCCTCCTCTCAGTCCTCAGTGTTTACAAACTCTACACGGGGGCGGGCGGGGCTAGGGAGGAGGAGCAGCGGCAGTTTGCAGGTCGTGTGTGTCTGAGACAGACAGCGAGTGAGACCTTCGCTTGATCGGTTTCCGCGATCGGCGAATATGACTCATTATCGGAATTCACAGATTGCATATTTATACTGAGTATCGGCCGATAACGATCGTGGCCGATCGATCGGGGCATCCCTACTCAAAACCTACTCTAGCAAGGCATTTAACCTAGAACTGGAGAGCATGGACTGGTCAAATGAGCTCAATGGTACACTGGTTGAAGAAACACATGGCTTGGTTTCAAAACCAAATTTTCAACAACACTAAACGACATGGCCCCCCTAAGAACCACCAGGGTAAGAAATCGTGCTGAGCCGTGGATGCACTCCGAAATATTGTCCGCTATGAAAACCAGAGACAAAAAATGCTCGAGTTTCATAAAAGTCAGTCAAAGCTTACCAAAAACACGAGCAGTGAACTCCAAGCCCACGTGACTGAACTCAAACTGGAAAGAAACAGACTAAGTCGTAGTACCCTTGAATGAGTGCTCCTGCCAGAGTCTTCAGGGTATTCTTGTTTACCAGTGAAGAGATCCGGTACAAGAATAGAGTTTGTTGGTTGACTTCTTATTACATTGGATGCCATTTTGTCACAGGAAAGATTTGCCTCTAGGATGGAAAGGGCTGGGCGATATGACGATATTATATAAATACCGGGTACAGTTCATTAACACTATGCCGTCCGAGAACGAGTATATACGCGTTTCGAAAAAGAGCGTTGTGGACCACGAGCCACGAGTATATACGTGACGAGTTATTGTTTTATTCCATATTTATAATGCTTCTTAGGTACCCGATCCACTACCAGCATCTTTTCACATATTTGATTTTCGAAACATGCAGTACCGGCCACACCCGCTTAGGGGCGCCATCGCTCCACTGCAGTATCATTATGTGATTTAAAAAAAAATGCAAACTAGTTATGTGGGCGGATCATAGTTCCTTGATCCCAGCCGAACATCCTCCATCTTGGATCAGTTTGGCGAGCGTTTTTTTCAGCGTGGAATAATGGGATTTATGATTAGCCAATGTGCATATCGATCTACCAGAATCCGATGACTGGTGAGGAAATGCTGCCGGCGATCACATGGCCTGACGGTAGGATAATATTACCCCAAATTACAGCTGGATTGGACATTGTTTTATAACGTAACGTGATCGGTCAATGAAAATGCTATATTGAACGCACACTGTATTGGTAATCAATAATAGTAATCGGCGTTCCCCGCCGCCCCCATTTCATCCATAGATGCTCTATTATAGTCCGGATGAAACGCAGTGTTTTATTTCATTCGTATATATATATACAGCAGAAATGGCGTTTGATATAACGGCGCCAACGTTTAGCCTATTATCTAGCTCCCGGGAAAAAAGACGAGACGAAAAGTGCGATAAACCTTATATTCACGACGCTATAAAATGACAACCAATCGATGGATTTTTTTTTCTTTAAGCCATTATGAAGGCACGGTTTATGCACTCAAGTGACAATGAGAATGGACAGATAGCAATACTATAAATGATATATAATGCTCTTAGAAATTACATCGGTTTGTTTACTATCTGCTGTCCTCTGAGGCCTAAATCGCCGGGCCCCGCCGGTCGTCATAGTGTTAACGATACACTTTTTTAACGTATCGTGGATATCGTGATGTTTTGCCCAAGAGGATTGTGTCGCGTCAATCTGGTCCACACCCGTTCAAACAACGCCGCCCCCACACACACACTACTGCATCAAAGTTACTACTTATTATTAACAAAGGCATTCGTTTTGTGGCATTAACGTTATATAGTTACACGTTCAATAACATCAGCGTATTTACCCAAACATAGCAACGTCCGATGACGACATAGATAGCAAGCATTACTGTACAGTGCGACGAGCTCGTCGCAAATTGCCCCTTTAATTGGCCATTGCAATTGGTAAATAATATTTGGGGGCGGGCTTGCGAGTAGGGATTTCAAGCCTTGCATTCGCATTTCACTCCTAAATTATCCAAGCCGTGTGATGACGCCACTCACGCGAGCTGAGCACTCAGGTATGAGAGTGGGGGAAATCGATTGAGCACTCTGATAGACTGGCTGACTGTCTGATTTAGCTATGCCTATGAAGAAAAGTAAAGTTAGTATTGCTTCATATTTTCGACGCGTTCCACCTCCTAGTGAGCCGTCGAATGAAAATGTGACCGTCGAGAACATTGAGCCAGCAGTGGCAGTAGCCACCACCGCAGACCTGCCTTTGTACTAGGGTTGGATGCAGTTCCCTGTTGGTCAGTCTGTGTCTGTTATTCCATCTTCTTCTGCTCCGTTTAACGTTATACACTTCAAATAGTGCAGCATGTTTGAGAGTGCTCCCTTGACTGAGAGGATGGCTAGAGGATGGCCGGAACCACGAGAACTTTTTTTATTAAACATTCTATTAAACATTCTGATATTTCCGCGGGTCTCGTGCAGTGGTCTCGTGCCACTGTCAACTAAAGCGAGCACTCGGAACACGCACCGTTTGACAGTGATATGCGCACTGACAGTCGGCGCAGTTGACATTTTCCAAGTGGGGGAAAATAAATCCTCTTCGTCCCGACTGTGTCCCGGCCCGTGGAGGATTTTTCTTCATCCCAAATACATAGTTTATTTCCCCCGGGACGACGGGACGGTGTTAGTCTCAAGCCCTGTCGTCGTATACCATTATCGATCCCCAGGTACTGGTTCAAATGTGAACGGTACCCAACCCTAACTGTTCAAAACGAAACGTCCCATTAAACTAAATAGTTCAGATAGCTCCTGATATCAATGTCTTATAACACTGAGTCGATGCGTATTCGAGCTGAGGGCACGCTGAATATAGTCAATAGGGTCCAGCTGCAGCGCCGGAGAATCCTGGCCGTAGCTGGAGGCTACAGTATAGGGTCCAGCTGCAGCTCCGGAGAATCCTGGCCGTAGCTGGAGGCTACTCGAGTACACACAGACAGTGGAGCTGGTTGCATATAGCGAGCATTTTGACTTGTTGCGTGGTGGCGATGTCTCGCAGATAATACAACTACAAGTATGATTATATAATATATATTTTATTAAAAAAAAATTATAAAATTATTTTTTTTATTTTATTTTTAAATCAAAAACAATAGATATAAATAGTGGTAAATTGTTATTTAAAAATTTGCCCCTAAAAAATATTTTTTTTAGGGGCAAGTGTGCCCCTAGTGAAAAAGCTTAGCGTACAGCCCTGTCATATCTCAGCCCGTGCTGAGTTGTGCGTGCCCATTCTGCGGTCTGTTAATAAAGTTTTCAATCAGACAGATATATGGAAAGGCTTTTATTATAACATTCGTTGCAGTAAAATCATTATGCCTTGTTTAGTCATGCTGCGGTGCGCTGGTAATCACTCGTCGGCCGCGGGGAGCTGTTGTTGTCGTTGAGCTGAGCTCTCGTCAAAATCAATGGAGGACTTCAGGAAAGTAAAAAACGCATAGCGCTTGCCGATTGGTGCCAAGAACAGCAGGGCGGGTGCAAGCGGTGTGACGTAATTGGCAGACTCGACTGTCAATCAAAATTATTCTGTTGCCGGCTGAATGATTGAATGAATGAAAACGTTAACGATTGCAGAATGGGTACAATACAGTACAACTCAATACAACAACAGTGGACTGGAGGATGAAGACCATGAAATAAGAAACCTGTTTATGAGCGGTAAGGTAGACATAATATGCTTTACTGAAACTAAACTTGACTCAACTGTAACAGACCCTGAAATAGAGTTAGAGAACTATACTATAGTCCGTAATGACAGAAACCAGTATGGAGGTGGTGTTTGTATGTACATGCATAAGGACTAGAGCTGCCGCGGTATTGATTATTTCCTTACCGCACAAATTTGCAAAATATTTCCTACCGCCGCGGTTATTACCGCATGCACACAAAAGAATTTAAAAAAAAGTTTGAATGCATTTTTTTTTTTAGTAGTAGTCTACTCTTTATAGCATATAGCCTGCCTCTAGTCTAAATGTCTATTTTTAGAGGATGACTTTGCAGCATGAATATTGTTTGGGATTCGGCAAGCACGCATTAGTTATTGAAAGTGAAACACGGATTCGAAGTTTACCCTCTGGTCGTGCGCCGTTCACTCGGTGTCGCGGGCAGGGGTGGTTACCCCTAACCCCCCCGACCCTTTCTTATTATTATTACTATAAAGTTACTACGTTTTGTGGCATTAACATTATATAGTTATACGTTCAATAACATCAGCGTATTTACCGGACAATAGCAAGGCAAGCAATACTCTATTCATATCTCAGTTCCTTTCTTTGCTCAGAGCGTGCCGAGTTGTCCCATTCTGCGGTCTGTTAATAAAGTTTTCAATCAGACAAGTGTATAGAACGAAGGGCTTTTATTATAACATTCGTTGCAGACAGTAAAATCATTATGTCTCGTTTAGTACTCCTTAGGAGCGATCGTAGTCCACTCCGGCGGAGAGTTAAAGCTAACGTTATTAGTAGAGATGTTCCGATACCATTTTTCCCTTTCCGATCCGATTCCGATACCTAAGCTTTGGGTATCGGCCGATACCGATATTTATCCGATACCAGTGCATAAAAAAAAAATTAAAAAAAAATTATATAAATTATACTTTTTTCTTTTTTTCTTTTTTTTTCAGATACTGTTATACTGTTTTTTAGTAATAACTAGAACGTATGGTATTTATTCAACAACAGGTGATTGTATAGATTTGTATTAGTATCATTAATCAATGAGTATGGGCTGCAGCACTGCAGATATACCCTACTCCAATGATCCACACGGACATTAAACGGTGTTGCACTCGCTACTCAGTGGCTCTGCAGATATACCCTATTCAGTCTGTAAACTAGTGGCAGATAGAACGTTCATGTTGTGGTTTTTGATGCAAAATAAATATTCAACATTCTCTTTTGAAACTCCGCCTCAGACTCTTATCGTTTGGCACTTGCTGTACTTTGCTTGCAGGTCTGCAGCCATTATTGCTGGATTATGTTAATAGCACCAACTTTAGACACGGTAACGTTATCAAGCTAAGCTAACTGACCTAGCTCGCCTTCCCGCATCGACATTAAGATAACGTTAGTAATAGTCAGCTAACGCTAGTCCGTAGCTACTTAACTTAAATACAATTCACCGTGGGTGCATTATTGTTGATAGACGGTCACGGACAGTGTTAGGTCCTGGAGAAAGGACAGGCGATCATCTGATTTGATGTAACGTTAAAAGCGGATGTTGTTCCAACTAGCTATCTTTCCAGCTAATGCTATCATAACACCAGCCAAACATCCCGATTCCCGTCCGAGCTCCCCGTCACACCGCACTGTCGGGGACAATGGAATTTAAGAAAGTGTATCTGCTGTTAAAATGACACAGCATCACACTTTAAAACATGTTCATTTTATAATCCTCACTCTCCGCAGGACTCGGCAGGAGATAAATTACATCATGGGATCGGAGGCTAGAATTTACGTGTACTCGCCGATACCGATACTAGCATTTTAGGCAGTATCGGCGGCATTTCCGATACTAGTATCGGTATCGGAACAACTCTAGTTATTAGCCGTGTTGTGATGATCTGACATTCAGGAAGTAAAAACCTAATACTCGCTTGCCGATTGGTGGTAACACACTGCATGACGCTACAACGTGTGACGCGACTCTCTTCTGACCAATCAGTGGTCTGCAATGTTTCACGTGACTTTTCTGGTACCCAATAGGGTCGCTTGGAACCTCGAGAGAGGAGTAGGGTATATCTGCAGAGCCGCAAGCCCAACGAGGAGGAGGATAATTTATTATTATTATTATAAAAAACAGCGGTGACGCGGTATTCAGCCTACTCTGCGGTGGCCGTGATGTAACAGCGATACCGCGGTAATGCGGTAATCGCGGCAGCTCTAATAAGGACACCAAATTCATTACCCGTACTGACCTTCATCATGAGACAATTGAAACCGTATGGGTGGAAATTCAATTTGAAAGGGCAAAATCTGTTCTAGTCGGCACAATATACAGACCGCCAGATCAAACTGGCTTTTATGATACTCTGGATGTGTGCTTAGCTGGAGCTGAGGATGCTGAAAAGATTCTTATTGGGGATTGGAACACGGATATGTAGGCCTGCCGCGATAAGCAATAAATCGATTAATTGCCGCGATAATTAAAATGAATGCAATGATTTTGACGGCCGCGATTAATTGCTATTTGCGCGTTTGTTTTAATGAGGCGGACCCAGTGCCCCTTGTCAGTCACTGTCCGTGTTGGGAGGCGGGCCGCTGGCTTTACTACAGAGCACAGCACAGGAGCTCCGTGGGGCTAACGTTACCCCTCATTGTGTCTATTCTACTAGCATTAACGTTACTCATACAAACAGAGTAAACACAGTTTTCAATCAATAACAACATTAACAAGACCCTCGTTGTGTCTATTCTGCTAACGCTAACGTTACCTCTCATTGTGTCTATTCTACAAGCGTTAACGTTAGCTAGGCTGTCTATGCTAACGTTAACATTAGGCTAACAAGCTGTAACGTTACCAGTCGCGTCTATTTGCTAACGTTAGCATTAGGTAATAACCGGTTTAAAATGGATGGTGATTACCTCACGTTGTGTCTATTCTACTGGCATTAACGTTACTCATACAAACAATCAATAGCGAGTTATATTGATCACGCTATGTACGATAGCCATGCTAAAACGCTAGCACAACATTAGCACCTAACCTAACAACAAGCCTTAACAAGTCAGCGATCTTTTTGCGAGACTAAACTCTCCGCTCGGTGGCAAATTGTGTTGATGTCGGTTTTGTTTAATCAATAAATGAGGCAGAATACACAGTGACTGTATCCTTTGTTTATTGCACTTGTGCCTGCTGCAAACATAATGATTATGAAATCCTAGAGACGCGTCTCTATTCTGACCAATCAGTGGTCTGCAGTGTTTCACGTGACTTTTCTGGTACCCAAAGTACCTGATAATCACGACAATACTTCCGGTCCGGTCGGTGGGCTTCAAAATAAAAGTCTAAAACACAGGAAAAGACGGAGCGGTGGGCTTCAAAATAAAAGTTTTGGGAAATAAATTTCTCCAAAAAAAAAAAAAATTCTCTAACCGGTCGCAATAATATCGCTTATCGTGATATTTTCGGGGGCAATTAATCGCGCAGCAAAATGTGTTATCGTGGCAGGCCTACGGATATGCAACAAAAAGATGCACCCGTCTTCAAATTAGAGATGTTCCGATACCATTTTTCCCTTTCCGATCCGATTCCGATACCTAAGCTTTGGGTATCGGCCGATACCGATATTTATCCGATACCAGCGCATAAAAAAAAAAGAAATAAAAAATATTATAAATTATATATATATATTTTTTTTTCCGGATACTGTTATACTGTAATAACTAGAAAGTAATGGTATTTATTCAACAACAGGTGATTGTATAGATTTGTATTAGTATCATTAATCAATGAGTATGGGCTACAGCACTGCAGATATACCCTACTCCAATGATCCACACGGACATTAAACGGTGTTGCACTCGCTACTCAGTGGCTCTGCAGATATACCCTATTCAGTCTGTAAGCTAGTGGCAGATAGAACGTTCATGTTGTGATTTTTGATGCAAAATAAATATTCAACATTCTCTTTTGAAACTCCGCCTCAGACTCTTATCCTTTGGCACTTGCTGTACTTTGCTTGCAGGTCTGCAGCCATTATTGCTGGATTATGCACCAACTTTAAACACGGTAACGTTATCAAGCTAAGCTAACTGACCTAGCTCGTCTTCCCGCATTGACATTTGATAACGTTAGTAATAATCAGCTAACGCTAGTCCGTAGCTACTTAACTTAAATACAATTCACCGTGGGTGCATTATTGTTGATAGACGGTCACGGACAGTGTTAGGTCCTGGAGAAAGGACAGGCGATCATCTGATTTGATGTAACGTTAAAGCGGATGTTGTTCCAACTAGCTATCTTTCCAGCTAATGCTATCATAACACCAGCCAAACACATCCCGATTCCCGTCCGAGCTCCCCGTCACACCGCACTGTCGGGGACAATGGAATTTAAGAAAGTGTATCTGCTGTTAAAATGACACAGCATCACACTTTAAAACATGTTCATTTTATAATCCTCACTCTCCGCAGGACTCGGCAGGAGATAAATTACATCATGGGATCGGAGGCTAGAATTTACGTGTACTCGCCGATACCGATACCAGCATTTTAGGCAGTATCGGCGGCATTTCCGATACTGGTATCGGTATCGGAACAACTCTACTTCAAATCCTTCAATAGGTTTTGTGATCTGCACGGCCTCAGCCAGCTAATCACCCAACCCACAAGGGTATGTGAATCAACTCAGACTACCATTGACCTCATCCTGACCTCTGACAAGTCCAAGATCTCCAATAAAGGGGTTATAGCATGTGGGTTAAGTGATCATTATATGATATTCTGTACCCGCAAAAAGCTAAAACTAAAGGCTGGCTGTCACAAAACAGTCACATCTAGAGACCTCAAAACCTACTCTAGCGAGGCCTTTAACCTTGAACTGGAGAGTCTGGACTGGTCAGATGAACTCAATGGTACACTGGTTGAAGAAACTTGGCTTGGCTTCAAAACCAAATTTTCATCAATACTAAACAACATGGCCCCCCTAAGAACCACCAGGGTAAAAAAATCGCGCTGAGCCATGGATGCACACTGAAATACTGACCGCTATGAAAGCCAGAGACAAAATATGCTCAGAGTTTCGTAAAAGTCAGTCAAAGCTTACCAAAAGCACGAGCAGTGAACTCCAAGACCATGTGACTGAACTCAAACTAGAAAGAAACAGACTAAGAAATGACGTAAACTCCATGATCAAAACTGCTAAAAAAGATTTCATCAATGACAAAACCGAGGAAAACAAAAATAAACCACGTGAACTTTGGAAATTACTCAACAATCAACTAGGCTGCAGTAAAAAACTTAAAACCAGGTTCTCAAACATAAACATAAAGACGGACAACACGCTCATCACAGACAAGCTGGATGTAGCCAATTACTTAAACACTTTCTTCACAAACATAGCCACAACACTGGTAAACAAACTACCCTCCCACTCAGGGCAGTATGGGGTAGAACACATAGTAGCATACTACAAGAACCTAGGCGTCCACAAAGACAACTTCAAACTGGAAATGGTAACTACAGATGAGGTACTCAAAAAACTGAGCACCCTCCAACCAAACAAGGCCACTGGCCACGACAACATCCCCTCCAAATTCCTCAGAGACTCAGCAGCAGCCATCACCCCACAGGGCTGTACGCTAAGCTTTTTCACTAGGGGCACACTTGCCCCTAAATGAGAAATTTAGGGGCAAAGAATATTTTTAGGGGCAAATTTTTAAATAACTATTTTACCATTATAGTAGGGCTGGGCGATATGGCCTCTAAATGATATCGCGATATTTTTTGGCCATATCACGATACACGATATATCGCAATATTTTGACATTTCCTCTAAAGCACTTAAAAATGCTTGATTTAACCCTTTGATGCATACAGTCACGCCAATATGATGATTATAATAAGTCCCTGCAACATATGTTTGCATTATTAAACCATGAAGATGCTTTAAAAAATAATTTAATGAAAATGTACTAAGAGTAGTCTACTGACACACTAATAAAAAATGTATTTACATCTAAGACCATTTATATAAAAACTTTTGGGTGCCTTTTTTTTGCACAGTACTGTGTTTTCTATCCACTTTAGCCAAACACGCGTATATATATATATATATATACACACACACACTACTGTGAGAAAATAATAATCACACACACAAAGGGATAATGGCTTATAGCAGACTTAATGATTTTAGAATATTTCAGATAATGAAATTAAATGTTTATATCATCAACTATCCAGTTAGTATTTATACTGTCTGTAACGTTTTGGCTACTTTAAATCATTGAATGTAGAGAGAGCTGTACTGTACCCATTCTGCAATCTGTTAATAAAGTTTTCAATCAATCAGAGCGAGAGAGAGAGAGAGAGAGAGAGGGGGCGAGAACGAATGAGAGAGCCAGCCCCCCCCCCCCCCGGGTTTTGTTCTAGGTTCGCGTTTTGATCGTCTAAGCTGCCGTAGGTGATGACGTCACACTCGAATGTAAACAGGAAGAGTTTAACAGACGGAGATGGAAAGTGGATGATATACAGTAACAGAAACGAATAACCAATAAATATGAAGTTATGTTTAAACTTCTGTTGTCAAGCGTTGTCAATATAACCCACCCCCTTTCCTCCCGAATGGAACTAGTGTTGTGGAGTCCGCTTTGACTGGTGTCCAGGGTTAGCAGCAGCTAACGCTAGTTAGCTTAGCATAATCCTAATGGATACCGTGGATAGCAGCTAACGTTAGCCCATTGCTTGTGTCAATCAAATTGCATGTTATTAAAGGTCCGCGCTGGTCTGTCTAATGAAATTACAACCGCAACATTATGCCCTGGTTGTAGGCTAATGTTTTATCCAATTTGTATGGATTAATTTAGGAGTGAAATGCGAATGAAGGGTTGCAATCACTAATCGCAAGCTTGCCCCCAGATGATATTTTCCACTCGCACCGGCCAGATTAGGGGGCAATTTGCGACGACATGATCGCAGTGTACAGCCCTGACCCCAGTCATCACACATATAATAAACCTCTCCATAAAACAGGGACACGTCCCCAAGGACTTCAAAATTGCGAGAGTAACACCCCTGCACAAAAAGGGCAGCAAATTAGACCCGGGCAACTACCGCCCTGTTTCTATCCTTACATCCATCTCGAAAGTCATGGAAAAAATAGTATACGAACAGATCGAAAAGTACCTTGCGGAAAAAAATCTAATCTACGAATTCCAATCTGGCTTCAGAACATCCCACTCCACTGACGCATGCCTTCTCTATTTAAACGACCACATCAAACAAGAGGTGGACGCGGGCAAATACTGCGGCATGGTCATGCTGGACCTACAAAAGGCCTTCGACACTGTCAATCACACCATTCTGATTGACAAGCTAAAAGCAATTGGTTTTGATAGTTTATCAGTGAGCTGGATACAATCCTACCTGGAGGGGAGGGAACAGATGGTGGAGGTAAACGGTATCCTATCCCCCCCCCCTCACAGTGAGCTGTGGTGTTCCACAAGGAAGCATACTAGGACCACTACTATTCCTAATTTATGCAAATGACATGTCGTCAGCTTGTGACTGCAACTTGTTCCTGTTTGCGGACGACTCAGCCCTGCTGGTCTCTGACAAGAAGAACAAGTTACAGGTTGAAAAAGCCCTCAGCTCGGAACTAGGCAAAATCTGCATATGGCTCGTCGACAACAAACTATCATTACACATGGGTAAAACAGAGTCCATTCTCTTCGGTTCAAATAACAAACTCAGCAAGACAGACGGCTTCTCGGTTACAGTGGGTGACAATATTGTCACAAGGAAAGATGAAATTACCTACCTGGGTTCCATCCTAGAGGCTAATCTTTCCTGTGACAAAATGGCATCCAATGTAATAAAAAAAGTCAACCAACGAACGCGATTCTTGTACCGGATCTCCTCTCTGGTAAACAAGAATACCCTGAAGACTCTAGCAGGAGCACTCATTCAAGGGTACTACGACTATGCTTGCACCTAGGGCTGGGCGATATGACGATATTATATAAATATCGGGTACAGTTCATTAACGATACACTTTTTAAACGTATCGTGGATATCGTGATGTTTTGCCCAAGAGGATTGTGTCGCGACAATCTGGTCCACACGTTGAAACTTTTGAACAGCCCCGCCCCACACACACTACTGCATCAAAGTTACTACTTATGATAACAAAGGCATTCGTTTTGTGGCATTAACGTTATATAGTTACACGTTCAATAATAACATCAGCGTATTTACATAGCAACGTCCGAGGTCGACCTAGATATAGCAAGCATTAGTCGTTCATATCTCAGCCCGTGCTGACTCAGTTGTGCCCATTCTGCGGTCTGTTAATAAAGTTTTCAATCAGACAGATGTATGGAAAGGCTTTTATTATAACATCCGTTGCAGTAAAATCATTATGCCTCCAGTCGTTTAGTCGTCCCGCGGAGCTAAAAGCTAAACGTCGGCCGCGGGGACCTACCATTGTTGTTGTCATTGAGCTCTCCAATGGCGGAAGTAAAAAATTAATACGCGCTTGCCGATTGGTGCTAAGAACAGCAGGGCGGGTGCGAGCGGTGTGACGTAATTGGCAGACTCGACTGTCAATCAAAATGATTCTGTTTGCCGTCTGAATGAATGAAAACGTTATTAACAGATTGCAGCATGGGTACAATACAGTACAGCTCAATACAACAACAGTGGACTGGAGGATTCAGACCAGAGAAAGACTTTAGTCTAGTTTACATCAGGGTCCCCCATCATCATATTTCATATCTAAATCATATAATATCTCATTGCTAAATATATGCAATATATAATCTAATAATCCAATAATCTAAATCTAATATATAATATAAAAATGCTAAATGCATGGGTATTTTATTTTGTCTTTAATGTTAGCTTGCAAACTCAAATACTGTCTTGGTAACAGCGTTTCCGTTAGCCGGTAATTACCGGTATTTGACCGGCAAAATCTGGTGAAGTCTGACATATCTGATCTCTCCGGTCATAATGTCCGGTGAAAATAATTCCCTCTAAACACAATTAGATTATTTGAATTGTATTAAAATAGGCTAAAATTAAATAGCCTATGCGATGAACGAAACAATCATTACATTTGTCGTTGCTTCACCAAGCAGCCGGTCAATGACATCCTGTGTCAGCGAGCTGGCAGCTGATATATTTACGTGAAGCATGGCTTGGCAGGGTGCAGTACTCCAATTCAGCCATTGGCAATTCAGCTGTTGGGTGGGGGCGCTGCTGACACCGCTGCTCTGCTCTGTCTGCTCCTGCTCCATGCTTCACGTAAATATATCAGCTGCCAGCTCGCTGACACAGGATGTCATTGACCGGCTGCTTGGTGAAGCAACGACAAATGTAATGATTGTTTCGTTCATCGCATAGGCTATTTAATTTTAGCCTATTTTAATACAATTCAAATAATCAAATTGTGCTTAGAGGGAATTATTTTCACCGGACATTATGAGCAGCAGCACCAAGTCGTTGGGAGGTGGAGATATACATCACGGCGCAAACCCACGATAATGTTGCCGTCTCTCTGCCAAATTTCTCAGTTCTTCGCTTGATATAATTAATACAAATGTCTAGGCCTGCCACGATAACACATTTTGCTGGGCGATTAATTGCCCCCGAAAATATCGCGATAAGCGATATTATTGCGACCGGTTAGAGAATTTTTTTGAGACATTTATTTCCCAAAACTTTTATTTTGAAGCCCACCGCTCCGTCTTTTCCGGTGTTTAAACTTTTATTTTGAAGCCCACCGACCGGACCGGAAGTATTGTTGCGATTATCCTAGCCGACAACTTGACTCGTCCGGTTGTGTTTTTTAGTTTTAACGTTAGCTACAGATGCAGCTACTACAGGCAATCAACGATGAGGAGGAAGCGTCAAAGCAGTATTATAATAGAATAGCTGTGGTGCGTAGGCACTGCAGCACGACTCGAAAACGACCCGTTATAATAAATTAATTCATGTTTAACTTGTCCCCGTCTCCAGTCCTTTGACTAGCCCCACCCGTTCATTGTAAACAATGATGCATGTAATAGTATTAACGTTATTCTGTGTTATTCTAACGTTACACTACAAATAACGCTACTTGGTTAAAAGGAGCAACACTATTGAGAAATGTAGTTAAGCTATGTGGTGTTGCCCCACGGAGCTCCTGTGCTGTGCTCTGTAGTAAAGCCAGCGGCAGCGGCCCGCCTCCCAACACGGACAGTGACTGACAAGGGGCACTGGTTCCGCCTCATTAAAACAAATAGCAAATAGCAATTAATCGCGTCCGTCAAAATCATTGCATTCATTTAAATTATCGCGGCAATTAATCGATTTATTGCTTATCGCGGCAGGCCTACAAATGTCCAATATAACGGAATTCGTTAGCTCATAAAAATGTGATTATAACAGGCTGCTGTTTATTAAGGTCGGGCAGACTGCCCACCGACACCTCAAGTCGGCAGCAGCACGCAGTCTCGAGGGACTTATTTTATTTGGAATATATTAATGACTGTATATACGCAAAAGTAGTCTAGTTTTAAGTTAAAATATTATAAATGCCTTGATGATGTCATTCTTTATATAGGCCTATCAATTGTTTTTAAGCTCAATAAACTCTGACCGGAATTTATCCCATTTGTCCGGTAGATTGTCCGGTAGATTGAAATCTACCGGACACTCAGACCTGCAAAAAAAAATTCTAACGGAAACCCTGCTTGGTAAGCCTCATAATGAATTGTTTGGGGAAAAAAAGAAAAACATCGTGATGCGTATCGTGTATCGCCGAAAGGTCCGAAAATATCGTGATATCATATTTAGGCCATATCGCCCAGCCCTACTTGCACCTCATGGTACCAAAGCACCTCAAAGGCACTAAAAAACAATTTACAAACATCTCAAAACAAGCTAGTCAGACTACTGCTTGACCTGACTCCTAGAACCCACCTCACCCCTGCCCACTTTGACAACCTAGGATGGCTTAGAGTAGACGACAGAGTACAGCAACTTGCAATGGGCCTGGTCTACAAGATACACTACGCGACCAAGGTACCCATGTACATGTCAAAATACTTCCCAAAGGTCAGTGAATACCACGATCACAACACCAGAGGGAGCTCCACAAATCATGTAAAACCCAGATTCGGCTCAAACAAGGGACTAAACACGTTTCGCAATTATGCCACATCAATGTGGAACGCCCTACCTAAAGCTGTAAAGGAATGTGAATCACTACCCACTTTCAAAAACACTCTAAAAAAACACCTACGTGAGACTGCAATTCGAAACTGGCCCCTACAAATGTCCTAACCTAGTTGTACAGTAAATGACCAAGTAAGGCTTTGTCAGTATTCCAATGTACAGTGTAAAATGTGTGTGTGTCCCCTACCCCAGTGGTTCCCAAAGTCGGGGTCGCGACCCAAAGGTGGGCCGCGAGATGATTTATAAAAAAAAAAAATATATATATATTTTATTTTTTATTTTATTTTTTGTCAGGCCACTGAACTTAGAAGCAGGCCAGGACAGTGTTTCTAGTTGTATTCTAAAATTCTATTCTATTGTATTCTAAAATGTGACTATATGGTTTTATATTAACTTAAAGGGGAACTATTTTACTATTTCTTTCACTATTTGGGCACTTTTACACAATTCCTGTGAGTCTATGGAACACCTCTGTAATATATATATTTTTTTTATTCATTGTTTTGTATTTCTAATCAAGTCCTCAAAAACAGCATTTTTCTACCTCAAGATTTCGATCTGTTTTGAGCCTGGGCTGCAGGTGCCACCTAAACCACTGCGGAGCGTCGTCGTCTATCTCAACATTAACATGCAGCGGTGTCTTTATGACATCACATATAGGCACATTTTCAAACGACTCAGTTCAGTGAGGGTGAATATTGTGAGAGGAGAATTGGAAGAATGCGCCAATATGAGAATTTTGAGACATAGATCATATTAATATAAGTTCACATAGCTAGGAAACAATGCTAAACACTCAAAAAGGCCATTTATAAGATAGTTCCCCTTTAATAAATAAACAAAAACGAAAAATCTACTTATTTCAACGAACATTTCAAACTAAATAACAGATTATGCACATAAAACGCTGAAAACAACCGAAGCAACAATAGTATTTTAATGAGGCTATTATTATTATCATTATTATTTTGCAACAAGTTAGCCCTCTCATAAATAGCACATATAAATGAATAACTAACTTGAACTAACTTAAAAGGATTGAAGTGATATTTGGCTTAAAAAATCGGTCACATGGCAAAAAAAAAATAAATAAAAAGTCTGACGATGTCCATTGGGCCGCGGCTCTCTGACGCCTTATTTTCTGGGCCCTGGCCTGAAAAGTTTGGGAACCCCTGCCCTACCCAACCCCCCCCCCCCCCCCCCCCCACCTCCAATGTACAGCCCCCACCCACCCAACCCCACCCAACCTCCTCCAATGTACAGTTTCTACGTCAAATGTACACTCTTTTTCTGGACACTTTTGTATCACAAACAGTACTGTATTTGCAAATCTGATATGTCATAAATGTATAGATGTAGCAGTACTGTCTATCTGTATGTCATGTATGTCATATATGTTATGATGAATTGAAAATGGGGGACCCTGATGTAAACAAGACGAAAGTCTTTCTCTGGTCTGCATCCCCTTAACAATTGTATGTATTGAGCTGTACTGTACCCATTCTGCAATCTGTTAATAAACTTTTCAATCAATCAATCAATCAAACCAGAAAAAGACTTTCGGCTTTTTTACATAAGGGTCCTCTATTTTCAATTCATCAAAACATTTAGACATACAAATATACAGTAGTTTTATAAAAATGCTATCGATTGATTGATTTAAAACTTTATTAACATATTGCAGAATGGGTACAGTACAGCTCAATACATACAATTGTTAAGGGGATGCAGACCAGAGAAAGACTTTCATCTTGTTTACATCAGGGTCCCCCATTTTCAATTAATCATATAATATCTCATTGCTAAATATATGCAATATATAATCTAATAATCCAATAATCTAAATCTAATATATAATATAAAAATGCTAAATGCATGGGTATTTTATTTTGTCTTTAATGTTAGCTTGCAAACTCAAATACCGTCTTGGTAAGCCTCATAATGAATCGTTTGGGGGAAAAAAGAAAAACATTGTGATGTGTATCGTGTATCACCGAAAGGTCAGAAAATATCGTGATATCATATTTAGGCCATATCGCCCAGATCTTCTTTCCTTGTTGTGACAATATCCGTCACCCACTGTAGGGGGGTTTTTGTTATTTGAACCGAAGAGAATCTTATGTCTGAATACTTTTTTTGTTAAATGGTTTTTCTTGTTGTCGGACCCAGTGGCGGCTCTGCCACTAGGGGCGCAAGGGCGCCGACCCACCTGCTGTTAAATCACAGAAGAAGAAAATAAAACGTTTTAGTTTTTTGTTTTATAGCCCTATAAATAATATAAACATGTTTAAAATGAATAATATTTACTCATTTTAAGTATGTTTGTATTTCCAATGCACAATATAATGTTATTATCTCAAATAAAAAAAACTCGTTTTCCTGAGCAGGAAACTCGTTTTCCTGAGCAGGAAGTGACATCACGCTTTTTTTATTTTTTCGTATTTCTCGGCCCGGGCTAGACGCGATAGCGCTCTGAGTGCGCGTCACAGTTTGATCGCTGTATCCGTCACAGCCAATCAGTGCATAACGCGTTGTGCGTTGAAATATGACTATTATGTTGGAATCCGGGCGCGATTTGAAGCGGTCTAGCCAGTAGCGTCAAGAATTTCTGTAGCCGCATTTCGCGGAGACGCTCTCTGATTGGCCGACGCCAGTATTTTTTTCCGTAGCAGAATTTCACAGAGACGATCTCTGATTGGCCGAATCCAATTTCTAATGTTCCAATTCTAGCTTATTCCAATTCTAGCTTATTCCGGCTAGGTTGGTTCCTGGGTTGGTCCTAGGTTGTTTGTCTCGTGCCGTGACTGCAAGTTCTTTAGACTTAAGCTTAGGCACTCTTTCAAAATTGGTTAAGGTTAGAGTTTGTCTTAGAGCATGGCGATAGAACGCCAGGTAGTTTGCAGTCTGTTCGAGCAGAAATGGACAAAGGAATGAAGTACTTGTGTTGTGTGGGGCTTCTGCTAACAAGCTATATGGCGGATGCAGTCTGGACACAGTGGACAGTGGTCTGGAATACATCAACAGTGGATTATACACTTTATCAAGGCAAGCCCTGGACGTGTCAACTAAACAGTGAGTCTCTCTCTCTCTCTCTGTGGTTAACGTTAACGTTTGTAAATAGTTTTTTTTTTTGGAGCAGTACTGTTAGGCTACTGCTGGCCATTCATGAAGCGAGACATTGCTGATTGTTTATTTATTGTATAACACAAGACTATGACTACCAACTGCCTAGCCAGCCGTGTATCAATCTTGGATGCAATAATAACGTTACCACACTGACTGTGTCGATGGCTCATTGATTTAACTACTGCAGCTCTCTCGGATTGAAAATACGTGGATTATGGCTTGTTCAATATCGTCTATGTTTGAATGAATGAATGAAAACTTTATTAACAGATTGCAGAATGGGTACAATACAGTACGGCTCAATACACACAATTGTTAAGGGGATGCAGACCAGAGAAAGACGTTTGTCTTGTTTACATCAGGGTCCCAGATTTTCGATTCATATCGATAGTTTAATAGCTAGCCTTGGCTCGTTTAACAATATGCAAAATATGTGTACAGCCCTGTACTCATACTGAAGTTATTCTTGGTATATAATAGGTCTGATTGTGTAACGAATCGATTCCACGTCGCACTGTGTGTGAGAGAGAGAAGGAGAGAGGGAGAGAGTCTAGACTATACTTTATTTGACTGGTTGTGTGTTGTTGTAGTAACAGCTGAGCGACTCGTTCATAAGAGCCGATTCATTGCCGTGAGCGTGAGTCGAATCACTCACGTCTTGCCATGAGTCTGTTGCGTGGTACTGTACATGTTTGCAAAACGTTTGGTATAGCGCCCCTAGTGGCGAAGCACCCACCGGCCGCCACCAATAGGGTCCAGCTGCAGACTCGGAGCCTCGGTCCAGATTGGTACTTCCGCCCTGCCACAGGACTATTAGTCCTGTGACAGGGCTATGCGCTGATTGGCGGAAAGTACGGAAGTATCTCGAAGTACGTCTGACGTATCTCGAATTACGTCTGACGTTTCTCTACGTTTAGCGAACATTAAACGTTGTATTCATAAAATAATATAAAATCAGCAGCATGGGGAGGGCCGGGGGGAGGGGAGGTACAGGTAGTAGAAGACATAGAGGTACAGGTCACATAATTATAGTACAGTGGAGAAGTAAAAATAGAATAAAAAGGCAGTGTAAACAATATACAATATTATTAACTCTAATAAGTAGGGATGCCCCGATCGATCGGCCCCCGATCGATATCGGCCGATAATCAGTATAAATATGCGATCGGTGATCGCTGATAATGTTTTATTTTCACCGATCGTCAAACCCGATCTCATTCGCTGTCACTGAGTTCTGTCTCAGACACCGGTGGTGCGGTGTCTGCTCTCGAGTCCAGCCCCTCCCGCACGCATGTAAACACGGGAGGACGGGGTGTCGGCGTCTCCCTGAGCTAATGTTAGCTTAGCTACAGTTACAAAATGACCCAGTCAACTATTCACTTTTAGTTTAATACATGATGAGGCATTGTCTAACCGAACGGTATCTAGCCGACCAGCTACCAATAGCTCCTGACATAAACAAACGCTCCACAAAGTCTAGTAGAGTGTATGATACCTGTTAGCTGTTAGCTGTTAGCTCACGTTACGTTAGCGCAAGCTAGGTCACTGTTCAAAACGAAATGTCCCATTGAACTAAATAATTCACTGAGGCGTTGTATTAACGTTATATATCCGGCTAGCAGTAGCCACAGATAGCTCCTGATATCAATGTCTTATAACACTGATTCGATGTGTATTGGAGCTGAGGGCTTGTGAATGTGATTTAACGTTAAACCAATACTAGGGTCCAGCCTGGGTCGAGCTGCAGCGCCGGAGAATCCTTGCCGTAGCTCGAGGCTCCAGCTGCAGCTCCGGAGAATCCTGGCCGTAGCTGGAGGCTACTAGAGTACACACAGACAGTGGAGCTTGTTGCGTGGTGGCGATATCTCGCAGATAATACAAGTACAAGTCTAATTATATAATATATATTTTATAAAAAAAAAAAAAAAAATTATATATATAAATCAAATTTAATTTCTTTTAATCAAAAACGATCGGTATCGGATCGGTATCGGCCGATATGGCTCACGACGATCGGTGATCGGTATCGGTGGCAGAAAACGTGATCGGGGCATCCCTACTAATAAGCCGTGGGTCTGCATTGTATAGAGCGGATCCCCCGGCCGTATTAAAGCGCTGGAGCGCTTTGCGATGGATCAAACTGTATTAATATAGTAGAAGGCTAGTTGCGCGCTTCTGGCCACCTCCCGCAGTGCGCGCATACACACATACTGTCTGTAGCTATACAGTACGTGCAAAATTAATTGTCAAGAGCCAATCGCACAGGTTGCCTCATCTCATCTGGCTCTGCAAATAGATCTAGAGTCTGAATATCATATATACTGTAGCCTGCTGATGATCTCTCTCGAGTCAAATCCATTCTGAGAACGGAATGCAGTGCCCGCGACAAGGGTCTTGATTGATTGATTGATTGAAAATTGTATTAACAGATCATGCTGGACCTACAAAAGGCCTTTGACACTGTCAATCACTCCATTCTTGATTGAACATTTTATTAACAGATTGCAGAATGGGTACAGTACAGTACAGCTCAATACACACAATTGTTAAGGGGATGCAGACCAGAGAAAGACTTTCGCCTTGGGGGGGGGGGGGGGGGGGGTCGGGTAGGAGGGGTGGGGGACACTGTACAACTGTACAAGCAAAACTGTACATTGGAATATTGACAACCATACTTGGTCATTTACTGTACATTGGAGGGGGTTGGGTTACAACACAGGAGCAGAGTATAAACAACAGTACAGGAATGAGAAACAGTACTGTACTGTTGTTTATACTCTGCTCCTGTGTTGTAACCCAACCCCCTCCAATGTACAGTAAATGACCAAGTATGGTTGTCAATATTCCAATGTACAGTTTTGCTTGTACAGTTGTACAGTGCCCCCCCAACCACCTCCAATGTACAGTCCCCCCCCCCCCCCCCCCCCCCACCTACCCAACCTCCTCCAATGTACAGTTTCTACGTCAAATGTATATACTCTCTTTTCTGGACTCTTTTTGTATCACAAACAATACTGTATTTGCAAATCTGGTATGTCATAAATGTATAGATGTAGCAGTACTGTCTATCTGTATGTCGTGTATGTATGCCTGTGCGATTGGCTCTTGACAATTAATTTTGCATTGATTGATTGATTGAAAAGTTTATTAACAGATTGCAGAATGGGTACAGTACAGTACATCTCAATACATACAATTGTTAAGGGGATGCAGACCAGAGAAAGACTTTCGTCTTGTTTCCACCAGGGTCCCCCATTTTCAATTCATCATAACATATATGACATACATGACATACAGATAGACAGTACTGCTACATCTATACATTTATGACATATCAGATTTGCAAATACAGTACTGTTTGTGATACAAAAGTGTCCAGAAAAGGAGTGTATATACATTTGGCGTAGAAACTGTACATTGGAGGAGGTTGGTGGGGTGGGGTTGGGTGGGTTGGGTGAGGGCTGTACATTGGAGGTGGGGGGGGGGGGGGGGGTTGGGTAGGGGACATACACACATTTTACACTGTACATTGGAATGTACTGTATAGCTACAGACAGTGTGTATGCGCGCACTGCGGGAGGTGGCCAGAAGCGCGCAACTAGCCAACTACTATATTAATACAGTTTGATCCATCGCAAAGCGCTCCAGCGCTTGAATACGGCCGGGGGATCCGCTCTATACAATGCAGACCCCACGGCTTATTAGAGTTAATAATATTGTATATTGTTTACACTGCCTTTTTATTCTATTTTTACTTCTCCACTGTACTATAATTATGTGACCTGTACCTCTATGTCTTCTACTACCTGTACCTCCCCTCCCCCCGGCCCTCCCCATGCTGCTGATTTATATTATTTTATGAATACAACGTTTAATGTTCGCTAAACGTAGAGAAACGTCAGACGTAATTCGAGATACTTCCGTACTTTCCGCCAATCAGCGCATAGCCCTGTCACAGGACTAATAGTCCTGTGGCAGGGCGGAAGTACCAATCTGGACCGAGGCTCCGAGTCTGCAGCTCGACCCTACTCTACTCGCCGCCACTGGTCGGACCGCACTTTGAACTAATTCGGTAGAATGCCCCATCTTTTTTTTTAAAGGCCGCACCCCCTGCCGATTTAAAGTTACAACGTCCCTGGTCGTACTGTATTGTACCCATTCTGCAATCTGTTAATAAAATGTTCAATCAATCAACCCCTGTGCGCATGAATGAATGAATACTTTATTTAACAGATTGCAGAATGGGTACAATACAGTACGGCTCAATATACACACAGAAATACTTTTGTCTTGGCGTTTGTCATTTCATTCAAATTGATTGCTCGCATTTTAGGCGACGGCAGAGAGCATGTTTGACCTCCTCACAGGTGTGTCTTTCACAACGAGGTTACAGACGAGACACAACGCAGTGGGAAAGAAGGAACGACGGAGTAGCAGCAGCAGCAGCAGCAGGGTTGTCTAAAGGCCGTCGTGTCACTATCATCACAGTCACAAGTTCACAACAACATGACAACACACTTGAAGCGTATTAAATAGAAACCCAGAGGGACTTCTTTTTAGTCGTTACAGGACGTTGCAATTAAAAAGGAAAAACAGAAGTGTTGGTTTCCTGGTCTGGAGTAGAAGCTGCCTCGCAGTAGTAGGGTTCACTACACTCGTGTTTGTTCACCGCAATAGCTCCCAATAAAACCACCAGAACTACAATGAACATTGTAGCCGAACTTCTCTGTGAGTTGATGATCGCTTGGAGGGAGAGGAGGACCGCTTACCGTGTTTCTCCCCTGCTGTGTGTCTGTCCTCAAGGCTGAAGAAATACACTCCTCGCGGTCAACTCTTCAAAGACGCTGCCTCAGAGATACAGCTCTAGTTAAAACATCTGACTTCCTGCAACTAGCAAGTGAACTCCAAACTCCTCCTCTTATCTGTTTCCTTTCCTGATCAAATGCGTAATGTTGCCGCTGCATCTTTTACGCACATGTGAAATAATAAGCACGTGTTGTAGGTTGATGCTGCGCCCTTTACGCACATCATGTTAACGTTTTTGTTTATACTCGTGATTAATATGGTCAATATTATATTATGGGTAAGTAGCAAGTGGAAAAGTAGCACTCCCCTCCTTTGTTTGATTTATGAATAATTTCTTATTTCTCATCTCATCTAGTCGGCACAATTTACAGACCGCCAGACCAAAATGGCTTTTATGACGTGTTGGATGCATGCTTAGCTGGAGTTGAGGATACAGAAATGATTCTTATTGGGGATTGGAACACGGATATGCAACAAAAAGATGCACCCGTCTTCAAATCCTACAATAGGTTTTGTGATCTGCACGGCCTCAGCCAACTAATCACACAACCCACACGTGTGTGTGAGTCAACTCAGACTACCATTGACCTCATCCTGACCTCTGACAAGTCCAAGATCGCCAATAAAGGGGTTATAGCATGCGGGTTAAGTGATCATTATATGATATTCTGTACGCGCAAAAAGCTAAAACAAAAGGCTGGCTGTCACAAAACAGTCACATCTAGAGACCTAAAAACCTACTCTAGCGAGGCCTTTAACCTTGAACTGGAAAGTCTGGACTGGTCAGACGAGCTCAATGGTACACTGGTTGAAGAAACATGGCTTGGCTTCAAAACCAAATTTTCAACGATACTAAACAACATGGCCCCAGGGGCGTATTTGGCACGGGGGACATTGGAATGGGTCCCCCCCATTTTTTCAGAATGCAGTTATGTCCCCCCCCCCTTCTGACTACCTGTCCTACTATTATGCAAAGAGGAGTAGATGGGGGTCGCATTCTTGCCCTTATCTAGAGCTAAACCAGCAGCAGTGACGACACCAGCAGTGTGTGTGTGTGGTGCGTTCCTGAAATCAACTGAGAGTGCACTCGCTATTTGCATATCAATAGCGCCGGTCGTCAGGTGTGTTAAATACGACCGGCGCTATTGATATGCAAATAGCGAGTACTTATCTGGGCTTGCACTTAGTAGTTAGGAGCACTTAGGAGTTCAAAAGTGCGTTCATTCTCAGCACTCTGTTATAACGGCGTTCAAAGATGTGCCAGATTTCATATGTATTTCAGCCGAAAACCCAGTTAAAATACACCGTAAACAGGCTTTAAAATTATGTGGAAAACCAACCGATCTGGCAACGCGCCTGTCACCCCCTGCTACGTCATCAGACTCATCACAACAACAGCTGAATCTGCGTCTGCGAGCAGAAGCTGAGCGCTGCGCAGCAGCAGGTCGAGAGCAGCACTCGCTCAGAGTCAGACTCTACCTCTTGACGTCGGTGCTTGGGGATTTAAAATAGTTTAACGTTAAAGTCAGTACTGACTCAGACGGAAACAATCTAACGTTTGTCTGTAAACTTTGTCCACCCGGTTTGAAGAAGCAAGTCCCCACATCGACGCGACCGCGACGACGTCGACAGCAACATTGAGAATATGCAAACGTCCTGTTTTAGTTTTCATAATAAAGACAATTCAAGCAAAGTTGTTCCTCATGTTTTTGAAAATATACTGTAGAGATGAAAGCGTTATGGAAATGCCAGTATTCTGATTGCTGTCTGTGTGGTTCAATATTTAAAAAAAATAATAGTTTGCAGCAACGTATTGAAAAAAGAACTAACAAAATGGGCCGTTCAATATCTCCTTTAAATATGTTCGAAATGTCAAACAGACCTGGGTACCTACAGGCTACAGTCTATCACTACTTTTGGGAATCTAAGTGTTTATCCAGGTTCTGGGGCCAAGTGATTGATTGATTGAACACTTTATTAACATATTGCAGAATGGGTACAGTATAGTACAGCTCAGTCATGAATTGAAAATGGGGGACCCTGATGTAAACAAGACGAAAGTCTTTCTCTGGTCTGCATCCCCTTAACAATTGTATGTATTGAGCTGTACTGTATCAGGGTCCCCCATTTTCAATTAATCAGGACATACATGACATACAGATAGACAGTACTGCTACATCTATACATTTATGACATACCAGATTTGCAAATACAGTACTGTTTGTGATACAAAAAAGATACAAAAAATGCGGTATTGCACCCCTGGTATTTAAAAAAAAATCTAGGTAGAGAGGGGGGGCTGCCATTAAATTTTGAACCCGAGAGTGCTGGTCTGGCTTCATATGACACACATGACATACAGATAGACAGTACTGCTACATCTATACATTTATGACATACCATAGCTTTTGTTGTTGTTGTTGTTGTCATATTCAATGGAAGTATTGTAACATCCTTGTATTGTAAATACATTTCACAATGGGAGCCATCAGAGATGAAAGGCGTTCCTACTGGTGGTTTAGAGGAGGATAATTGTTTTTTGGTCGTTTGAACCCTGGAGATCTCTGAATGCAATGTAATTCTGTATGTATGAGCTCAGTGTGTCGTTTACATGGAGAAATGGCGCCACCGCCTGGGAAAATGCGGTATTGCACCCCTGGTATTAAAAAAATAATCGAGGTAGAGAGGGGGGGGGCCCCCCCTAACCCCCCCCAGCCACGTCACTTGCCACGCCCACAAATCTGTCCCCGGCACACCTGGAGAGAGAGTTACGCCACTGCATGGCCCCCCTAAGAACCACCAGGGTAAAAAATCGCGCTGAGCCGTGGATGCACGCTGAAATACTGACCGCTATGAAAACCAGAGACAAAAAATGCTCTGAGTTTCGTAAAAGTCAGTCAAAGCTTAACATAAGCACGAGCAGTGAACTCCAAGCCCACGTGACTGAACTCAAACTGGAAAGAAACAGACTAAGAAATGATGTAAACTCCATGATCAAAACAGCAAAGAAAAAATTCATCAATGACAAAACCGAGGAAAACAAAAACAAACCGCGTGAACTTTGGAAATTACTCAATAACCAACTAGGCTGCAGTAAAAAACTTAAAACCAGATTCTCAAACATAAACATAAAGACGGACAACACGCTCATCACAGAAAAGCTGGATGTAGCCAATTACTTAAATAGTTTCTTCACAAACATAGCCACAACACTGGTAAACAAACTACCCTCCCACTCAGGGCATTATGGGGTAGAACACATAGTAGCATACTACAAGAACCTAGGGGTCCACAAAGACGACTTCAAACTGGAAATGGTAACAACAGATGAGGTACTCAAAAAACTGAGCGCCCCCTCCAACCCAACAAGGCCACTGGCCATGACAACATCCCCTCCAAATTCCTCAGAGACTCAGCAGCCGCCATCACCCCAGTCATCACACACATAATAAACCTCTCCATAAAACAGGGACACGTCCCCAAGGACTTCAAAATTGCGAGAGTGACCCCTCTGCACAAAAAAGGCAGTAAATTAGACCCAGGCAACTACCGCCCTGTTTCTATCCTTACCTCCATCTCGAAAGTCATGGAAAAAATGACTTTCTGGGGTCGAAAAAGGTCGAAAAATACCTTGCGGAAAAAAATCTAATCTACGAATTCCAATCTGGCTTCAGAACATCCCACTCCACTGACACATGCCTTCTCTATTTAAACGACCACATCAAACAAGAGGTGGACGCGGGCAAATACTGCGGCATGGTCATGCTGGACCTACAAAAGGCCTTCGACACTGTCAATCACACCATTCTGATTGACAAGCTAAAAGCAATTGGTTTTGATAGTCTATCAGTGAGCTGGATGCAATCCTACCTGGAGGGGAGAGAGCAGATGGTGGAGGTAAACGGTACCCTATCCCCCCCCCTCACAGTAAACTGTGGTGTTCCACAAGGAAGCATACTAGGTCCGCTACTGTTCCTAATTTATGCAAATGACATGTCGTCAGCTTGTGACTGCAACTTGTTCCTGTTTGCGGACGACTCAGCCCTGCTGGTCTCTGACAAGAACAAGTTACAGGTTGAAAAAACCCTCAGCTCAGAACTAGGCAAAATCTGCATATGGCTCGCTGATAACAAACTATCATTACACATGGGCAAAACAGAGTCCATTCTCTTCGGTTCAAATAACAAACTCAGCAAGACCGACGGCTTCTCAGTTACAGTGGGTGACAATATTGTCACAAGGAAAGAAGATATTACCTACCTGGGTTCCATCCTAGAGGCAAATCTTTCCTGTGACAAAATGGCATCCAATGTAATAAAAAAAGTCAACCAACGAACACGATTCTTGTACCGGATCTCCTCACTGGTAAACAAGAATACCCTGAAGACTCTAGCAGGAGCACTCATTCAAGGGTACTACGACTATGCTTGCACCTCATGGTACCAAAGCACCTCAAAGGCGCTAAAAACAAAATTACAAACATCTCAAAACAAACTGGTCAGACTACTGCTTGACCTTACTCCTAGAACCCACCTCACCCCTGCCCACTTTGACAACCTAGGATGGCTTAGAGTAGACGACAGAGTACAGCAACTTGCAATGGGCCTGGTCTACAAGATACACTACACGACCAAGGTACCCATGTACATGACAAAATACTTCCCAAAGGTCAGTGAATACCACGATCACAACACCAGAGGGAGCTCCACAAATCATGTTAAACCCAGATTCGGCTCAAACAAGGGACTAAACACG
This sequence comes from Notolepis coatsorum, assembly GCF_963971535.1. Lineage (NCBI taxonomy): Eukaryota > Metazoa > Chordata > Actinopteri > Aulopiformes > Paralepididae > Notolepis > Notolepis coatsorum. The sequence goes on from NC_140166.1 coordinate 29,084,734, forward strand.
TTTCGCAATTATGCCACATCAATGTGGAACGCCCTACCCAAAGCTGTAAAGGAATGTGAATCACTACCCACTTTCAAAAACACTCTCAAAAAACACCTAAGGGAGACTGCAACTCGAAACTGGCCCCTGTAAATGTCCGAACACAACCCCCTCCAATGTACAGTAAATTACCAAGTATGGTCTTGTCAATAATCCAATGTACAGTGTTGTTTGTACAGTTGTACAGTGTCCCCCACCCACCCCTCCTACCCACCCCCCCCCCCCACCCCACTCCTACCCAACCCCCCCCCCCCCCCCCCCCCCCCCCACTCCTACCCAACCCCCCCCCCCCCCCACCCACCCACCCAACCACCTCCAATGTACAGTCCCCCCCTACCTACCCAATCCAATGTACAGTTTCTACGCCTAATGTATATACTCTTTTCTTTCTGGACTCTTTTTGTATCACAAACAGTACTGTAATTGCAAATCTGGTATGTCATAAATGTATAGATGTAGCAGTACTGTCTATCTGTATGTCATATATGTTACGATGAATTGAAAATGGGGGACCCTGATGTAAACAAGACGAAAGTCTTTCTCTGGTCTGCATCCCCTTAACAATTGTATGTATTGAGCCGTACTGTACTGTACCCATTCTGCAATCTGTTAATAAAGTTTTCATTCATTCATTCATTCATTCATTCATTCATTCATTCATTCATCTTCTCACAAGAAAATGTTTGCAAGAAATATTTGTGGGGAATGGGGATATACAGGTGCAGCTCAATAAATTAGAATATTGTGGAAAGGTATATATTTTGCTGTATTGATGCAGTCATTTGTGCAAAAGGAGCCCCAACCAAGTACTGAGTGAACATACATGAACATACTTTTCAGAAGGCCGACATTTCTATATACAAAAGAAAAATACATCTATTTGAACTTTTGTATTGGTGATACAGACTTTTGGGCTTTCATGAGCTGTAAGACATAATCATCAAAATTAAAACAAATAAAGGCTTGAAATGTTTCACTTTGTGTGTAATGAATCTATAATCTATATGAGAGTTTCGCTTTTTGAATTGAATTACTGAAATAAAAGAACTTTTTCACGATATTCTAATTCATCGAGCTGCACCTGTATCTAGTTTTCTGTTGTTTTGAATTATTTTCCATTTATTGAGTCTTGGCTCCTATTTGGTTTTTATTTATAGTTTTTTTTTTTTTTTTTTTTTTTTTTTTATTATTGCAAAACAAAACTTATTAAAAGTCAGTACTCAACACACAATGTATAATGAAACTTTCAGTAAAGGTGGTTAAAATATATGCAAGTACAGAAACAGGATAAAACAAAAATAGTCAATAATAACATTTTAACCGTATACCGTGTATATCCAGCGAAGTTACAATTATATAAATGTTAGTATATAATATACCCCTAATACCTATTTTCTAAAACCCTACACACATATGCTCCAGCTCAAACCCCCCCCTCCCGGACCCCCTCTTGGATAGTACCTCCATTATCCCTCACTCCTAACCAGACATCACCATTATAGGCTAGCTTTTATTCTCTCCACCACTTCTAACCACATTAACATTTTGGATTCATTGAGCCCCAGAATTCTTGCTGTAGCTATTTCTTGATATATCACATCGAGATATGTAAGAAACCACACTTTCCGGCACATTTTTTCCGGTTGAAACCAACGTGATGCAATCAGTTTTTTAGCTACTGTGATACCCGATAAAACCAATCTTTTTAGTTGTGGGTTCACTGCAAACTCAAAAACATCATTCAATAGCAATACCGCGGGGTGTACAGGTATATTCCAAAATACGAGTATTGATAATTGTTGGGACACATCTTTCCAGAATGCCTTAACTGGTGGGCAGTCCCAATACATGTGCATAAATGTTCCTTCGTCCCCATTTGTACATTGGGAGCATTTGGAGTCTTGTATAAGCCCCATTTTGCACAACCTTATAGGAGTCAAGTATGTCCTGTGAATATAGTTCAGATTGATTTGTTGATGATCCGGGTTCCTTGATGTAAGTCGGACATTTGCCCAGGCTCCTTGCCAATCAAAGTCATTTTCCAGGTCTGGTATATCCCTCCTCCAGACATTGTCTAGTTGAAGGGTTTCGTACGAGGACGTTAGTAATTGATAATAAAAACCTGATACAAAACCTCCCAATGTATCTCTTTCATAGAAAAATTTGTGGTATCTGTGGTGTTCAATTGGTATGTGTAATGGAACACCGTGAGATCTCATACAAAGTCGTAACTGTATGTAAAAAAAACATGTGGACTCGGTGAGGTTAAACTTTATGCATATTTCGACATAACTACAGAGGCCCTTGTTATTAAAAATATCCCCTAATGAGTGTATGCCTCTTTCTTCCCATACAGGGAATCTTATAGGTCGTTTTCCCATTAAGAGAGCATTGTTATTGAATATGGGAGTGTGATTATGCCATACTTGAGGGTTAGGAAATTTCCTTTGTGTTTCCCGCCATGTCCTGATTGCATGGGTTATTATTGGGCCAAATTCTCGCTCACAATGCTTGATTGAAAGTTTAGTGTATGCTATGTCTTTCAATCTCTGTGGGGCTACTATGTTTTCTTCTAATTTTCTCCAAGATACCAAAGCCTCGGGGTCAAACCATATCTTCTTCAATGGTCTTAATGTGAAGGCATTAAAATATTGTAAAAAATCTGGGACTGCCATGCCACCGTCTGCTTTACTTCTCTGTGCGGTGGATCTTTTTATGCGAGGTGGTTTGTTATTCCAAATAAATTTGTATGTGGAGGTTTGTAATCTTTTCCAGTAGCCCTCTGGAGGAGGTAACGGAAGCATTGAGCTGAAGAAATTGATTCTTGGTAATACATCCATCTTAACTATTGATACCCTTGCCTGTACTGAGTTTTTAAGTTTTGCCCACCTGTCCAGGTCGTCCTTGATTTTGTTCTGTATTTTTGTGTAATTGTGCTTCACCGTTTGTCTTATGGTGGGAAATATTTCCACACCCAAGCATCTGAAATGTTTGACCATGGGTATCGCACCTGGGAGGGTTGTCTCTTTTTTTGCACTGGTGTTAAGAGGAAGAAAAGCCGATTTAGGCCAATTTATTTTAAATCCCGATAAATCACCAAAGTTCTCTATCAACTTGAGTATAAGCGGCAATGTGTTGTTGGGGTTTTGCATGAACAATATTACGTCGTCCGCATATAAACTAATTTTATGATGTGTGCCCTTGATTACTATTGGTTCTATGTGTTGGGATTGTCTTATAAATTGTGCTAAAGGTTCTAATGATAGATCGAATAGTCCGGGACTAAGAGGGCAACCTTGTCTGGCTGAGCGCGATACCGGAAAGATATCGGAGATGAATGTGCCTGTTGTAATCCTGGCCGATGGGTCCTTGTATAGTACTTTAATCATATCAATGAAACCTTTTCCTAACCCCATCCTTTCCAATACTGCCCATAGAAACGACCATTCCAACCTGTCAAATGCTTTCATAGCATCCAGGGATAGTATCGCCTTAGGTGTGATGTCCTCTTTGTCTGTATCTAGTACGTGCAGTATTCGCCTTATGTTATCATTGATCAGGCGACCTTTTATGAAGCCTGTTTGGTCCGTATGAACTAAAGACGTCATATGCTTTTGCAATCTGATGGCTAATATCTTAGAGTACAGTTTGACATCGGTTCCGAGGAGGCTTAAAGGACGGTAACTACCGCATTCAGTGGGGTCTTTGTCTTTTTTGTGAAGAACTGAAATGAGTGCGGTATTTTGGTGTTCAATGAAGCTTCCCTCTTTGACTGAGTATAAGATCATATTTAGTAATAAGGGTCCAAATATGTCCCAGCAAGAAATGTACATTTCTGATGGGATACCGTCAATTCCCGGAGCTTTGCCGTTTTTCATTCCGGATATGGCCTTCTTGAGTTCTTCTAATGTGATCGGTACTTCTAACTGTTTAGCGTCTTCATCCGTAAGTTTAGGGAGAGTAATTTGATTAAGATATGTGTCTAATTTGTCTTGATCAAAGGTCGTTTCTGAGTTATATAAATCGGAGTAGAATTCTTTGAATGTATCGTTTATTATTTTGGGTTCTGTTACTAGAGCTTGTTGTTTCCTAATGGCAGTTATATCTGCAAATTTTGCATTAATTCTTAGTCGCATGGCTAATAGGTGACTAGGTTTAGAACCTTGGAAGTACTGCTGTTGTCTAGTGCTGCGTATTTGCAATTCCGATTTTTGTCTGTACATTGCTTTGATCTCTGTCTTTAGAATGTTAACTTGGTTATCTAGTCTAGTAGAGTTGTTGTATTTTAAAGAATTAAAAAGCGTTGAGTAAAGCGTTTCCATTTCAGACAGTTTTGTGTTTTGATTTTTGCGCAATATGGAGGTAAATCTATCCGAGAAATCCTTGATCATATTCTTTACCGACATCCATAATATTCTGGGATCTTGCACCGAGTTAGCATTATCTTGTAGGAATACTGTGAGAGCTTCTTTAATTTGTGTAATGAATTCCTTGTTGTTAAGCAGCATCGAATTAAAACGCCATCTTGGGGCCCGGGTAGATAGTGTACCAAATGTTGCTTTCAGGATTAAGTAGCAGTGATCTGATAGCGCATTGGGTGTCATTTCCACTTCGTATTTATCAAATATTCTCGGGGATGCAAAGACGTAATCAATTCTGGATAGTGTGTTGTGTCTCGCCGAACGACAGGAGTACTTGCGGGTCATGGGGTTAAGTGAACGCCATAAATCAGTTACTCCTGTTGATTTCGACCAATCTTTTAATGCTTTAGATGAATTCTTTTGTTCGCTGGAGAAGGAAAGGTAAGTTTTGTCCATCCTTGGGTTCCAAATGGCATTAAAATCCGCACCTATTATATATGAGTACTCGGGATGGTTTAACATTTCTCCTGTTAGTGAAGTGAAGAAACCCACTTCGTACAAATTCGGGGCATATACCGCTGCCAATGCAATTTTCCTGTTATTGTGTATAATCCTAGCTATAGTTATGCGCCCCTCAGCATCCGACCATACCCCTTTCAATTCGATATTTAATTTGCGTCTGACGACTATGGCTACCCCTCTAGTTCTCGTAGCAAAAGAAGAGTGACTAATATTATGGTATATGTTATCCGCTAACGTATTTATGTCTCCCTCTAAAATGTGCGTTTCGCTTAATAGAGCCACGTCCACATGTTCTTTTTTCATCAGTGTAAGCACGCTTTTGCGCTTGTGTTGTTTGTTTATCCCACCGGTGTTCCATACCATTATATTCAAACTAGCCATAGTCTATGCATGTTTTCGTGTAGTTTTTGGTAATGTTTCTGGAGTATGAAGCTACAATAGATGCACATCCAATTAATGAGGTCCCGTTGAGAGCTGAGCTTAAAAACATATATATATACAAATAAAAATCCCCTATTTTCCCCTCTCCCAGAAAGTCGAACATGCCTGTGTTCCAAGAACACATCCTCCGCGATTGACTTTCTCCCATGGTCCACCGGATTGCCCAACCTGAGCATTGTAATCCTAATTTTCCTATGCTCATTGCCATAGGATCTAACATTTCCATTCTATTGCAATAGAATGTCGCTTTTGGTCTTGCACCTTCCCTTACTGTAATGAAGTATTGTGATAAATAACCTAAAGATAAAAATAAAAAATAAAATAAAAAGAGAATAAACCTTTATCGACATATTCCTTTGAACCCTCCACCAACGTGTGGGGAAAAAAAAAAGGAAAAGATTGTAGATCAATATTGACACCTTAATGTGAAGAACATTGGAAAAGAATAATGTAAGTTAAAATATATTTAAAAAATATATAGTAATATTGACACCTTAATGTGAAGAACATTGGAAAAGAACAATGTAAGTTAAATTATATTTAAAAAATATAGAGTAATGAGAAGAAAAAATTAAATAAAATAAAAATCAATGGAAAGATATAGATAAGGAATAAGAGATAAATAATTATCAACGTGGAGAAGCCACTAGAACCGATTTAACTGATTAGATAAGATAGAAAAGCAGCGCCTTTTAGCGCTTCAATGTGCCTTTAATGGAGTGATTACTTAAATTGTTAGAATAACCTTGCTGTGCTCATACGTTTATGTGTGGATAATTTTAAAGTATTATTAAGGGCTGATTGCACTTAATTTAATTTATTATCTGCTATGTGTATGCACACCGAATGTTATTGTTAGAGTTGTATGCTTCGTTGTCATGGTGCCTTATATTCTAGAAGGTTGTAGAATATACTAGTGCCTAGACTATTTTACATTCCAGAATGATCTAAGAGACCCAGGGCATTTGAGCGATAAACCCAGAATATTCCAGATAGATCTTTTTGCATTAATATTTATTTGTCCCCTCAGAGACCAGAGACTGAAATTATAATGTATTATGAATCGTATTATACACAGTACACTTTGTTATAGACAACTTGCATATCGTTTGCTACTTTGATGAACACAACAATGTCATTCCAACACTGGTGGAATGACCTCATTGATGAACACAATAAAGTCATTCCAACACTGGTATATATTTAGAGAGAGGCTTAACTGATTCCGGCATTTTCGTCATGCTTTGGGTTATTTGCTGCATTTTGATTCAGGAAATCCTCAGCTTCAAAGGGTGTAAATGGACCTGACCTGCGGCCGTTATTGCCCAAGAATGATAACAGCGCCGGATATGCTAGCCTTGGCTTGTAGCCGGCTATGTACAGCTTTTGCATCACATCTTTGTATGGTTGACGTCGGATGATGGCCTCTCTGCTCAAATCTTCGTAGATAAATATTGGTTTATCACCATACTTCAGCTTCCCACGTTGGTTGCGAGCATATTTGATGATGTCATCCCTTGTTGTAGTTTTCCGCAGAGTGACAATGATGACTCTCGGCCCGTTGATATTTTGCCCCTGGGAACCAATTCTGTAAACTTGTTCCACTTCTGGCACTTTGTTTGGATCGGAGTTTTCCAAAATCGTTGATAACTCTTTTGGAAAGTTGATGTCATCGCAGTTCACTGCTTCATCAAGCCCCACAATGCGGATGTTATTCCGCCTGTGGTAACGATGGGTTTCTAGTTGCCTCTCCATCACTTCGTTTTTAAGCAATTTTATTTCCCTCCGGTATTCATCTTTCACTTTTTCCATCTCTTCTCCCATCTCTGTCATGCTACCTTCGTTCGCCTTGACTGCTTTTGTGTTTTCTGTCACCGAAATCTCCACTGTCGTGATTCGCTTTGACTGTGCATCGATCGCTTTCTTGACTTCTTCTAATTTCTCATCGATGCGATCGAATTTAGCCTCGATGCGATCGAATTTAGCATCGACGTTTGCCTCGAGCGCCTTGATGTGTGTAATCTGCAGGTTAGACTGTTCTACCATCTGTTCTTTCATCAGGTTAGACTGTTCTACCATCAGGTTAGACAGTGTGTTGAAATCGGGTGGATTTCTGCTTTCTTCAGTTGGCGGCATATGGTAGATAGATGCAGTGACGTTGGAATCCATAAATCTGGCTGCTCTCCCTTTCACGGAGCTTGAATCTGTACCTTCTTTTATGTTGGTCTCTATTGACTCTCTTTCGGGGACCGTAATCGATGATCCCGGTAAATTGTCCTCTTCCTTCTCCTCCTCGGAGCTTGTCGCCGTCGGCTCAGAACCAGCGACGGTTAGGACGCGTCTTTCTCGTTTTTTTACGTCCTGCGCCGTTGAAGTTGCCGTAGTTATTTTCTCTGCCACCTTTCTACCTTTAACCATATTGTCTTTTGATATGGTTAGTAGAGGGTCTTAACAATACATACGATGTGGTCTATTCTCTTTCTTTACTGTCCAAATAATGTTTTTAAACGAAATTAGCGTTGGTGGGAGCGGAGCAATTGCAAAATGCGTGTGCTACATGTTGTAGCTTAACCGGAAGTCCTAAGTTATAGTTCTTATATGCCTGATTTATTGAAAACGTTATTGACAGATTGCAGAATGGGTACAATACGGTACAGCTCAATACAACAACTGCTAAGAGGATGAAGAGCAGAAAAATACTTTGGTCTTGTTTACACAAGGGTCCTCCATTTTCAATTCATCAAAATATTTATAGACATACAAATATACAGTACCCATGTAAGAAAGAGAGAACATCGTAAAAATAGAAAACAAAAGGAGAAATGTTTACATTAGAGGGGGCTGGGGTTGCGTGGGGGTGGGTTGCCATTTACCGGGGCCAGTTTCAAATTGCAGCCACCCGTACCTGTGCTCTTTGAGAGCGGTTTTGAAGGAGGGTAGGGAGGATCACATTATTGTGGCGTAGTTGCGAAACGAGTTTAGTCCCTTGTTTGAACCGAATCTGGGTTAAATGTGATTAGTGGAACTCCCTCTGGTGTTGTGGTCGTGGACTTCACTGACCTTTAGGAAGTATTTAGATGGGTACATGGGTATCTTTGTGGTGTAGTGTATATTTTAGACCAGGCCCATTGCAAGTTGCTGTACTCTGTGTTGTCTACTCCAAACCATCCTGGATTATCAAAATGGGCAGGGGTAAAGTGGGATTTAGGAGTAAGCAGTAGCCTGACCAGTTTGTTTTGGGATGTTGGTTGACTTTTTTTGCCTAGTGGTTAAAGAACAACTGTTTACTTATGACTTATATATGAGAAATGCCCCATATTGGGCGGCTAGGTGGTGCAGTGGGCAAGGCACTCACCACCAATGCTGGAGACGCTGGGTTCGAGGCCAGCTCTCCACATTGTTTTCAGTTTGGCTGGTCATCCGTACTAATACTAATCGGCAGTATTAGGGGGAGGGAAAACTGATGGGTGGGGATCGGACGTTGTGGACAGCGACTCCTACAGGTTGGTTGGTGCGCCTGCGCAGTAGAATCAAGAAGCGATGAGGGCGGCGTCCCTCCAAAGCGCAGACCCCTGACACTGAAAGATCGCGCTGCGCAGGTGAAAAGATGCGACGGCTGCTACCTCGAGTATCGGAGGGGACTGGTGCTATGTATGGCTTACACGTCCACATTGCAGTCGGCTTGTGGGAGGCATGAAACAGCGTTCGAGATAGGGGAGGGTTGAATTGGACGATACGAAATTGGGATGGGAGAAAAATAGAAAATGGGAGAGAAAAAGAAATTCCCCATATTTAATTTTTATTTATCTAACCCCCCTCACCTGCAGACTACTAGTGGACCAATTGATTATCTGGACCAACGCAGACAGACACACTAATCGGCTTGGATGCTCTTCAGGCTAGAGCGGGTGTCGTAGCTGGAGTGAGATTGAGCCAACCTCTTGCACATGTCAACATTTGAGTCTTCTGGTGAAGTCTGTTCATTCATATAAAGGCATCAAACTTCCTTCTCTGTTTCTCTCCACCCAACTACAATACACTGACTGGACCCATGAAACCACACACACCCTGTATGACACCTACAGAATGCAAATCTGTTTGGCTGTGAGTGGAACACATACAGAACTCAAATATATGGCTGTGGAACACATACAGAACTCAAATCTGTTTGGCTGTGGAACACATACAGAACTCAAATCTATATGGCCGTGGAACACATACAGAAACAGGCTATCACAATTGCTCGGAACTAACTTGCGCACTAACTTGTAAAGTCAGACATTTCCATGTTTACCACCAGGAAGTTGCCTGCCCGAGTTTACGAAATGTGACCTTTCACCTTTTGTGGTGCAAACATACTTTATTATGCACATGGAGTATCATGAGACATCAGAGATATGATATTGACATACTGTTTTTAGTTTTAGTTTTTTTTAGTGATAAAATCACCAGCAACACAAAATAAATGACTGAATCTGCTGCCTTGGATCTGATTGATCCCGACGTTCTGAGCTACCGCACCTGAACAATATCACCTCGTGTACGATTTGGTCACATGCCACATTTATGACTGAATGCAGTCTTGTGGAACAGAAACAGGAAGTCATGAGGAACAGGACGTGCACACTCTATGCATCTTATTGGCCAAAAGTGGGCTGCACTGGATATGATGCTGCTTGGTGTTCAAACAATCACATTGACTGCACATCAGCCGCCAATCCTGCTCCCGCCTTGGTTGAGCCGAGCATAGACATATCAAGCAATTTTGTTTAAGTACAGTACTTGAGTAAAAATACTTTGAGTTACTTTCCACCACTGCTCCTTAGTGAGGAATCTCTGTTTCTAGACAGGGTACATTTTCAGAAAATCATAACCCTGAAGGCATTTCGTGTTTATTTTTGGTACACAACATTTCTAGGGGTATTAAGGGGTGCTGAATCCAAATCTGCTGTATACCAAGCTCAAAAATGTCAAATAAGGCCTCAAAATTGAGAAATCCAACATGGCCGCCAACGCCAGGCTGAAATCTATTTAAGTGCATATCTTTTTTACTAAACAAGGTAGAAACATGAATGAAATGTGTTTTTATATGTTTGCATACATGGGGAATTTAAAATCATATCCTGATTTTAGATCAGTTGTGAAAATGTTGCTTGAAACTCATATTTATAGCAGAAACTGTGGTTGTTATTGATGCATAACTCATCAACCAAATAAGAAAGAAAAGCAGGATGATCCCAGGCCATGGATTTATTCATCAAACTCTTTTCTCTTGAATTTTTTTAATCAACATGCCATTTATGCAAATTAGATAGTCCTTAATATGCGTACAGTAGCTTAGGTACAGTAATTTATTGTCAGTCATCAATCGTATTCAGGCAGGTGTCGCAGGTGTCTTGCAGTTGCATGATTCATCCAATGCCACTTTTCCTGAATAGAATAGAATAGATTATAATATAATATAATAAAATAAAAATATTATTTTACCATATCAATATAAGTGAATGTTCAAGTTTCTTTATTAGTTGTCATACAGAATACTTTGCATAAAATGTTTCTTTCTGTGTTGCTCCTGAGAGTGTGCTAGATAATAACAAGATAGTATAAAATAAGTATAATAAGTATAAAATAGAAAGTCAAGTATGTAAACAAGTGTAAACAACAAAATTGTTCAGTGTATCTATATATACAGTACAGCTGGTACAAGAATGGTGAAGTATAGCTTAGCTTGTGGTGCCACCTTGTAGTGGTGAGGTGCAATAAGGAATGAGAATGATGTGCAATTTCCTTACCAATAATATAAATATAAAGTGTAAAGTGTGTCTAAAGTGGTAAAGTGGGTGCTACAGTGTGTTGTTTATTTAAGTGAGTGTATGTGCACTGTGGGTGTGTTGATGGTTTGCTTATTGTTCATTGTTCATTCATTGAGCATTTTTTTTTTTGATTTGAAGTCTTTATTTCGAACATGCAATGAATACAACAAACAATAACAAAAAAGAAAAACAACTCAATCTGCATGTTCGAAAAGGAGTAGGAAGAAGTATACACTTATTTAATCCTACCCCTTTTCCACTACTCAAATGAGTGTACTATTTTAAACTTTTAACTATTTTAGCATCCTGATGGTCTGGGGATAGAAGCTCCTTCTGAGTCTCTCTGTGCTTGCCATGAGACTCCGGTATCGCTTGCCTGACCGCAGCAGTTCAAAGAGGCAGTTGTTTGAGTGGCTGGAGTCTTTGATTATTCTCTTAGCCTTGCCCATGCACCGCTTGTTGTAAATGTCTTGGAGAGTGGGAAGCCCACCTTCAATTGTGCGTTCGGCTGAACGGGCCACTCTCTGTAGTCTGCTGCGGTCTTGTGCAGTGCCCAAGTTCCCAAACCAGGAGGTGATATTGCCAGTTAGGATGCTTTCTATTGTGCATGAGTGGAAGTTCTTGAGGATCTTCTGACTCACGTTGAACTTCCTTAAGCACCTAAGGAAGTAGAGGCGTTGTCGTGCCTTCTTGATAACACTGTCAATGTGTGTGGTCCATGTCAAGTCCTCAGATATGTGGACTCCAAGGTACTTAAAACTGTTCACTCTCTCAACCGGTGCCCCGTCGATGCTGAGGGGGCTGTAGTCCCTGACCCCGACCTCCTAAAGTCCACAATCATCTCCTTTGTTTTGCTGACGTTCAGGGAGAGGCTGTTCTCTTGACACCATCCCGCTAGAACCTTAACCTCTTCCAGGTAGGCCCTCTCGTCGTTTGCAGAGATCAGGCCCACCACTACTGTGTCATCAGCAAATTTTATGATTGTGTTGTTGTTCCGCTGTGCCACACAGTCATGTGTGTACAGGGAGTGGAGGAGGGGACTCAGTCAGGACACAGCCCTGGGGGGCCCCTATGTTGAGAGTGATGGATGAGGAGGTGCAGTTGCCTGCTCTCACCACCTGGGGTCTGCCCGTCAGGAAGTCCAAAACCCACTGGCAGAGGTCATAGTTCAAGCCCGGGTCCCTGAGCTTGGCTATGAGTTTGGAGGGGACTATGGTATTGAATGCTGAGCTGTAGTCGATGAATAGCATTCTCACATAGTTCCCCTGCCTCTTGTCCAGGTGGCTTATAGCTTATCCGCAACAGTAAGTTACTTCCGGGGTAGGCCTGATTGGCCCCGACAGGCACGTGACGCGCAACTTTCTCTGCCGCGGAGCGGCAGAGCGGAGCTCATTATATGCCAGTAACCGCCCCCTAATTCAGTATCCAGAAATAGCTCAATTGGCAAGACTGCATGGCTGTGGATCCTACGGCTCGTTGCTGGCGAGTTCGATTCCCTTCAATTTATTTTTATATATTTTTTTTTAACGTGCATTCGCATTCTTTCGCCGTTTCATTTCGCCGGTTAAGTTTAGGCATTGTTTCGGAGTTGGTTAAGGTTAGGCATTGTTTCGGAGTTGCTTAAGGTTAGAAGGGTTAAGTTTAGGCGCTGTTAAGGAGCTGGTTAAGGTTAGAGTTTGTGTTAGAGAATGGCAATAGACAGCCTATTTCCGCGCGACAGCTCTCAGCAGCCTCGTTGCGCGTCCTGAGTTTGCCGCGTCACGTGCCTGTCGGGGCCAATCAGGCCTACCCCGGAAGTAACTTACTGTTGCGGAACAGTTACAGGCGTCCAGGTGTGATGCTGCTGTGTGCAGCACATGGGCTATGGCGTCCTCCGAGGAGATGAGAGCTAGACATGAGTGGAGGAGATGAGAGCTAGACAGGAGTGGAGGAGATGAGAGCTAGACAGGAGTGGAGGAGATGATGAGAGCTAGACAGGAGTGGAGGAGATGAGAGCTAGACAGGAGTGGAGGAGATGAGAGCTAGACAGGAGTGAGAGGAGATGATGAGAGCTAGACAGGAGTGGAGGAGATGAGAGCTAGACAGGAGTGGAGGAGATGAGAGCTAGACAGGAGTGGAGGAGATGAGAGCTAGACAGGAGTGGAGGAGATGAGAGCTAGACAGGAGTGGAGGAGATGATGAGAGCTAGACAGGAGTGGAGGAGATGATGAGAGCTAGACAGGAGTGGAGGAGATGAGAGCTAGACAGGAGTGGATGAGATGATGAGAGCTAGACAGGAGTGGAGGAGATGAGAGCTAGACAGGAGTGGAGGAGATGAGAGCTAGACAGGAGTGGAGGAGATGAGAGCTAGACAGGAGTGGAGGAGATGAGAGCTAGACAGGAGTGGAGGAGATGAGAGCTAGACAGGAGTGGAGGAGATGAGAGCTAGACAGGAGTGGAGGAGATGATGAGAGCTAGACAGGAGTGGAGGAGATGATGAGAGCTAGACAGGAGTGGAGGAGATGATGAGAGCTAGACAGGAGTGGAGGAGATGATGAGAGCTAGACAGGAGTGGAGGAGATGAGAGCTAGACAGGAGTGGATGAGATGATGAGAGCTAGACAGGAGTGGAGGAGATGAGAGCTAGACAGGAGTGGAGGAGATGAGAGCTAGACAGGAGTGGAGGAGATGAGAGCTAGACAGGAGTGGAGGAGATGAGAGCTAGACAGGAGTGGAGGAGATGAGAGCTAGACAGGAGTGGAGGAGATGAGAGCTAGACAGGAGTGGAGGAGATGATGAGAGCTAGACAGGAGTGGAGGAGATGAGAGCTAGACAGGAGTGGAGGAGATGATGAGAGCTAGACAGGAGTGGAGGAGATGAGAGCTAGACAGGAGTGGAGGAGATGAGAGCTAGACAGGAGTGGAGGAGATGAGAGCTAGACAGGAGTGGAGGAGATGAACACATGCACTATATGCTCACAACAATGGGACTTATAATTGACCAACTACCCCACAGCACAGACGCCCATACACTAATATGCCAAAATATTTATAGAGCTATAGAGCTATACACGTATTGACCTATATGCCTATAGACATACTGTATACACCCATATAACTATACACCTATAAAAGGACTCAGAGACAAGCTTGAGGCTAACTGACTTCAACTGGCTTATATAATTTAACTTAAATTTAATTATAACTTATTTCATTGGCCCCTTCCAATGTTTACATACATGGACACATATTTCAGTTGAAATGAGTGAGATGACGCAATGAATCTACATTTACATTTAGTCATTTAGCTGCCGCTTTTATCCAAAGCGAGTTACAAGTTATGTACGACAAATCATCAGGAAGGGCACAACTCTATCAGCTGAGGCTATGTTTAGACAAGCGTTTTGTGAACAGAAACCGCAAAAGTCGTCTTGCGGTTTCACTTTTAATTTTGCGTTTAGACGAGCGTTTTGGGGTGGAATTCTCTGTGCAGACGAGGCTGTAACGACGGAGCACCGCTGTCACACGATTGGCGCATATGTCACATGACGTGCTGTGAAGACCCGCCCTACTCTGCCTCTGATTCGCAGACTGTGGATGGGGAATGTGATTGGACCAAAGCAGAGTCACTCACAGACAGTGGGTCCACTCACGCCGCGGGACAGATTCTTGTGTATTTAACCCTTTCACTGCCACACGACAGCCGGTTGTGTGATAGTAAAGGGTTAACCTTCTGTCGTGTGGCAGTGAAAGGGTTAAAAGTACTGCTATAACGCTACGTTCAGAACACAGAACGGCGCGGGCCAGTCGAGGCACCTGCTGGCCCTGTAATTGGAATGAGTACACTTTAAATCCTTTAACGAGGATCCATTGGAGGGCAAGTCTGGTGCCAGCAGCCGCGGTAATTCCAGCTCCAATAGCGTATCTTAAAACTGGACTGATTCTTGTGTCTTTAAAAGTACTGCCAATGTAGCCTTCAAGTGATCTCCGTTGATATAGTCAGACATACTTGCTTTGTTTACGTCTCGGCTACTGGCGCTTACCTGCTACCTGTGACGTAAGCAGTACGCGCGACCAGAGCCGTGACAACCCTTTCGTCATCGTTTTAACAGATTTATACAGTTTGATAGTTTAGACGAGAGCGCAAAGGTTTATCGTTTCTAGGAATTCCACCCTGGAAGGTAGTCTCACTTTTTTGCGGTTTCACCCCGTAAAAACGCCGTTTCCGTATAAACGAAAGGCACATCCGTAAAAATATTTTTGCAGATTCACCTGCTAGCGTTTCCGTCTAAACGGGGCCTCAGTAACAATGTTCATCAAAGTGTTGAGTGCTACAGTGTAGGTTAGTATATTAGGACAAGTGCATGACAGTAAGGTTAGTTAGGGTTAGATATTATTATTATTTTCTTTTCTACACAAGCCTTGGGCGCGCGGGACCTTATAGGTGGAATTCAGTTAGCTGCCTCCGTCTTCCTGGTCCCTCTGGGCTTCCTGGTTCCTCTGGGCTTACTGTCTGTGACGTGGACCTCTTGCTTCGGATGAAAGCCGGGCGTAGCAACAGAGATCCTGTTGAGAGAAATTCAAGCGAACTGTCACTTAGTGATTGATGACATCTTCCTGAGGGTTGGCTGCAGCTATGAGCCCCTTCAGCATTCTGTAGCTGCTGCTCCCTTCACTGACACACACACACGCACACGCACACACACACACACACACACACACACACAGACACACACAGACAGACACATGTACGCACAGGCGCACACACGTACGCACACGCACACGCACACACACACACACACACTAGATATAACTAGAACTATAAAAACACACAAAAAAAGTTAAAAATATTCCTAAAACCATTGTACTGTCTTTTACGAGTAGTCACTCTGCTACAAAGGAATCTACCATGCCTATATTACTACCTACTATGCTAATATGCACGTTTGACAAACAATCTCACTCACCCTTCTCACAGGTTGTCCAATATTGTTTTTATATAATTGTATAATTATAATTTATATAAAATGTGTTTTATAAAAATAATTGTATATTTTATTTGGTATGGAGACTGAATCTAAAATGGATACCGATATACTTGTGTTTACATATACAGGTACGACCACTACACCCCCCACTCCCAGCTCGATCCACCCTGTACAGATTGTAGCATATATATTTTTTATCAAAAACCTGCACGGACTACAACGTATGACGTATATAATGGCAGTTATTATTATTATTATTATTATTATTATTATTATTATTATTATTATTATTATTATTATTATTATTATTATTATTATTATTATTATTATTATTATTATTATATTATTTTCTGGCTGCTCCTGAGTCTCCAGCCTTGAAAAATTAATGAATAGCTTCGTCTGTGGTTCATGCAGCTGTGGTCCCGTGGGGGTCGCTCCAGGTCAAACAGAAGCAATCTTCCAGCCGATTGACCCAGACTGCCAGTGCCCTTCAGTTTCATTCCCTTGATCATTGCCATAATGGCAGTGATTTGGCAAGAAAACTTTGTAGTTCTTTTCTTGAATGAGTCCAAATCGGCAAGCAACACTTTGATATATTCTATGTACGCCTTGCCTAAGGCAATTCTGTGTTGGTGTAATGTACTGTACAGGTATGGGCAGGGTAATAGTAGAAAGACATAAATATACAGGCAATAGAATTTGATCTGAATATAATAATATGAGAAGAAATAGAGAGAGAACAATATAATTAACTTTGGATATAAAAATGTGAGTGAAGGGAGCTCCAGTAGCTCACCGCATATCTCGGCGCTATTTCTGCGTCGGGGAAAACCGTCCAAGGTGTTCTGCGCCAAGTATGGATTCTTGAATCTCCGGTGTGACTACGTCCTTGTTGATGTATGTAAGAAAACTTACAAAAGCACATTTAATTCAGGTTTGTACCTTGTGTAGTCACACTTAACTCATTAAGCCCCACCATTTATTTTTTGAAAATACGCCTAAAACAGCATGCTTACATTAAAATGCTTATATATCCAGATTTATAAGAGCTACTTGCATAAACTTGGTACCTAAAGAAAGCTAAGACTTGGGGGATTCTAATGTTGGTGTCGAACACTGTACAGTTATTACCAAATTGCTGTAGTATTCCTGCAAACACTGAAGAAATGTCATTTTTTGTATCCTCACCTATACAAAGATTACAGTTAGACAGTCAAAAACACCCTGTTACTCATGGTTGCACCCCAGCTATATTCCTACTTTCTTCCTCCATAGGTGCAGATGTTCTGTGCAAACTTTCATGTCAGTAGAATAAAAACTGTGGGTTTAGCACCTGTTTTTGTGGAGAGAGGGCCTGGTGCTGGCGGCCATGTTGGATTTCTCAATTTTGAGGCCTTATTTGACATTTTTGAGCTTGGTATACAGCAGATTTGGATTCAGCACCCCTTAATACCCCTAGAAATGTTGTGTACCAAAAATAAACACGAAATGCCTTCAGCACTTTATACAAGCACATTATCTGAAAGTCTGCCTAGTCTATTCTTCAACTCAGCCACACACTGCTTCCCTGGAGCCTTTACTTAAGTAAAAGTAGAAATACCCAGATAAACGAGTACTCTGGTAAAAGTCCTCCATTCAAATTCTACTAAAGTAAAAGGAGAGAAGTATTTGCTATTGAATGTACTTAAGTATCTAAAGTAAAAGTACACATTCCACATGTAATTTGTGTATTCAAGTGCTTGGGAGCTTCAAACCTTGATCCATTGACCTCTATAGGTTATGTTAAAGGTATGTGGTCCAGTTATGCTGCTCTGATTAAAGATTATGATAAAGTAGGGCTGGGCGATATGGCCAAAAATGATATCACAATAACGATAACGATATCATATCACTCGATATAGCTAATTATCGATGTTGTTAAGTATTATTTAAAATATATATATATATATATATATATATATATATATATATATATATTTTTTTTTTTTTTTAAACAACAGATGCATGTTTATTTTGCAGCAATTCTTTGTCGTTTCCGCCATCTTTAGTGTTACAGCCCCTCACACTCCAGTTCTCAGGCTGCAGCTGGTTTGAAAGCAAAAGTAAACAGGCTTCTCTGCTGGCTGTGGCTCCAGGGGAGTTGAATAGGTCTGACTCTGCTTGTTTCTTTTCTATCTTTTGGCGCTTTTTTTGGTGGCAAAATGTGCACAGTGACTCGCGACTGGAGACTAGCTCTGCTAGCACACATAGCCTACTGTGTACAGACGGTTTCAAACTGTATTTTAAATTAGAAAGCAAACAAAATAAATGGACAAGAGAAAAATAAATCTCAATTTGGTCAGTATTGTCATTTGGACAAGCAAAGCCATTACTTTAAGTTGCAGGCAAGAAAGACAAGTCTGTCCACTGTCTCTGGTTTTAAAACTGTTCTGTTGCAGGTCACAAAAAAAAAAAAAAATTTTTTTAAATTATTATCAATCGATATCGATTATTAAAATATATCGCGATAATTATCATTATCGTTTTATCGCCCAGCCGTAACCGTTAAAGTGGTATGTGGTCCAGTTATGCTGCTCTGATTAAAGGTTATGTTAAAGTGGTATGTGGTCCAGTTATGCTGCTCTGATTATGTCCTCTGTAAGTTGACAGGCTTCAAATGTGAAAGGATATAATCTTCATACATTTCTTATTTTGTATATATTATGTTTTCTATGCAAAATCCTTTTCTTCAAAGTAACTAGTAACTGCTGGGTTCAGATAAATGTAGTGGAGTAAGAAGTACTGTACAATATTTCCCTTGAAATGTAGTGGAGTAAAAGTATAAAGTTCCCTAAAATGAAAATACTTGCATAAAGTACAAGTATCTAGAATATATACTTAAGTACACTACTTGAGGAAAAAATACTTAGTTAATTATTTGAATGACCTTAACTTTATAAGTAAATGTGGAAAGTCGAACCCACACTGGACCATGTCATAGGGCGTTTTAGCAGAATCCTCAGTCTTTACACCTGGCTTGAAGTTGAGTCCACCTGTAGAGCTCAGAATAAGGCTTGTATTGACTATTTGAATCTGTTTTGGGAACACTCCTAATTTTTTAGACCTGACGGAGTCCATTGTAACTATATTTATTGTAATGCAAATATAACTGAGAGCACAGACCCTTATCTGCACCTTGACTTATTTACACTGCCTACTTGCTCATTATGCGTATACTCAGAGTTAATTATATTGTTTACACTGCATATTTTTATCTTTACTTTTCTACTGTACTATCATTTTATAATAATAATAACCTGTATCATGTCTTCTACTATTACCATGTACCTGTACCTCCCCTCCCCCGTGCTGCTATGAAGCCTGAATTTCCCCAAGGGGATCAATAAAGGAATATCTTATCTTATCCAAACAGGTTGGGGTAGCCGTTTGACTGTTTACATTCCACTCACAGACCCCTCCCCTGCCACTCAACCATGTTTTCAAGTTTGTTTATTAGTTGTCACAATAAAATACATGTACTTCACGGTGAAATGCTTGGTTCTGTATGAGCCCCTGAGAGTGTGCTTCATACAGTAAAAAAAGTAAGTAAAAGAGGAATATACAATACAATATACAATCTAAAGTACAGCCTAAGTACAGTGAGTAAACAGTGAGGTACAAATGCCACTGTTATCAGCGTCCCCTGCTGTTCTTCCACATTACCAACTCCTTCTATAGATATTTTGTCACCTGAACCAGATTCTACCCCAATCTGCCTATTTAATCCACATTCTTAAAAAAAAATAGGAAATATCTGGGAGTAATTTAATTTAAATGTAAGGAGTTTCTTAAAACAACAAAACATGGATCATGGATATTCTAGTTTTAACTGAATCTTGGTTGAAGAAATCGGACAGTGATTCCTCCATTGCTTTATCTCAGTATGTGTTTAGAGCAGATGTTAGTGGAGGTGGAGTGGAAGTCTATAGACGGAGGTGGAAGGGGAGGTGGAGTGGCAGTCTATAGACGTTAGTGGAGGTGGAGTGGCAGTCTATGTAAGGTCATGTCTCTCTGTCACTGTCCTGAAAGCCATCACTGTCCCAAAATGTTTTGAATGTATTGTGCTTAATGTTAATTTAGGGCCAAACAAGTTTATAGACCACATTCCGCTGACAACATTTACATGACATTAGCTGACATCAGCTCCATTGATACTCTAGCAGCATTCCTCTCCCACTCTACAGATGCTGAGATGATTGTCAGTGGGTAACTGAACCCACCAGGCCAAACCTGAAAAACGTTGATAAATCCACCTTAATTGATTTAATTTCCTCATAAACTGTAGGTGTGTTATAATGTCTGCTTGTGGAGTATTTGAGTTGGGAATCAGTGATGACTGCCCCACAGCATGTATCAGACACTCAGGGCTACAGAAAACAGTGGTGACTGCCCCACAACATGTATCAATCAGACACTCAGGGCTACAGAAAACAGTGGTGACTGCCCCACAACATGTATCAATCAGACACTCAGGGCTACAGAAAACAGTGGTGACTGCCCCACAACATGTATCAATCAGACACTCAGGGCTACAGAAAACAGTGATGACTGCCCCACAACATGTATCAATCAGACACTCAGGGCTACAGAAAACAGTGGTGACTGCCCCACAGCATGTATCAATCAGACACTCAGGGATACAGAAAACAGTGGTGACTGCCCCACAACATGTATCAATCAGACACTCAGGGCTACAGAAAACAGTGGTGACTGCCCCACAGCATGTATCAATCAGACACTCAGGAATACAGAAAACAGTGATGACTGCCCCACAACATGTATCAATCAGACACTCAGGAATACAGAAAACAGTGATGACTGCCCCACAACATGTATCAATCAGACACTCAGGGCTACAGAAAACAGTGATGGCTGCCCCACAACATGTATCAATCAGACACTCAGGGATACAGAAAACAGTGATGACTTCCCCACAACATGTATCAGACACTCAGGGCTACAGAAAACAGTGATGACTGCCCCACAACATGTATCAATCAGACACTCAGGGCTACAGAAAACAGTGATGGCTGCCCCACAACATGTATCAATCAGACACTCAGGGATACAGAAAACAGTGATGACTTCCCCACAACATGTATCAATCAGACACTCAGGGATACAGAAAACAGTGATGACTTCCCCACAACATGTATCAATCAGACACTCAGGGCTACAGAAAACAGTGATGGCTGCCCCACAACATGTATCAATCAGACACTCAGGGATACAGAAAACAGTGATGGCTGCCCCACAACATGTATCAATCAGACACTCAGGGCTACAGAAAACAGTGATGACTGCCCCACAACATGTATCAGACACTCAGGGCTACAGAAAACAGTGATGACTGCCCCACAGCATGTATCAGACACTCAGGGCTACAGAAAACAGTGATGACTGCCCCACAACATGTATCAATCAGACACTCAGGGCTACAGAATACAAAATCGCACACTATTTCCAAAATAAATGTGAGGACATTTAATGATCAAACTTTTTTTAATGGATCATTCCTAATGTTGAATTAGCAAAATACCTTTCTCTCAGTTATCAATAAACATGCTCCTTTCAAATCATTTAGGATAAAAGTTAGATTAAGATAAGATATTGCTTTATTGATCCCCTTGGGTTAATCCCATGGTTCTCACCCTTCCCAGTGATCATTATTTAGGCAACTTAGAAATAAACGTACATCTGTGTCTGTGGTAAGGGATGTCAAATCAAACTACTATTTGAATTTAATCTTTAATCTTCTACTATTACCCTGCCCATACCTGTATCTCCCTTCCCCCATGCTGCTATGACACCTGAATCAATAGAGGAATAGCTTATCTTATCTTATCATAGTTCATCACAGATCCTTCAAAATTCTGGAAGACATTACATTTATATAAGAGCAAGATTACTACTTCTTTACCTACACACGTATAATTAAATGGTTTAATATGTGAGCAGAAAGAGATTTGTCTGGCACTTTGTTGAAACTGGTAATTTTGTTTGATAATAATTACACATAGCCTCCTAGTGGCGGTCATGAGCTGGTGCACGCTGTGAGGCATGCTTCAGAAATAAGCTTTATTATTGGCAATGCACTTTCATTTATTTTCCAGTTTAAAAAGAAAGCATGGGTCCGTCAGAGCTTTTAATT
This sequence comes from Notolepis coatsorum, assembly GCF_963971535.1. Lineage (NCBI taxonomy): Eukaryota > Metazoa > Chordata > Actinopteri > Aulopiformes > Paralepididae > Notolepis > Notolepis coatsorum. The sequence goes on from NC_140166.1 coordinate 29,107,065, forward strand.
ATATTTGTAAATAATAATAAATAAATGGTGCATTTATATAGCACTTTTTCACGTGTCTTGCTCAAGGACACTTCGACACGCTGACCGGGAGGAGTGGGAATCGCACCGGGAACCTCCGGATTACCAGACGACTGCTCTACCTCCCAAACCACTGTCGCAAATAAAATGCTCATCACACAAATTAAGGGTGTGGTATAATATATTCCCCATCTGCATTTACTCCAAGTAACTACTGAACAAACAACCTAGAATGGCATTCAGGACATTGTATCTGAACACAAGGCTTGGGGGGTGGAGCAGTATCTGAACACAAGGCTTGGGGGGTGGAGCAGTATCTGAACACAAGGCTTGGGGGGTGGAGCAGTATCTGAACACAAGGCTTGGGGGGGTGGAGCAGTATCTGAACACAAGGCTTGGGGGGTGGAGCAGTATCTGAACACAAGGCTTGGGGGGTGGAGCAGTATCTGAACACAACGCTTGGGGGGTGGAGCAGTATCTGAACACAACGCTTGGGGGGGTGGAGCAGTATCTGAACACAAGGCTTGGGGGGTGGAGCAGTATCTGAACACAAGGCTTGGGGGGGTGGAGCAGTATCTGAACACAAGGCTTGGGGGGTGGAGCAGTATCTGAACACAAGGCTTGGGGGGTGGAGCAGTATCTGAACACAAGGCTTGGGGGGTGGAGCAGTATCTGAACACAAGGCTTGGGGGGTGGAGCAGTATCTGAACACAAGGCTTGGGGGGTGGAGCAGTATCTGAACACAACGCTTGGGGGGGTGGAGCAGTATCTGAACACAACGCTTGGGGGGGTGGAGCAGTATCTGAACACAAGGCTTGGGGGGTGGAGCAGTATCTGAACACAAGGCTTGGGGGGGTGGAGCAGTATCTGAACACAACGCTTGGGGGGTAGAGCAGTTCTGGCTCAGCTACCATAATTAGTCATCTCACGTTGCCACAATTGACCATATTCACACGGCAGACATTTTGCTCTTATGTCATGCTCAGGTTGAGTTCCTTTCCACCCTGTTGAATCCAACCTGAGCATGACATAAGAGCAAAATGGCCACCGTGTGAATATGGTCAATGGTGTAAAATAGCAGGAGACAGTCTTGAAAAGAAGGAAAAGAACATGGTCATTGGTCACACGAGGAATGCCACCCATCTTAATAATTCAAATATATTCTTCCTGTGCCCCAGGACAGTTCAGTCACTATGTTCTTCCTGTGCCCCAGGACAGTTCAGTCAGTACGTTCTTCCTGTGCCCCAGGACAGTTCAGTCAGTATGTTCTTCCTGTGCCCCAGGACAGTTCAGTCAGTACGTTCTTCCTGTGCCTCAGGACAGTTCAGTCAGTATGTTCTTCCTGTGCCCCAGGACAGTTCAGTCAGTATGTTCTTCCTGTGCCCCAGGACAGTTCAGTCAGTATGTTATTCCTGTGCCCCAGGACAGTTCAGTCAGTACGTTCTTCCTGTGCCCCAGGACAGTTCAGTCAGTACGTTCTTCCTGTGCCCCAGGACAGTTCAGTCAGTATGTTCTTCCTGTGCCCCAGGACAGTTCAGTCAGTATGTTCTCTCTGTGCCCCAGGACAGTTCAGTCAGTATGTTCTTTCTGTGTTCCAGGACAGTTCAGTCAGTATGTTCTTCCTGTGCCCCAGGACAGTTCGGTCAGTATGTTCTTCCTGTGCCCCAGGACAGTTCAGTCAGTATGTTCTTCCTGTGCCTCAGGACAGTTCAGTCAGTATGTTCTTCCTGTGCCCCAGGGTAGTTCAGTCATTATGTGTTCTTCCTGTGCCCCAGGACAGTTCAGTCAGTATGTTCTTCCTGTGCCCCAGGACAGTTCAGTCAGTATGTTCTTCCTGTGCCCCAGGACAGTTCAGTCAGTATGTGTTCTCTGTGCCCCAGGACAGTTCAGTCAGTATGTTCTTCCTGTGTCCCAGGACAGTTCAGTCAGTATGTTCTTCCTGTGCCCCAGGACAGTTCAGTCAGTATGTGTTCTCTGTGCCCCAGGACAGTTCAGTCAGTATGTTCTTCCTGTGCCCCAGGACAGTTCAGTCAGTATGTTCTTCCTGTGCCCCAGGACAGTTCAGTCAGTATGTTCTTCCTGTGCCCCAGGACAGTTCAGTCAGTATGTTCTTCCTGTGCCCCAGGACAGTTCAGTCAGTATGTTATTCCTGTGCCCCAGGACAGATCAGTCAGTATGTTCTTCCTGTGCCCCAGGACAGATCAGTCAGTATGTTCTTCCTGTGCCCCAGGACAGTTCAGTCAGTATGTGTTCTCTGTGCCCCAGGACAGTTCAGTCAGTATGTTCTTCCTGTGCCCCAGGACAGTTCAGTCAGTATGTTCTTCCTGTGCCCGAGGACAGTTCAGTCAGTATGTTCTTCCTGTGCCCCAGGACAGTTCAGTCGGTATGTTCTTCCTGTGCCCCAGGACAGTTCAGTCAGTATGTGTTCTCTGTGCCCCAGGACAGTTCAGTCAGTATGTTCTTCCTGTGCCCCAGGACAGTTCAGTCAGTATGTTCTTCCTGTGCCCCAGGACAGTTCAGTCAGTATGTTCTTCCTGTGCCCCAGGACAGTTCAGTCAGTATGTTCTTCCTGTGCCTCAGGACAGTTCAGTCAGTATGTTCTTCCTGTGCCCCAGGACAGTTCAGTCAGTATGTTCTTCCTGTGCCCCAGGACAGTTCAGTCATTATGTGTTCTTCCTGTGCCCCAGGACAGTTCAGTCAGTATGTTCTTCCTGTGCCCCAGGACAGTTCAGTCAGTATGTTCTTCCTGTGCCCCAGGACAGTTCAGTCAGTATGTTCTTCCTGTGCCCCAGGACAGTTCAGTCAGTATGTTCTTCCTGTGCCCCAGGACAGTTCAGTCAGTATGTTCTTCCTGTGCCCCAGGACAGTTCAGTCATTATGTGTTCTTCCTGTGCCCCAGGACAGTTCAGTCAGTATGTTCTTCCTGTGCCCCAGGACAGTTCAGTCAGTATTTGTGAACACATACCTCTCTCCTAAAGATAGAAATAGAGATGCCTCCAGTCAGTGATATCATTGGGCCTTTCACTGCCGCACTACCAAACGGTTAACCCTTTCACTGTGACAATACACAGGTTAACCCTTTACTATCACGTAAAGGGTTAACCTTCTGTGGTGGCAGTGAAAGGGTTAAAATATGGCACTTCTACATGAACATGAGGCTGTGACTTTGAGGCCATGGCACCAACTGTTAGTCTGCAACACTACTATCACCGACATCTAAGAAGGGAGATCCCCCCTTGAATGGCCCTTCTAAGGTTTCTCTCCTCCACACTGCCTGTGGAGAATTTTTCCCTATTGTTAGGTTTTAGTGAGTTTTTCCTTACCTTCGCGTGGGGTATGTCTGGGAGTGCTTGGATTCTTTCATTTATTTGCATTTATTTTAAATTTGTTGGACCTTATGGTGTTCTTGTTCTGTTCTTGACTTATTGTTGTTTTCTTCTTGACTTGTTTAAAGAAGACATGTACGGCCCATGGGGACATTAACGTGTGTTGTCGGGCCTTATAAATAAATTTGATGTACAGTATATGTATTGTGTTATTGTAGAGTCCAAGATCTCAGTACCTAGCTGACCTCCGCCATCCCTAGGACTTTCTAGCAAAAGTGCTATTCGAAAATCGCTGGTTCTTAAGACCGAATATAAGAATATAATATATATATTTTTTAATTATATTAATAATATATTATTTCCCGTTTCAGTTAAAATGTTCAGTTTCAGTTAAATTCAGTTATTCTTTTTAATAGAATGAATCATTCAAATCAAAGGGTATTGCACATAAATAGGCACTTCCGAATCTGAAGTTCAGATAATCCTTCAGAACGTTGATCGGCTCAGCTGCCGACAATAAATCAAAATGACACCATTCACCATCGTAGCATATAATAACAGCATTGCATTGGCCTATCAACCGGTTTTAATAAACAAACAGAAACAGTAGCATGTGCATCTTTTAGATCAATTAGGCTATGAAAATTAGGCTGCCTCAAGGAATTAAATAAGAATAGTTTGCTTCAATTAAAAATAAAAGTATTTTATATATATAAAAAAAACATGACATGAAAATCGAATGTGGAGATTGGCAACAACTATTCGAAAATTCTATCCCATCCCTACATCCTACTCCTCTGACTCCGGTCTCCTCTCCATCCCCACCACCAACCTGCGCACCGTCTGTCCCAGAGCCTTCTCTGTTGCCGCACCCACCCTCTGGAACTCCCTCCCTCCAGACATCCGTAACATCCCTGGACTCCTTCAAATCTCAACTCAAATCTCACCTCTTCACCAAATGTATCAATGACTCTGCCCGACTTCCCTCTTTTTATTTAAATTGTACCTCTGATCTCCTTCCCCTTAGTTTGCCACCTCCACTGTTAAGCGCCTTGGGTCTCATGAAAGGCGCTATATAAATCTAAGAAATTATTATTACTATCTCGCACAACATTTTATGGCTTCAGCCCTGACTTTACATAACTGTGAATTCACCGATAGGAGGCTTCTCTTTCCGATTCCTAGCTTTAGGAAAGAAGTGCGTGTTCACAAATAGACTGACCTGTCCCACAGGAATGTATGTGGATTCTTAAAATGGGTGGGTTCAGGGGACAAGAACTGTTTAAAAGTTCATGGTAATCTAGTCAATACTGATGCTATTTTAGCTCCAATAAAATATACAGAGCCCACAACATACAGATAAACAAAGTTATGCCACAACAAAGAACACAGGTAATCTCAGTGAACAGCAGATTTATTGTGAGTGATGAGGTCGTTAAGGATTTCTAGTTATAATCAGGTAGTATAGTTAGATAATCCAGTCAGCATGGAAAACGTGGCCAGGCGGTTTTCTCCTGCTAGCAAGAACGAGGATTTCCCATCAGCCTATCGGCTCCTTGGGGGTTCCTGGTGCTCGTTAGTCTCTTCACTTCCCAGCCAGCTGCTCGTACAGCTTGGGGACGTACTCGTCCCACTCGGCCTGGTAGCAGTTGCCGGCCACTGGGGCCCCCAGTCCGTACTTCTGCCTGAAACTCTGGGCTCTGAACTTGCCGCGGTTGTCCCCGGAGCGGTTGGTGAGGACAGGCTCGGTGCAGCTCAGACTGCCCGACTGCTCGTAGACCAGCCACACGTACCTGTGGAGGCCTGGGGGACAACAGATATGGTTAGGAGAGTTGCTCGACTTCTGAAGTTACACACCTTTATTCATTAGGGTTGGGTAGTGTTTTGATTTATTTTAGGCCAAAACCAATACTTTAAAATGATCAACGGTGGCAAAATCAAGTTATTTTATTTATTTATATATAAAGTAGACAAGAGGACCCACTCATTTTATTTGTTGCCACTTGGTACTAACAATAACAACCCTAACCTTTATACTGAGAAGAGTTAGGACGTTTAATATTAGACTACTGGTGTTCATACTAGATGAAACATATTACTGTGTGTACTGATTTTTCTAAACTGCAGTGAAAGACAAAAGAAGAGCTACTGTTTAGTCATAAACAATGACAAAGGTTGTTTGGCACCTTTGCCTAGGAAACAATGACACCTTTGCCCAGCTCCAAACTAGGGATGGGCATAGATTTTTTCATTTTCAAATAAGTCATTAATTAGAAAATAATTAATAGTTAACATTAATGCGACAATAGTAGTTTAGTAGTAGTAGTTTTATTCAGTAATCACACACAATAAAATATGCACAATCATTAATCAATCTTTGATTTGGCAGTGACTGAAACGATACAGGCTGAAGCATAATGCTTATACATGCCTGTCCTATATTCCAAATTAAGACTCCAAAAACAAAAAACAATGAATAACAAAATAAGAATTAACAAAAGTTCATCTTCAAAAAATAGCCATACAATTTTTTTTTTGGAAAAACCAAAAGCGAATACTCATTCTTAAATGTATATCAGCATTGTTCCACAAGTTAACCCCAACAATAGAAATACATCTCCTTTTAATCCGTTTCTTAGCTTTTTGAACAGTACGTTTACAAACGTCTCTCAAATAATATTTTCTTTCATGTATTAAAAAAATATATTTGCACACCGTCCAGGAGTAACTTTGCTTTAGCTCTGTACATTATTTGCATAATTAAACCAAATCATAAAATTTCATAACATGAGACTTTATAAACAGTGGATTTGTGTAGTCATAGTAACCAGTCTTATAAAGGCTCTGAATGGCCTGCTTTTGCAGTAAAACTATTGAATTTAAAGTATTTTTAAATGTCGACCCCCATACACAGTAAGATATGTAAGGAAGTATAAGTGAGCAGTAAATTATGTACATGTATACAGGATTGCTACCGTCTTAGACATTTGTCCTTGAATATAGTAAATAAATGTTGTTTCCATGTTAATATCTGATCAATAACTACCCCTAGAAATTGTATCTCAATCATTTCCCTTGTTTTTACCAGCACCTACACTGTAGTGCAGGGATCGGCAATAGGCGGCCCGCGGGCCGACATTGGCCCGCCAGCAATAATTTCTGGCCCGTCAGATTATTGTGAGAATATGATATTTATTTTACGCACGGGAAATATTCACTCGGGACGCCAGGGTGTCTTTTATTGTGAAGCTGTATCTATCTACCGGTAGTCATCAAAAGCATGTCTGTCACTATAGCCAATTGAAATGCTAGAAATGGTCACGTGGACTGGGAGAACCAATGGAATATATTTCCCTAACGCACTTTCACTTCCGCGTTCGAGATGGAGCGAGTAACAAAATGTGTTAAAAAAACAAAACAAACATATTTGGATAGCTTCTTTGCAACAGGGAAATATAATGCTTCTTTTAATAAACAGGAGCCACTTAAAATACGGGTTTATCGCAACAGGTCGGTGATTCTTGCGTGCCGAGCCGACGTCCTCTCTGCATAATATGTGGCGACAACAACAACAACAACAACGAGGAAATGATGACAACTGTGTTCAAGTTGGCAGATAAAGTAGCTGCATTCAACGCCAATCTGGAATTGGAGGGCGGCGAGTGGATATTGGACATGTTTCAAACATTAGCAGGGATTTTGGAGGACTTAACAACAAACAAGGTATGGTGAGTCGTGTTTTCATGCATTCTGTCTTCTGATCTGTTCATCACGCGCCGCGGTGATCTGCAACAGCTGATCTGCTGTTCATGAATGAATGAATGAATGAAAACTTTATTTAACAGATTGCAGAATGGGTACAATACAATACGGCGCAATACACACAATTGTTAAGGGGATGCAGACCAGAGAAAAACGTTTGTCTTTTTTCACTATATTAAATTAGCCGTGGCCAAACCTAATTGCCAACCCCTGCTGTAGTGTATTGAGAGGGAACCCCTATTAACCCATTCTTTGCCGGAGCTTATATCCATCCTTGTAGCCTCTCTGCCAGCTCTATTTGTCTATGGAGATGTTCACCTTCTTTGCAGGGCTATAACTTTTTAAATTGTATTGCTAAATTGACATTACTATTAGAGATGTTCCGATACCATTTTTTCCTTTCCGATCCGATTCCGATACCTAAGCTTTGGGTATCGGCCAATACCGATACTTATCCGATACCAGTGCATACATAAAAAAAAAAAAAAAAAAAAAAAAATTATATAAATTATATATATATATTTTTTTTTACAGATACTGTTTTATATATACTGTTTTTTAGTAATAACTAGAAAGTAATGGTATTTATTCAACAACAGGTGATTGTATAGATTTGTATTAGTATCATTAATCAATGAGTATGGGGCTGCAGCACTGCAGATATACCCTAATCCAGGGGTCGGCAATTAGGTTTGGCCACGGGCCAGATTTTCCCCAAGCCATTGCTTGGTGGGCCAGGATAAAAAACAATGGCTAATTTAATATAGTGAAAAAAGACAAACGTTTTTCTCTGGTCTGGCTCGGCACGCAAGAATCACCGACCTGTTGCGATAAACCCGTATTTTAAGTATGGCTCCTGTTTATTAAAAGAAGCGTTATATTTCCCCGTTGCAAAGAAGCTATCCAATATGTTTGTTTTGTTTTTTTAACACATTTTGTTACTCGCTCCATCTCGAACGTGGAAGTGAAAGTGCGTTAGGGAAATATACACGCGGCCCGGTGGGACTATTCCATTGGTTCTCCCAGTCCACGTGACCATTTCTAGCATTTCAATTGGCTATAGTGACAGACATGCTTTTGATGACTACCGGTAGATAGATACAGCTTCACAATAAAAGACACCCTTGCGTCCCGAGTGAATATTTCCCGCGCGTAAAATAAATATCATATTCTCAAAATAATCTGACGGGCCAGAAATGATTGCTGGCGGGCCAATGTCGGCCCGCGGGCCGCCTATTGCCGATCCCTGCCATAATCCAATGATCCACACGGACATTAGACGGTGTTGCACTCGCTACCCAGTGGCTCTGCAGATATACCCTACTCAGTCTGTAAGCTAGTAGCACTGAGAACGTGCATGTTGTGATTTTCGATGCAAAATAAATATTCAACATTCTCTTTTGAGACTCCGCCTCAGACTCTTATCATTTGGCACTAAAAGCTTTTTTGATTGATTGAATAGTTTATTGGTTTAGAATGGAAAATCACACATATACATTTGATCATAATATGAGACAGGTATACATTTTCTCCATTTACCAATAGGATTTCATAAAAAACACAATAAAGCCATAGGCTTGTTTCCATTGTGGTCCTTCATCATTGGTGTCAGTCAGTGTTGTGCTAGTTACTGAAAAATAGTAACTCAGTTACTTTACTAGTTACTCATTTAAAAAGTAACTCTGTTACGTTACTAGTTACTTACACCCAAAAGTAATGCGTTACTGTGAAAAGTAACTATTTAGTTACTTGAAGAAGAAAAAAATTGCTCCCATGCAGCCAGATACAGATACTCAAAATCGGTTGATCAACTTGACAGTTTCCATTCACATCACTGAACTCTGCTAAGCAATGTGGTCTAGATAAACACAAATCTGACACAAACACAAATGTCCTGACGTAATAAGAAATGCACCGTGCCTAATTGCTCGGGGAGGTTGAGCGCAGACACGTTTAGGTTGCGCGCATGCAAGTTTAGGTTGAGCGCATGCACGTTCTAGGTTGAGCGCATGCACGTTCTAGGTTCTAGGTTGAAAATAAGTGCTTGAGGAACAGCCTTGATATCTGTCGCCGGAGCGTTTCATTATAACAGTCTTGCAACGTTGTTTAAGATATCAATCGTGCATTGCAACGTTAGAATAGTTAGGATATCAATTGTGCATGAAAGGACTATATTTATATTGTTTGATTAGTATTGATGAGATTCCCTGGCAGATTTGTAGTCAGAAATGCGTTGATCAACTTGAGTTTCCATTCATTTACATTCACATCACTGCACTCACCAGTGTCTGTCGAGATGTAAAGTTAGTCCTGCAGCCCCTTAAACATTTTCTTTGTTTCATTTCCATGTTGTACTGTATATTCTCTCTCCAAGTAGTTGAAAAAAGTTTTCCGTCCCATTTGCTGTGTGTCGCCTCGTATCATTCTACGCGGGTGGCGAGTGGATTTGGATGAGTCCTCGTAGTTAACGTTATACTCCAGTATCTTTGAGCCAAAACACAAATGACATAACTAAAACGTTATTTTCTTTTCGCTCGACAAAAGAGAAATACGCGAGTAGCAGTAGCTGGGCGCTGCCATTATCAGTCAGGAATCTCAGGAATAGTAAACAAAACACGCCCCCAGCATAGCGTTTCCTCGCAGCCAGGCAGACAGGATATGAGGATAATAATAATAATAATCACTACTGCTCGCTATCAATCTACGCCGTATATAACGCAAATAACGCAGTGACGAACCATTCAGTAACGTAAGTAGCGTTACTGAATTTGAAAAGTAATGCGTTAGAGTACTATTTATCGCAAAAAGTAACTTCGTTACTGTAATGCGTTACTTTGTAACGCGTTAGTCCCAACACTGGTGTCAGTGGATTTATGTACTGGTGTGTGGACGTGGGTGTTTGTAGTGTCTGTATGTCTGTAGCTAAACATTTTCACCGATATGGCTGTCCGCAACATGTCATTAATTGTGGTCGATCAATGACTACGTTAACGTGAGCTAGGTTAGCTAGCATGAGCTACCGGTATGGAAAGACCGTAACGTTACTGGTGACATTGTGATTTAACTTGGAATACTCCTTTGCCAACTTGCTGTACTTTCCTTGCAGGTCTGCAGCCATTATTGCTGGATTATGAATAGCCCCAACTTTAGCCAAGGTAACGTTAAAGCTAGCTTTCGGTTAGCTGTTCAATGCTAATAACACCAGCCACCAAGCGAACCCATCAGAGCTCCCCGTCAACAGCGCTCTGTCGGGACGATGGCATTTTAAGAAAGTATCTGCTGTTAAAATTACAAATGGCATTGACACTTTAATTCACGGTCGATTAAGCACACGTTTGTTTTATAATGCTCACTCAACAGACCGCAGTGTTGTTGATAAATTATGTCATATGGTATCGGAGCGCAGCATTAGAGCAGCATCGGCCGATACCAGCATTTTAGGCAGTATCGGCGGCTTTTCCGATACTGGTATCGGTATCGGAACAACTCTAATTACTATGGCCCATTCAACATCAATTATCTATCGTTCAGGATGTAGGAACGTTTTACTTTTTCATTCACACATTCATACAATAATACGGTCTAGAGTATAAATATGGTTTTATCGTTTTCTGCAGTATTTCATAGAACGTGAGATAGCCATAAATGCATATATTAGATCATCAAATGCAGTTTGATACCGATCGACGGCAGATAAAAAATTTCAACTGTACATGATCCTAGACGTGTTGACTGATCATCTGCAGTTGACCGGAGGGGGGGGAGGGGGGGGGGGGGGGTCGTTTATAATTCCGTGGCCGACGTTAAATCATTTATGTAGTATGGGTGATATATAGATCAGAGCAGTTTGTATCGAAAATGGTAAAGAAAAACGCTGAAACTCACCCCAGTCTCCTCTTACCGTTGGGTGATGAGCGTGGAGCAAAAAGATCGCTATTATGGGATGTTGATCTAGGTGATCCAGTTCCGGTTTGTATAATACTAATATACGTCCAATCATGTTGTTTATTGAGTTATGGCAACGGATCGATATGCACGGTGTCTGGATAGAGTCCCGCAAGCGATAGCGAGTGGCCGGACGGAATAGCGGACGGACTAAGCACTTCCGGCCACTTCCGGTTTTGGCAACTCGCCGATCGGCCACCAGGTGGCGGTATTGAAGCGTTGCAGAGTTGAGCGGAGTCCTACAACACCAGCAAAGACTCCGTGGGTGAAATGTGAATACCATGACGAAAATATGAAATATTGATCTCAAAGACGCCGTAACCTGTCATTGGCAGATTACGCATGGCGAGGAATGACGTGTAAACACGTCATCGGCGGAGAAAGGGTTAACTGTTACAACACTGAACGGCATGCTGGGTACAGCTCGCTAGCCAGGTAGCGTAACAGTTGAGAGAACAGAAAAGATGAAGAAAGAGAGACCGGAGATGTTATATTGTAGCAATGTTTTGTACGTTTGCCATTTTGTTTCTCTAAGTTCACACACTTCAAGCACCATTGACGTAACTTGCAGAATGAATGCTTTTGTTCCTGGAAATAACGTTAGCCTGCTGTGACTCGCACATATCTAGCTGTTAGCAATGACAGCAGCCAGCTAGCTCGCTTGTTTGATTATGTCACGTTTGATTAAGTCCGTGCTTCTGCTCCATTAAAGCCGAGCAGAGCAGCACTACACAGCATGCAACCATAGAGCAGACTATTTGATTCCTTAAGGGCTCGAAGTTGCCTGGGTTTTGGTCATATGCCCCCCCGAAATGCTCCCGCTGTTTGACTTCTTCTATGTGCAGTGAAAACTACTATGATTTGCAACCTAGTTATTCATTTAATTCGGGGCAAACTAGCGTTAGCTCCGCGTTAGCCGCGCGGAGCTAACGCTGCTCCGCATAAACACACAGAGAGAGAGAGACAGAGAACAGCAGGCTGACTAGAAGAGGGTGGGGGCTAGCGGGGGAGGAGCCGTCTGTGTGTGTGGTGTGTGCGCGCTGACAGAGGAAAGACAGAGGAATAACGACCAGTTGAATGCAACTACAGTTCAATATAGATTAATTAGTTTAAGATTAGTTTAAGATATTGAACTGTAGTTACATTGAACAGGTCGTTATTCAATAGATTAAATTAGTTTAAGAATAAAAAAATAAAAAAAATTGTTTAAGAGAATCTCAAATACATTATTTAAAGACGATGAAGTCACTAGTCGGGACTCAGGACAGGAGTATATTATAGTAAACTGAGGATTACTGAGGATGGACAGATAATGTTGATATTCAAATATAAAAAAGTTTCGAGAGGAGTGGAAGTTTGAAGACAGACTAGACTACAATATGATGCAGGGGTGGTGAGTTGAAACAGTGTGTGTGTGTGTCCCGAGTGTCTCAATAAATTATTTGCATTTAAAACTATTAACGCTGACTCATTCCTTCAGTCCACTCAAAATTATGCTAATATTCCTTATGTTGTTTATGATATTAATTGAAAATAGCATATGAGAGTATTATATAGTAATAATAACACATGGCGGATATACTAAAAAGCCATTTATAATTTTTGGCTTGTAAAAAATCTGCCTGGCTGGTAGTTTTTAAAATCTACCAGCCAAATGGCTGGTAAGTCAAAAAGTTAAGTTTGTTCCCTGCGTGTACATATTTCAAGTAATGTTTAGGATTGGCATTAACGGTTTAAAATAATGTGAATTTTTCACAATTTCAAAAAGCCTCCATTTCTACGTTATTCAGATTAGCACGGCAAAGCGGGCCTTTCTGCACCTCTCATATAGACCTGCTCAACACGGTTCTCTTACCAGTGCCTTTGGGCGGCCCAGACCCCACATAGTCAGACATGACGTCACCGCTGGACACGTCACTGCCTTTCGCGTTGATCACCAAGAAGTGATGCCACTCTCTTTGATAAAGAGAAAGATTAGATTTAAATGTATTGTCATCACACAGCATGAGTACAGTACAAAGAAAATAAGTTAAAGTACAATAACAATATACAAGTAATTAATACACATCACTGTGACCTTTACAAACTGGTTGACTGGCCCTCCCTCCACACCCGCCGACTCCAACATTGGTTTCACTCCATTTACAAGACAATCCTGGGCAAGACCCCACCTTATCTTTCCTCCCTGCTCCACCTTTCTCAGAGCACTCATGGTACAAGATCAAGCAAACTCATCAAATTAAACATCCCAAGATCCAAGACCACCTTCGGCCGAAACTCCTTTCACTTTGCAGCAGCTTATGACTGGAACACTTTTCAAGACACCCTTAAACTAGCAGCTCTTACTTCACTGACTGCCTTCAAGAATATACTCAACATGCTCTTAGTAGATTCCTCCTGCTCTTGCTGATACCCCAGTTTCACACTTGCATACACCCTCACACACAACATACAAGCACTCATTCATACTCGCACCTAGACACACGCATCTGTTTGCATGTGTGCACACACACACACCCTAATCCTCCTGTTTATTTATTTTGTACATAGGCTGTGCATGGGGTTTGTTTGTTATTTGCTTATGTGTATGATTCTCAACTTTTATTTTGTTATTGGTGTGTAATATACATATATGTATATTTGTACTCCTGTTGGGGCCTCTTGGACCAGATCGATATTGTAAATAAGAAACCTGTTCTTAATGTTTTATCTGGCTAAATAAAGGTTAAATTAAATAAATAAACTGGAATAGATATAAATGAGTACTACTGACTAAGGATAAAGCCTTTTCATTCAACACATCACTGACAGATACATCTCTCCAAGAGTGATCCAGCCTACACTGAATAGGGTCAATTTAGAGAGTCTACCATAATTATCTGGGTAAAAAAAACACTGAATGCATTAGTTTGTCAAAGCTACCCCTCCAATTTCCCACGACATAGATCAAGATATGGTTCCGGTTCCGTGCAATAGAATAGAATGGATGTTTGGCGTTTGTTCATATGTGCAAAGTGCCGGACCCACCTGAATTTGGGGTCTTTTCTGCTGGGTGCGTCAGGGTCGGTCAGGATAACGGTGTATAGCTTATTAGGGTCACTTCCCTCCCACTCCATATAAGTGGGTCGATTCTGCACCTGGATGGAAATACAGGCAATAGCTTGTATGAGATCTCTGTTGGACAAGCGTGCAGGTGCATGAAGATGAAGCAACAGCAAGATCCGGGTGGAAACGACAAGGGGACGGCATCAAAAAACAAACTTTCAGAAGTCTGAGCTGTCACGCCAGCCTTTTAAGAAAACCATGTGGGCGCTATGGGGCTGGTGGCTGACTCTGACTGGCACTTATATGCACATGTTTTGGGAATGCCCACCGGTGGCTCGCTTTTGGAAATCTATAACAACTAAACTTTCAAACATAATGTAACCTGACAATTCCACTTGCAGCAGCAACACTGCTCCTAAATGATATATCACTACTGCGGGCCTCCATACAGCAAAAGATTATAATTCTGGCGGGTGTTACAGCAGCCAAGAAATTGATAGCCATGAGGTGGAAACAACCTGAGAAACTCACAATGACCAATTGGTCTTTGACACTTTTGGATGTCATTTACATGGAGATCTCCACTGCTCGGGTGATTGGAGTTGGGCAATCCAACATTGCACTATGGGCCTCAGCGGCCGAGAAGGTAAAGGCCATGATCTAGCGGCCAAGCGGGGTCTGGATGCTGGTCCTGGGGTGGGAGTGGGGGAGGAAATGTCTTTTGTGGTGTGTCTGTGATAATTAGATTTTTATATTCTGTATTTATTATTTCTAATCGTCTCGTCGTTATTGTAATTATTATTGTTGAAGTACTGTCCTGTGATGTCTTGTGTATTATTGTCATTACTGTATTGTGAATGAAAACTTTATTTAACAGATTGCAGAATGGGTACAATACAGTACAGCTCAATACACACAATTGTTAAGGGGATGCAGACCAGAGAAAGACGTTTGTCTTGTTTACATCAGGGTCCCCCATTTTCAATTCATAGTGTTTTGTTACATTTTTATTTTCCATTTTTCCTTTTTACGTGTAGTGTTTTGTTACATGTAAAAAGGAAAAATGGAAAATAAAAATGTGATCAGAAAAAAAAGAACCGTGATTAACGGCCTGGACCACCAGAACACCCCAAACCACAGCCTGTCAAGCATTACACACTTTAGCCAAACAGTGGATGGAACTTCGGAAGGCTAGCTCTATTGAGCTTTGTATGTAGGCTACGTACATACATACATAGAGCTAATGGAAGGCCTGTCTAACATAAAAGCAAGAACCAATAGCAAAAGAAACACAACACAAAATATATGATGTGTGCTGCTGTGTGCATGGACTCAACAACTGCACACAATGCAAAAAGCAGGCAAAGCATGCAAGCAAGTTACGTCATAGCTAATGTACCTGTGTCGGCGTGAGCACTTTGCCCAGCTCGTCAATTTCAAGAGAGCCATACTTGAGGGCGAGGACGTGTGCAGGCTTCTCATCAATCTCTGTCAAGGCAAGAGGCCCGCTCCACTGGCCCAAATCTGCAGGCATGTTGACCAACTAAGTACGAGCACGTTTCCCAGGTCTGTGTCACAGAAAGGACAGGAGAGAGAGAGACATAAAAGACCAGTGTCAAGCCAGCTAATTTAAGGAAATCCACGTCCGGTCTGAAATAGACAGATATTTTCTAAATAAAGGTTTCCATTGCAATTGGCAAATAATATACTGTATGTAAAATAATAATAAAACGATATAATATTAAATTAAATACTGTATACCGGTATTATGTAACCCCTAGTCATTAGCCCATAGGCTACACATTATGGCCTGATACATTTTCAACATTAAATGTTTAAATACACAAATTAAGATTGCACATTGCTGACTGCTGTGTTTAAACCAATTTGTTTATGCAAGAAGAGAGCTTCCTTTATCATACACAACTCTTTCTAATCACG
Organism: Notolepis coatsorum; assembly: GCF_963971535.1. NCBI lineage: Eukaryota > Metazoa > Chordata > Actinopteri > Aulopiformes > Paralepididae > Notolepis > Notolepis coatsorum. The sequence goes on from NC_140166.1 coordinate 29,123,102, forward strand.
TTAACTTGTATCAAGCCTACTTACAGACTATACAATGCTCTATTTTACATGGGAAATGAATATTCACCATTATAATTCATAATTTTTTTTTACATATCTGCTGTGGGTTGTTTCTACACTCTATAGGTAATGTAGAGGTTCCTCAAACTATTATTAGGATGTTTATTTTGCCTTACTGCCAGAGCAATAATGCATGTGTCAATGTCATCGCTTTTATTTTGAAGGCCAAACTTCTTTACAGGAAGTCTTATAAAAGCTTAATTAAGCTAGCTTGACACAGCTACATAAAAGCACGTGCTTACAGGCAGCCACAAGATGTCGCAGTCGACTGACTCCCTGTCGAACCAATTATTGATTGATTGCTTGAATCGCCTGCTTGAATTTGAATGAATGAATGAATGAAAACTTTATTTAACAGATTGCAGAATGGGTACAATACAGTACGGCTGAATACATACAATTGTTAAGGGGATGCAGACCTGAGAAAGACGTTTGTCTTGTTTCCATCAGGGTCCCCCATTTTCAATTCATATAGACATATATGACATACATGACATACAGATAGTCAGTACTGCTACATCTATACATTTATGACATACCAGATTTGCAAATACAGTACTGTTTGTGATACAGAAGGAGTCAAGAAAAGGGAGTATATACATTTGACGTAGAAACTGTACATTGGAGGAGGTTGGGTGGGGGGGGTTGGGTACATTGGGATATTGACAACCATACTGGGTAATTTACATTGGAGGTGGTTGGGGGGGGGCGGGGGGCACACTGTATAAACAAGTAACACTGTACATTGAGGGGGGGGGGGGAGGAGACACTGTACAAACAAACACAATTGTACATGTCGACTAAAGACGCACTTCTTCAACCATTATCTGAATTAAAAAAAAAAAAAAAAAAAAAAAAAAAATCTAACCCTAACTAACCGTACTGTCATGCACTTGTCCTAATAAACTAACCTACACTGTAGCACTCAACACTTTGATGAACATTGTTGCTCAGCTGATAGAGTTGTGCCCTTCCTGATGGCTTGTCGTACAGAACTTGTAAGTCGCTTTGGATAAAAGCGTCAGCTAAATGACTAAATGTAAATGTAAATGTAAATGTACATTGAACTATTGACAAAACCATACTAGGTAAATGACTGTACATTGGAGGGGGTTGGGTTAGGATATTTACAGGGGCCAGTGTTGAATTGCAGTCTCCCGTAGGTGTCCCTTGAGAGAGGTTTTGAAAGTGGGTAGTGATCCACATTCCTTTACAGCTTTGGGTAGGGCGTTCCACATTGATGTGGCATAATTGCGAAACGTGTTTAGTCCCTTATTTGAGCCGAATCTGGGTTTAACATGATTTGTGGAGCTCCCTCTGGTGTTGTGATCGTGGTATTCACTGACCTTTGGGAAGTATTTTGACATGTACATGGGTACCTTGGTCGTGTAGTGTATCTTGTAGACCAGGCCCATTGCAAGTTGTTGTACTCTGTCGTCTACTCTAAGCCATCCTAGGTTGTCAAAGTGGGCAGGGGTGAGGTGGGTTCTAGGAGTAAGGTCAAGCAGTAGTCTGACCAGTTTGTTTTGAGATGTTTGTAATTTTGTTTTTAGCGCCTTTGAGGTGCTTTGGTACCATGAGGTGCAAGCATAGTCGTAGTACCCCTGAATGAGTGCTCCTGCCAGAGTCTTCAGGGTGTTCTTGTTTACCAGAGAGGAGATCCGGTACAAGAATCGAGTTCGTTGGTTGACTTTTTTTATTACATTGGATGCCATTTTGTCACAGGAGAGATTAGCCTCTAGGATGGAACCCAGGTAGGTAATTTCATCTTTCCTTGTGACAATATTGTCACCCACTGTAACTGAGAAGCCGTCGGTCTTGCTGAGTTTGTTATTTGAACCGAAGAGAATGGACTCTGTTTTGCCCATGTGTAATGATAGTTTGTTATCAGCGAGCCATATGCAGATTCTGCCTAGTTCCGAGCTGAGGGTTTTTTCAACCTGTAACTTGTTCTTGTCAGAGACCAACAGGGCTGAGTCGTCCGCAAACAGGAACAAGTTGCAGTCACAAGCTGACGACATGTCATTTATAAGTCGATCAAGAGTCCCATTATCCAGATTCAGTTAACCCGATGTTTGAAGCCGGGATTTTCCTGTTCCTCGAAGGTGGATTCAGTCTCGTTAACTCGATCCAGACTTGAGACCCAGGATAAGTGCGCGCGGCCGCTTCAGTTGAAAAGCCAGCACTTATCGATAGCAGAGATCCTGATTTTCTAACGGCATTGATTGATTAATTGATTTAAAACTTTATTATCAGATTGCAGTACGGCTCAATCGCCTCGCCGACAAGTTAAATGCGTTATCTATAGGCTAATTTTAAGTCCCTCATTACCTCAATCAATCAGATTATATTTCTTTAAACTTGCCTGCTGGCAGTAGGTTTATGGATTGAATAATCAAATGAGATCTTGCTAGCGAAAATAATTAGTTAAACTGTTATACAGAATAACGATACGGCTCTCTTACCCATTGATTGATGTATGGTGGATCTTTTACTTATCTGCACTGTGGTGTAACGGGTTCTTCTTTTGACTTTCACGCAGACGACCGAGGTTCGAATCCTAGTCTTTTCCTTCTTTTTGCAATGTAGGAATAATTCAATTTGGTGCACGTTGAGAGCTATATAAAGAATGACATCCTCAATGCATGTAGATTTATAATATTTTAACTTAAAACTAGGCTACTTTTGCGTATAATCATTAATATTATATTCCAAAAAAATTATATTGGAAAAGCGGGGATTCGAACACCGGTCACCCGGTTGCCAGGATTCAGCACTAGCCGCTGCGCCACTGTGCCAGACGTGATATACTCATTGTTTATGCATTAATGGACGAGAGACCCGTGTTTAGAATATTTTTCTTACCAAAAAATGAAGTTTTATCTCTTTATTCTCAAATGCATTAATGTGACGTCAACGGCTCATTCAATTTCTCAAATCCGTCAAACAGCGCATCTCATCAGACATTTTAATACCAGTTACAATATCACACAAAAACCACAATCCCCGCATAGACACTTAAATTTTATGCTTGAATGAAACACAATCGGCGCTCCGTTAAGCAAATCTACAGCGGAGATTAATATATGAAACTAATCAGAGCCAAACGGCCGATAGGTTTCATTCATTAAAAATATCCCCGCGGGATTCACATTTGCAATGAGCCGTTATTAAAATAACCACATGCAGCGTGTATCGCGACTCCGAGCGCCGTATATGACGTGCATTATTTTATTTAGGACAAAGTAAATCTATAGGCTCAATATGATTTATTATCAGCATTTAGTTCTATTATTAATATTATACATTTCAAAAGCCCCCTCTAGGAAAACGAAGCACAGAAACGTAATTCAGAATGGTATAATGCAGATCCTAGACTGTGAGAATCATTTCAGGAAACGAGCTGTCACTTCTTTGCGGGGGCGTGGCCATGGTTCATCCGGCTAACTGAACTTAAACCTGCTCTCGACCAGGCTCAAACTTTTTGATCTGTTGTCATGGTGATTTAGACAATCCAGCTTCGGGGAATGGGAAGGTCCGGCTTAAGTCAGGCTTGACCGAAAGTTATCCGGCTAACTCAGTTATCCAGGTACGGGGAACGGGGCCCAGGGAGAAGTGGCAACAAGCAGCTCCAGCGTCCTCTCCCTAGACCAGTGCTTCTCAAACTTTTTCTGTCAGGCCCCCCTTTGGCGGACCAAAATATCTTGCCCCCCCCCCCCCCCCCCAACAAAATAGTCATGAAATGGGCCATGTTTAAATTTATTGAAATAACACCAATATCGTGACCTTTCAAATTGACAACACCTTCCCTCGCGAGAGCCACCTTGACTCGCTGTGAAACAGCACTGCAGAATGGTCAGCTCCCATCTCCTCACACAGCGCAGAGAACAGGCGCGCTTTCAGGGCTCGGGTTTTGATGAAATTTACCACGTTTATAACTTCTGTCAAAACCTCATTCAGCTCAGGGCTAAGCTGTCTTGACGCTGGCGCCTCTCTGTGAATTTACAGTGCGTCCATTGCGCGTTTGGCGAGACCCCCTTGATGAGCGCCTGTAGCCCCCTCCTTTTCCCTGCCATGGCCTGCACACCGTCAGAGCAAAAGCCCACACAGTTCTCCCATTTCAGTCCATGTTCTGTCAGGTAACTGTCAATAATTTTGAAGAGCTCATCAGCTGTCGCTCTGTTTTTGACATATTTGCAAAACAGCAGATCTTCACTCAGTGACTGGGAATTTACAAAGCGAACATAGGAAATAAGCAAACAGTCTTTATTGCTGTCAGTCTTTGACAAGGCAACACGCATGTCATCCTCAAGGCTCAACTTGGCCCTATATTTTGTTTTCAGAGCTGTCATGGATGAAAAGCCAGCTTCACACAGATATGTGGTGCTGAATGGTATCAACACCTTAACTGCTGCATCATGAGATACTTGGTACTCAGCACCACACTCTGAAACTAGCTCTCCAGGTGGTATCAGATGAGATTTCAATGAGTTCTTCCAAGAGTTTGGATGGAGATGTGTCAGGAAGCTTTGTCTCAATGTTGTCTGTAAAGTTTTTTTTTATCGAGAGTAACTTGGTGATCCTTTTCTGTGTTTTATTAAATAATGATTTTCAGATTTTGAGAAATGGTCAAACTTATCCAAATATGGTATTTTCATGGAGAACAGTGCAGCTGCAATAGATAGCACTTTAGTGATAATTTTCTGTAATCCAAACAAAACAAAAAAACAAACAAATTTTTTTTTTTTTTTTTTTTTTATAATCTCAAGGCCCCCCCTGTCATGCCTCTGCGCCCCCCCTGGGGGACGCGCCCCCCACTTTGAGAAACACTGAGTTAGACTATGACAGGGGGAGGTGTCCTTCTAAAACCCTGAAGACGTGACTCACATCTACACTCGTAAAGACACCTTCACAGATAAACTCTACCCGTACCTCTCTTTAGGACAGGCTGGTGGTGCCAAACACCCTGATATTATCAAGATATGCCAATCAGAGGTGTCTCCCTCTCTGTTGACAACAGAGTTAATAGACCTGTCTCAAACCCTGCCCCTTTTCTTGATCCTCCAATCACAACTGTCGCTTACCTCGGACAAACTTGGTTTGTCCGAGGTAAGCGACAGTTGTGATTGGAGGATCAAGAAAAGAGGGCAGGGTTTGAGACAGGTCCATTACTACCAAAAGGATTACAAATAAAAAGCGAGCACCTGAGTGGTATCTCTGGGTATAAAAATGTTGGTTCAGAACTGAGAACGCTATACCATAAACTATTCTTGATGCTATAACGGTATATGATGGTATTCCGTTTTCCACTACAAATTACAATATATCGTTATAATGTAATGTATTATGTATGATATTTTGTACATCATTATCTTGTAATACAATTGCCATGGTGCTATTTCATTCAAAATGCTCTGTTTTCTTTCACCTTTTTAATCGCTGCAGTAAGGAAAACATTTTTGATTTACCTAAAAATATACAGTGTATATATCTTTTTATTTAATTTTGTTTACAATAATGTATACAACTGTATAGTAAAAATCCATACCTTTGTATGGATCCATGACGGTATACCTTCATATTCAGTAGAACTCCCAGCCCCAGTCTGAACCAGTGTTGTAGTCGAGTCACTAGATCTCGAGCCCGAGTCGAGTCCGAGTCAAAGTCATCAAGGTTGAGTCCACTGGCAGTCAAAGAGCTGACATACAAATTAAAAACGGTCTACATTAAACATAAATGACACAGCGGTCAAGATTCAAGATTCAATAGTTTTATTTCAAACCACAGTGTTAGTTTGGCTACATTTACCATTGTCCGGCAAAACAACATTTGAAAAAATAAATGAAATGGGAAAAGAGGAACCCCCCCCCCCCCAAAAAAAACAACATATATATATATTTTTTTGGGGGGCATTTTATACTGGGGCACAACTGATAAATACTGGGGCACATGCCCCAGTAAAAGTGGTCTAAATACGCCGATGTCAGAAGCCCTGAGATCCTACGTCCGACTAGGACACGACAGGTGAAGGCTCGCCTCCAACCCACTAGCGTGAGGAGGCGGATGAAACACTTGAACCACAATATCCCTGGAGCGAAAAGAACATCGTACCGCCCTCAAAACCCACGTGACAAGAGGATATAGCCGCGGCGTATACCCTCACTGTCGAGGCCGACAGCCTATTCAGGATAGACTGGAGGAAGGAAAGAACAGAGTCCAGGGGGCAGGACATGGTCCAGGCCCCCAACCTCACACCACTCTTGAAAAATACGCCACTTACCTGTGTAAACCGCGGTAGTGGACGGAGCGCGCGCGTTCCGGATGGTGTTAACCACAGTAGGGTTAAGACACATCCCCTCCAGATTCACCCTTTCAGCAGCCAAACCATCAACGGCTGCCCCAGAACAGGGAGCAGACACAGTGTTCCGCGTGCCTGAGAGAGGGCCTGCGGTGACCATGGAACAGGCCACAGCGGGGCTACCAAGAGCTGGATCAGGACCGGGAACCACACAGCCGTGCCCTGGTCCGGCGCGATCAGGATCAAAGTCCTGCGCTCCCGACGTACCCGCTCCAACAGCTGAGCTATCAGGTGTATGGGGGGGAACGCGCACAGAATCCCGGGCGGCCACGGATACATCAAGAAAGCATCCACCCCCAGAGGGGAGTTGTCCTTCCGACTGACCGAGAACCACAAGGGGCACTGGTGGGACTGTCTGCTCGCAAACAGGTCCACCGTGGCCTCCCCGAATCGGTCCCAGACCTGCCTGACTATGTCTGGACGTAGTCCCCACTCGTCGAGATGAGGACCGCCCGCGACATCACATCTGCACCCACATTCTCCCTGCCGGGGATGTGGAGAGCCCTCAGGCTGCGCAGATTGAGAGACGCCCATAGCCAGAGATCGACCGCCGCCCGGTGCAGACGGAGGGAGCGTACTCCTCCCTGTCTGTTTATATACGCCGCTGACGCTGTGTTGTCCGTCCTGATCAACACATGCTCGCCCACCACCAGGTGGCCGAGCTGCTTGAGGACCAGAAGGACTGCCTTCAATTCCAACACACTGATATGCAGCGCAGACCGGGCAGCATGGTCTTGCCAGCTGCCCCCTACAAGCATCGGCCCGACACGTCCCCCCCCATCCCGTGAGGGAGGCGTCGTGAAGACCGTGACGTGTGATAGCCTGCTGCCCATGGGGATCCCTCTGGTGAGGGCACCAGGCCTCCCCCAGTGGTCGAGATCCCCCAGTACTGACACGGGAACCTTCAGTCGCTTCCACTTGCCTCTCACCGGGTCTATTTTCATACTGAAAAACCACCTCTGTATCCTCCTCATGAAGAGGAGGCCAAGAGGGACCACAGGTTGAGCAGATGCCATCATACCGAGCAGGTGCATCACGGACAGCGCCGTAACCGTCCTGCCAGGACGGAACCTCCTGAGCGCGCCGAGAATATCCTCTCGCCGCCGCTCTGAGAGGGTTGCCCTCATGGGCCTTGAGCTTAGAACCAAGCCCAAGTACTCCACCTGTTGACTGGGAAGAGGAGTACTCTTCTCCCAGTTCACAGCAAAACCCAGACTGGTGAGGAATTCCACCACCAGCCTGGTATGAGACCTGGCGATCTCCTCTGACCGGCTGAGGAGCAGAAAGTCGTCGAGGTAGAATAGAATTCGTATCCCCTGACGACGCAGAGGTCCCAGCGCGGTCTCCACGCACTTGGTGAATGTGCGAGGGGCCAGAGAGTAGCCGAACGGCAGCCTCTGGTATTCGTCCGCTATGCCCTGAAAGAGGAAGCGAAGGAATTTCCTGTGAGGAGGGAAGATTGGGATGTGAAAGTACGCATCCTTCAGGTCTATGGAGGTGAACGGTCAACATTCTCAACCGTCTCGCCACAATCAGCCGATTGAACGCGGACAGGTCCAGTATAGGTCTGACACCTCCCGATTTCTTGGGCACCAGATAATACCGGGAGTAAACGACCCACACATCGCGTCCTCCCTTGGGACCACGACGATGGCCTGCTTCTCCAACAGAGATTGGATCTCGTCGGCCAGAGCTGTCACCACTGCGGACCCTGACAAAAGGGTCTGTACCAAACCCAAAAACGGAGGGTGGGGTTGTGCAAACTGCAACACAAGCCCCCGCCTCAGCATTCTCTCCATCCACCTCGACATATGGCACTCCTGTAACCATACATGATGATAATCCCAAAGCGCACCCGCAGCCGACTGGCGCTGGTCCGCCAGGAACCGTAGATAGGTGGCCCGGTCCCACCCGCTGTGCGTTGCCAACCCTGTACTCGCTAACCGCGCGAGCAGGGTGTCTCGCGGAGCCAGGATATCGCACCCTGACTCTACCAACGAGGCAATCGCACCCAAGGGGGGACCCCGACAGAAAGGGCCGGCCATCACCCCTGGTGACATCGGCTCCCCCACTAAGCATCTTCCCGGCATAGACTGCTGAGGACAGCCTGCTCTGCAGCTGGACATGCAAGGTGTGTGGTCCCCACGCTGCCCGATAGGGTGAGTCCCTACACACCGTAGCCCTGTAGTGATATTACTACCACCCAAATTATGCGTGCCTGACTGACCACCGCCGGTCTTCCGGTCGGGGGAGGCACTAGCGTAATACCCGGCCTGGCGAGTGCGGGGCTGGGGGAACGCACCCTGCGACCTCCTGGGCCTAGAGTTCCCCATCTGACAAAATTTTTTAGATACAGAGAGCCCTGCTCCGTCGACAGATACAACACCAGGCTCACCAAACACAGATGCAGGACGTGTGTGGTGTGGGAGCCGCTTGACAGCACAGCATTCTCATAGACAGACCCAGGCCTAGCTAGCAACTGGGTGTCAGCCCCTGTCACCATGAGAAGCTAAACGTGGGGCCGCTAGCGCTTCACTGGAAGGCCGCGGCCCGCAGCCAAAGGGGACAAATCAGAGCCCTGTGTCCCGTAGCGTAGCGGGGGGGGGAGTAACCAGAAAGCGTGCTAGACACAGCTAGATGGAAACGGTTTTTTAGGGCGTGCTCATCTAATGTAGCCGATCCCTCGGCCGCCGAGGCTGTCGGCCTTGTGATCACCTGTTTTCTTTGTGCCCAGGGTATCTCAGGCGGGGGAAACATGGCCGCTGGCCGGGGGCCTCGCCGCAGCCGCTGGCGAGGCCATGCTCTCACCTCTGGCTGTGCGGTGTGGGGTGGTGTGGAGCTCAGGTCAAATACAGACCAAAAAGTCCATCTGCGGAGAGGGGAGCCCTGAGGAGGGGAAGTCTCCTCTCCTCCTCAAGGGGAGATTGCTCCAACCAAAGATGCCTGTGAACAAGTGTTGACAGCATCCTAGCCCTCCCTGCGGTTATAGCTTGCGGCTGAGTCAAAAGCTGTATAACCTCAAAAATCTGTGCGATATTTTTTTACGTCGGCTGGCCCTAAGGCCCCACCACCCAACACCATTTTGGACAGAAAAGCAGCCAATTGAGCAATGTTATTGGTTGCTGCTAAATTCCGTCCTGCAGCGATATAAGCTTCATCAGCCCACTCAGCCACCTGCCGGGCCGACTCGCCCTCCGGCGTCGGCTTCTGGGTGGGATACCGTTCAACCATGCCGGGGCAAAGGACCTTTGCTACCTGCTTCTCCAAGCACGGCACACCTGTCCTGAGCCCCGTCGTCAGCCCATGATGCCCATCCACCTGTGTAAAGGGTAAAAAAGCCTCAGCAAAACCCTCAACATCAGACACCGATTGACCTTCAGCAATGAAACGGTTAAGAGGAGCGAAAAGTGGTGACAACGCCTGCGGGGTACATGGCAACGGAGCCCCAAACATCTTAGCATTAGCATTAGCTGCGCGCTAGGATACTTGGAAAAACATCAAACAGTGTGTCATGAAGACCACGTTCATCCAAATATCCCGCCCCCCCGCGTCAATACATCACCCGGTCATCTCACGAGACACCGAGGAGTATTACCCATGCCAGTACCAACGCCTGCTAGCGCAGGCCCTACCTGTGCGCAACTTAGCTCGACTGCTAACCGTCGCGCGACGTTCCTCGGTCTGCTGTCACGAGATGAGGAAAACCCAGGACAGGACCGCTGCGCTGTTAGGATGTGCCGAGAAGGTTCCGGGGGCTGGTGAACTTCTGGCGAATACCCAACATTGTGTAATTTCTCCTTACGCTTCATAACAACCAGTTCACGAAGTGCACTGCTACTTCCGCGTTTTGGAAACTAAATGAGGAAGGGTGAGCGTGACCATTTCCGGCGTCATATAGGGAGACGCATGGGAGTGGCGTGGTCACATGCAAGTGGGTGCATTTGTTTGTTTCGCGTGCACGCTAGGTGCGTGGAGATAAGAGGTTATCTCAATATGGCAGAGCGAGACGCGATAGCCAGTAATGAAATATAACTACGATTTCCAAAAATCATTAGTTTTGTTTTGTTCAAATTTAGAGACAATCTGTTTTTGTCAAACCACTTTTTTAATTTGACCAATTCAGTTATGGTTTCATTCCAAATCTGTTGTAAACTCTCACCAGAACAAATCATATTTGTATCATCTGCAAAAAGCACAAATTTCATTGTTTCAGATACTTTACAGGTATCATTAATGTACAAAAGAAAAAAAAACTGGACCCAGAATTTAACCTTGTTGTGGTAAGCCATTCATGTTTGTTGAGATGGCACTGCCCATTTGAACAAATTGATTCCTATTACTCAAGTAACTTTTAATCCATTCCAATGTTATACCCCTAATGCCATATCTTTCCATCTTTTTAATTAAAATACTATGGTCAATCGTATCAAAAGCTTTTTGTAGGTCAATGAAAATTCCCAGTACATGGTGTTTTTTGTCAATTCAAGTTGTTATTTCCTCTATTAGCTCAATGAGGGCCATGGTAGTGGATCTATTCCTCCTGAAGCCATATTGGCTGTCAGTCACCATTTCAAAGGGAGTTTATTTACTTTATGACACAATAGCCAAACAAATTCACTAGCCATCAATATCTTATGAATATACTGTAAATATCTTGGTCTGTGGCTCGATGACACATTTACATTTAAATCCCATGTGGACAACCTTGCCAAGTTGCAACAGAAAATTGTCTTCCAATACAGAAATAAACAGTTTTCCTTTGATTAGTAGGAAGAGAGCTCTGCCCTCAGATTAATCACTAGTGATAGATACAACACTCATGAGAAGGTTGGTTGGCCCTCTGTCGGAGAGGTGGAACAAACACTGGTATTTGTTCATTTTAAGGCCCTTACTGGTAAGCTACCTCCTTATACTACATCATTGGAATGGAATTTTGGAACCTATGGAACCAGTTCTAGTGACTATAGCTGGTCCTTCAGGTCCCCCAAGTTTGCTCAGTCAGAACAGGGTAAATTCCGCTATGATGCCCCTCTAGCTCATGGAATGAACCCTAACGGTCATTAAAGCTTGAGATTATCTTCTCTGTGGCAGAATTAAGACCTTGATCTCCAACCTTTGTCAACCAAGTTGTACATGTTTTAATGGATTTGTTGTATTATTGTTGTGATTTGTGTGATCTTATGCTTATTTCTGTATGTATGTAACGGATATGTGCCGCGATAGTGTGACTACGGCACATAGAAGTGTGTAAAACTCACTCCCCAGAGGCAGATAAACCGAGCGCTTAGAGGGGAATTCCCTTCTTGGCGCAGCGGTTTGCTATACTGGCCCCGGAGCAGACGCTCGGGGTTCGACTCCCACTCGAGGCATGGTCGAAGTTTCGTGACGGGTACTAGGACGTACCCGTTATACTGGTGCCGTGACCCGGATGCCTTGGGTGGTGTGAGTTTAGGGGGGGTGAATGTAACGGATATGTGCCGCGATAGTGTGACTACGGCACATAGAAGTGTGTAAAACTCACTCCCCAGAGGCAGATAAACCGAGCGCTTAGAGGGGAATTCCCTTCTTGGCGCAGCGGTTTGCTATACTGGCCCCGGAGCAGACGCTCGGGGTTCGACTCCCACTCGAGGCATGGTTGAAGTTTCGTGACGGGTACTAGGACGTACCCGTTATATGTACACCCAACATGACTGTAAATTAGGGAAACCTCATTAATGTAAACGGCTCATCGTTTAGTCCTTAATATTTCCCATTACAGTCGTCTACTCTAAACCATCCTAGGTTGTCAAAGTGGGCAGGGGGGAGGTGGTTTCTAGGGATAAAGTCAAGTAGTAGTCTGACCAGTTTGTTTTGTGATGTTTGTAATCTTGTTTTTAGCACCTTTGAGGTGCTTTGGTACCATGAGGTGCAAGCATAGTTGTAGTATCCTTGAATGAGTGCTCCTGCCAGTCTTCAGGGTATTCTTGTTTACCAGAGAGGAGATCCGGTACAAGAATCTAGTTCGTTGGTTGACTTTTTTTTATTACATTGGATGCCATTTTGTCACAGGAAAGATTAGCCTCTAGGATGGAACCCAGGTAGGTAATTTCATCTTTCCTTGTGACAATATTGTCACCCACTGTAACTGAGAAGCCGTCGGACGGTCTTGCTGAGTTTGTTATTTGAACCGAAGAGAATGGACTCTGTTTTGCATCTATAATTCCAAGATAGAATTGTGGGGGGGGGGGGGGGGGGGGGGGAGATATGAGTGGATATTGGCCCTCATTGTGAAATATCCCTTGTTGTCACAATTGGCAGATATATCAATAGGTTATATAGCTATTGAGGAGAGAATGTAGCATATTTTGATCTTGCAGTGTCGAACCGGTTCCACTGGTTCAAGAGGACACCGACCATCGGTGAGAGAATGACCCTGCTACTGTACCTTTAAACAGGTGAAGAAGGCATGGGTGTGGTTTGTCACGTCCAAAGTTTCCGCATGAACATGCTTTAGTAAACACTGCAGGGTAACACAGAGGAGAAACAACCATCACTGTGTTACACTGATCACTTTTTTTGTGTACGTTTTGTGTTCTATAAATAATGGATAGATTCACGCGGGGAGTTTACGCAGTACATTGACCCAGGAGACCAGCAGTAGTCAGACAGGTTTGGAGTAAAGCCTTTGTTCATTTTCCGGAATATGTAGGCAGACGCAGGGGATCATGGAGAAGGCAGGAGTCGCAATTGCAGTGTTTCTACAACTGTTCATATATTTGACAGGTGGGTGTTAATTGTCTGTGCTGTGTTGTGTTTAAATCGGTTATATAGGCTAGTCTTGTATGATCGACTATGTTACCCATCATCCCAGACAAACCGGTACAACAAGCCAACAAGGTCATGTTTATTAACAATTGTCTTGTACTGCAGTACTGTCTATCTGTATGTGTTATGATGAATTGAAAATGGGGGACCCTGATGTAAATAAACAAGACGAAAGTCTTTCTCTGGTCTGCATCCCCTTAACAATTGTATGTATTGAGCCGTACTGTATTGTACCCATTCTGCAATCTGTTAAAGTTTTCAATCAATCAATCAATCAATCAATCAATCAATCAATTGAACATTGTTTACCTTCTCTCCTGCACAGTAGTGTCAGGTAAAGGTGCAGGTGAAACTGTAGTCGGAGCGCTGAGAGGGAGTGCACTGCTTCCGTGTTTCACTCATGGTGGTAAGGTGGAACCATCCTTCACGCTGTGGATGAAGAATGGACAAGAAGTCATTAGTCGCAATCACTCGGCAGCCACTCCCGACCCCCTGCCTCCTCGCCTTATCATATTGGATAATGGAAGCCTCGATATCCAAACACTGGCAATAGGTGACGAGGGGACCTACGTCTGCACTGCCTCCCCCAAAGACAACACCACTCAAAGTGTTCAGCTTCAAATAGTCAGTGAGTAATCCCCCCCCCCATTATTTAGCAATACAATGTCCATGGTTTTTGTATGTCCAATGTATATTATGTGAGTTAATACAACATGGGTAGAAATTCCTTGTGGCATGGAAACTGGTTAATTTAAAGCTGGTTATTTGGGATGACATGTTCTTAAAATAATTTAATGCTATATCATACATTGTTATTAATGTTATAGTAGTAGTAGTAGTAGTAGTAGTAGTAGTAGTAGTAGTAGTAGTAGTAGTAGTAGTAGTATTACATTACATTTTCTCAAGAGACATAGCCCCATACTATAAAAGTTATGCCTACTAGAATGAAATGAATGAAAAACAAGCTTTGAGGCTCGCCCTAACCAAACTCTTTTACTCACAGAGTAAAGAAAAAATAGAAGAAAGGTGAAAGAGGCTGGTGACTTTATTTGATGTAGCTGACAGGCATCTAGTGGGTTTCATTGACAGATTGATCTGATTGGATCAACCATTTTTAATTACACCACTCTGATAGAAGTTCTCCCCCTTGTGTGTGTGTGTGTGTGTGTGTGTGTGTGTGTGTGTGTGTGTGTGTGTGTGTGTGTGTGTGTGTGTGTGTGTGTGTGTGTGTGTGTGTGTGTGTGTGTGTGTGTGTGTGTGTGTGTGTGTGTGTGTGTGTGTGTGTGTGTGTGTGTGTGTGTGTGTGTGTGTGTGTGTGTGTGTGTGTGTGTGTGTGTGTGTGTGTGTGGGGGGACGACGACGACATATGAGTGGATATTGGCCCTCATTGTGAAATATCCCTTGTTGTCACAATTGGCAGATATATCAATAGGTTATATAGCTATTGAGGAGAGAATGTAGCATATTTTGCTCTTGCAGTGTCTGTCTATCTGTATGTTGTGTGTGTGTGTGTGTGTTCCACCCTCCACCCAGTTGCCAGTTTGAGTGAACTTCAGTTCAAGTTTAGACTGCATGCCCATTGGGTCTGACGGTAGCAGGGATTCCTGCTAGTTAGACCGTCGACCTACAGCTTGGATGTATGGGAGGGAATTCCAGCTCGCTAGGCTTGAGGATGATGCCTACTGGGCGAGCTTTAATGCAAAGAATGACAACGAACACAACGATAACACACCGTATGTTAAATTCTTTCAGATGGTCCGGAAGATGGAATTACGTCCATAAATCCTGCCACTCGCCTGCCTAACGGGACACTCTTTGTCAATCGGGGCTCAACTGTGTATTTCAACTGCTCCAGTTCCTCCTACCCTTCTCAGAACATGTCTTGGAGCTTCCAGGGAGCCTCCTCCAGCAATGCCTCCCTGGTGTCGGGTAGTGGCTCCTGGCTGGACCTCAGGATAGATGACATCGAGCCCAGTGGTCAGGGAGAGTACAGCTGCACGGCCCAGAACAGCCTTTCTCACAAGACGGCCAACTGGAGCACCGAGCTGCTTGTCTACTGTAGGTGACCCACAGGGGGAGTACATCTGTGACTTTGGGTCAGAGATTAAATAGTATTTATTTTTAAGGGTATTTTGACTCTATTGGACACAGTTGAGTCCGCTGCAAGATAATGCCATCTTAAAGGTCCTATTTGCCGATTTGCAACCATATCTCCATGCATTTGTCATAGTATAACACATATACTGTACACTTTTCAGCCTCAGAGGCAGACTCTATTACACTTATGGCTGGGTGATATGGCCTGTCACAATATTGTTCTTCGTTTTGATGCATGTCATGGATGATGGCAAAGTGCAAATCTATACCTTTGCATGGATCCACAACGGTATACCTTCATATTCTGTACACTTCATTACAGTAGCTAATTATAGAGTTAAGTTTCCTGGTTTGAAAACGTCTTAAAAGATTATTTGAAACACAAATATGTCCCCAAATGTTTGTGTGTGTTCCTTTTAACGTTTTCTGATTTGACCCCTGGCCCCCTTTCTAGACGCCCCAGAGAGACACCCCGAGTGCCTATGGAGCGCCGGGCCGGACCACTCCCACGTCTACTTCAACTGCACCTGGCTTGGGGCCTACCCCGCTCCCACGCTGCGCTGGGTGGAGGAAGGTCCTCTCTACGCCTCGGTCGAGGCCGACGTCCTGGCGGTCATGCTGAACAGGTCCCTGCTGTTTGACGGGCAGACGTTGATGTGTACGGCGCAGCACCCGGTGCTCCCTGCGGGGCAACAGAAGTCCTGCTCCTTCACCCTCAGTAAGCGTGTTCTCCTGCCCACCAAAACAGTTATTATCGGAATAGTCTGCATAGAGACGGATTCAACTTAAGAGCAAATGTTCTAAATGGGCCCGAGTTTATTTCCTGTTGTAGTTTTTGCTGATATCAGTAGCTGACAGGAAATACACTTGTTCCCCAGCCGTTCCCCAGCTGTTCCCCAGCCGTTCCCCAGCTGTTCCCCAGCCGTTCCCCAGCTGTTCCCCAGCTGTTCCCCAGCTGTTCCCCAGCTGTTCCCCAGCCGTTCCCCAGCCGTTCCCCAGCCGTTCCCCAGCTGTTCCCCAGCTGTTCCCCAGCCGTTCCCCAGCTGTTCCCCAGCTGTTCCCCAGCCGTTCCCCAGCTGTTCCCCAGCTGTTCCCCAGCTGTTCCCCAGCTGTTCCCCAGCTGTTCCCAAGCTGTTCCCCAGCTGTTCCCCAAGCTGTTCCTCAAGCTGTTCCCCCAGCTGTTCTCAAGCTGTTCCCCAGCTGTTCCCCAGCTGTTCCCCAGCCGTTCCCCAGCTAAAGCTAAAGGTCTAAAGATGTGGTGTGTATTCACAAACATTCTTTTAGATTTGTACATGGAAAATATGCTTTTTTAAACTTTCTTCACCCATTGTAAGTCAGAATATAACTCTTTCCTTTCATATTTACTAGGGATGCTCGATATTGGCTTTTTACCGATACCGATATACCGATATTGTCCAACTCTTAATTTCCGATACCGATATCAACCGATATCAACCGATACCGATATATGCAGGCCCCCCCCCCCCCCCCCCCCCCAAAATGGAATAATTTCAGGTAATTAACATTACATTGTAGTGGAATTAACACAACATTATGCATATCTTTGAGAATAAATAAAATCAGAATTTGTTCTTACTTGCTTGCCTGGGTAAATAAAGGTTATAGAAATGTAAAAAATAAAATAATTATATATATATATATTCTTTTTAAAACGGATAACGATATTTTCCGATATCACGTTTTAATGCCAATATCGGCCGATAATATCGGACATCCCTAATATTTACCAATTCATCAAGAATGGGGGGGAAAAGCTATTCTATTTTGTTTTTGCTGGGTGGGTAGGCTACCTTTGTTTATGTTTGGATTATGGATTGGGGCTTTTAAATAGTAACCACCCAGCTACTGAACCTATTTGACATTGAAACGTTGCACGTCATTCACACATTTGGCCCTGTGCCCAAAAGCAATGTTTTGTGTTGCACACAGTAGATGATGAGTCACTCTGTGCTGTAACACATTACTCAGGCGCTGAGAGAACAGGCCAGTTACCCTGCCTTTACATTTTCAGCTTCCTTTGATGTCCCAGAAGAAATAGATCATAATCACCATTACCTTAAAGGTTCCAAAATGCACAATTTACTTTTATATGGGTCAATAAATTCCCATGAATGAGAGCAACGGAAAGGTGTGTCTAAACGCAGCCGTGTGGAATCCAAATCGGAACCGCTTCATCTACCAAATACAATGAATGTAGAGGAATGTGTCCTTGTCACAAATGTGCAATTTAATATTATTGTTATCTACAGTACAACAGGCACATGGTACAATGACTATAGAACCGGATAAATACAGACCGTAGACTATACATTTAGCTTTCCATGCATTAGTAGTTCAAGTTTCAAGTTCATGTTTGTTTTTATTTGTCACATATAACGTACATGTACTTTACAGTGAAATGCTTGGTTCTGTATGAGCCCCTGATAATGTGCTTCATACAGTAAAAAGTAGTAGAAGAGGAATAACACTATACAATATACAAGCTAAAGTACAACCTACGTACAATCTAAGTACAGTGAGTAAAAATGTACTTCAGTACAGTAGACTATTTACTTTCCATGCATTAGTACTATGTACTTCAGTACAGTAGACTATACATTTTACTTTCTATACATTAGTAGTACTATGTACAGTAGACTATACATTTTACTTTCCATGCATTAGTACTGTGTACAACAGTAGTGTGTCGTGTGGTGTGGCTGTGGAGGGAAGTACGAGTTAGTATATAGATCAGTACCATGAGGTAGTTATACTGAATCAAACAAATAAGAATGAGATAAGGCAGGGCTGCCCAAAGTGTGGCCTGTGGGCCAAATGAGGTCCTCCCTAACATTATTTCTGGCCATCCAAAGGGTTCCAGAGAATCTATTGGATATTCTGATATTCTGTCTATTTTGATGTCATTTAACTATTTGAGAGGAGATTTTAAACAATGTTGACTATTCCAAGGTACAAACGCACCTAAGACAATGTTACTTATGCGTCGAGTGCATTTCCTGGCCCACCACCCGGGTTACATGTCGGCCCTTGGCCCTTCATCTCAAACAGCTCGGGGCTGCCCTGAGATAATGTGTTGGCGTTAGACGGGTTTCCCTGGAAACTTAATAGTGTGGGAACCATGATTAGAGTGCACTGACATATTCTTAAAGGGGAACTATCTTATAAATGGCCTTTTTGAGTGTTTAGCATTGTTTCCTAGCTATGTGAACTTATATTAATATGATCTATGTCTCAAAATTCTCATATTGGCGCATTCTTCCAATTCTCCTCTCACAATATTCACCCTCACTGAACTGAGTCGTTTGAAAATGTGCCTATATGTGATGTCATATAGTCACTGCTGCATGATAATGTTCAGGCGAACACGACGGTGCACAGTGGTTTAGGTGGCGCCCTGCAGCCCAGGCTCAAAACAGCTCGAAATCTTGAGGTAGAAAAATGCTGTTTTTGAGGACTTGATTAGAAATACAAAACAATGAATAAAAAAAAATATATATATTACAGAGGTGTTCCATAGACTCACAGGAATTGTGTAAAAGTGCCCAAATAGTGAAAGAAATAGTAAAATAGTTCCCCTTTAAGGTTTAGCATTACTCTCTCGCTCTCTCTCTCTCTCTCGCTCTCTCTCTCTCTCTCTCTCTCTCTCTCTCTCTCTCTCTCTCTCAGAGCCTCCCTTTCCTGAAGGGGAGCCCCTGGTCACCGCTGTGGTTGGGACCAACGTGACCCTCGTCTGCACGGAGGACAGCTCGCTTCCCCCGGGCGTCACCGTGTGGAAGAGGACGGCCGAGCAGGAGGACGTGGTGCCCGGCTCCAAGTACGTGGTGGTGCAGGAGGGGCCCGTCCTGCGGCTGACCATAGTGAACGTCAGCACGGAGGACGAGGGCCTCTACTTCTGCCGCAGCGAGAACCCCCTCGCCATCCAGGAGCTGGAGGTCTACCTCACTGTCAAGTGTGAGTGTGGGGGGGGGGGGGGGGGGGGGGTGTAAGAGAGAGACGGGGAGGGAGAGAGTGTTTACATTTAGTCATTTAGCTGAACGCTTTTATTCAAAGCGACTTACAAGTTCTGTACGACAAGTCAGCAGGAAGGGTACGACTCTTATCAGCTGAGTAACAATGTTCATCAAACAGCGCTGAAACTTGGGTGCTGCAGTGTTGAGTGCATAGTAGTAAAGAGACCTATTAGTATAGTAGGAAGAGTGCATGATAGTATAAGACTGTAAGAAGGTTAGGTTATTATTATTTTCTTTTAAATTTCAGATATTGATTGAAGTTGAGTGTTGATTGATTGTTTATTGAGTGAGTGTGAATAATGCACAGGTGTGTGTGTGCATGTTTGTGTATGATGCAATTCTCTACAACAATTACAGAAATGATGCTTGTGTGCACTATGAATGACGTAATTGCACGTGTGTGTAGAGGTAGTGTCGTGGTAAGTAACAGAGAATCTTTGTATTTATATTATACTCTCTTTTGCTCAATCATTTACACAAAAACTAAACTTCTTTCACATTTCCTTTAATATTTACCTTTTTATGTAGTAAAAGCGATTCTATTTAGTTTTTACTGGGTGAGTAGGCTACCTTTGTTTATGTTTTATGGATTGGGGCTTTTAAATAGTAACCACCCAGCTACTATCTAGTTATTAACACATTAACACTCCACGGCTCACCCTGCTAACACTGCTTTGCTTGCTTGATATCACAGCCGGGTCAATGAACATAGACTGAAATCTGATCTCCCGGGCGACGGTATGTCATGTCATGTCATTTCATTTGACTTACTCAGAAGCATTTTACATGAACCTAAACATAAAATCCATTTTATATGAACCTAAACATAAAATCCATTTATATGAACCTAAATATAAAATCCATTTAGATGACTTGGACAAGTTGAACACACCTGTTACATTATAAATGGAGGCAGTCATTTTGAACAGAAGCCGGTCACTGCAGGTGCAGGCCACACCTATGGAATGCCGGTAAACCTGTTGTGCCTAACTTCTCCTCTCCCCTCGTTCTGTCTCCACAGCCTCCTCCACGTACACAGGGGCGGTCATCGGGATCTTCCTGGCTGCCCTGATCGTAGGGTCGGGTGTAATCGTGGCCAAAATTGTCTACTCCAGCCGCGACCGGATATGCCTCGGTAAGACGTTCGGTTGTTAAAGCCATGATCTCTTTTTGTAACAGAATGTTGAATGTCACAAACTAATGCTCCAGTGACCCCTTTTTTTAATGACATCATAACCAGTTGATTTGTTTGATTGTTTTATGGTCAAATATGATGCACGTGTAATTTAGAGTTCACAATCATTCACAAATGTATCAGAAATAATAACCCATCGACCATGATTTCACAATTTCCTTTCATGTTTCCTTTGCAGGAACTGGCTTTGGGTGAGTATCTGATATTTACAGTACTACTACTAACACAACGCAGCCTAATCTATGCATGATTGGTATGGAATCACGTGGGAACAGGATGGAAAGGAATCCCAACCTGAGCATGACACAAGAGCAAAATGGCAGCAGTTTGAATATGGTCAATTATAAACCATGCTTGAAAAGTAGGGACACACCCACAGCAATATTGGTATCTGAAATCAGGCCAATACCAGGCTAAAATGGAGTATCTGAAATCAGGGCAATACCAGGTTAAAACAGTATCTGATATCAGGGCAATACCAGGTTAAAACAGAGTATCTGATATCAGGACAATACCAGGCTAAAACAAGAGTATCTGAAATCAGGCTAAAACAGAGTATCTGTATCTCAAATCAGGCCAATACCGGGCTAAAACCATGTAAGACCCCTGAAACAGACTGGTAAACTATTTATTGAGAAGTTATTTCATGTTGATTTTTAAGAATGACCTGGTAGAGAAATCCCAACGTCATGAAATTCACTACCCAGCTGTTCCTGCCTGTAACCTAACATCAAATCCGTCTCGCTGCCTTCTAGACGAATTCAGGAGGAAAGAGGAGATGTGATAAGTCTGGTGGAGTCGGACGAGGATGAGATCTTCCAGGGTGCCACGCCCAGGCTTCCTCCCGTAACCAACGGAAACCACACAACGCTGGTGCAGATCCATCACATCCCTTCCAGTAAGAACCCCACCGTGGCGACAGTGATGTTGTGTTTGCGTAAATAAAGATATTGTACGCAATAAAACCTCAAGATGATCAAGCATATCGACCTGTTCGCCGTACACGTCGGACTCAGTGTGCACGCGCATCACCGAGGCAGAAAGGAACGTAATCCTGGTCAGAACAACAGGCAGACTACAATATATTTGCATTCGTTAGTCATGCTAGCGATCTAAACAATCAATCCATGCCAAAGCTAGATGTAAAAGGTGAAAGACTCACACTCACAGCCATGCTGATTTGGCAAAATGGCATCCAGCCGTTTTCGTTTAGAACAACTTTTAGTCATAGTCTATTTGCCAACACAATGAACCCGGAAATTTTGGAACCACCAAACTTTTATGATGGATATGGATAGTATGGGTCACCAGCACTTAGAAACTGCCGGATGCTAAGTTGTACATGTTGGGCATTTCTTTTTATTTGCATAATTAGCACACATTTGCATAATCACCTAAATGGACAAATCTCTGAAACTACTTGATCAATTTCAACAATGTTGGAGTGGTTTTGGGGGTTATTCGGGATGCTGAATCCATTGATGATACTCGAATTGCTATATTTACTGGAATTTACCAAATTTCTACTCATTTTGGTGCAATTTTGGTGCATTTTCAGTCAATTAGAACGTTTTAGAGGACACTGAACTTATTACATTTGGACAGCACAGACATTATGTATTCACAATATCTCTACTGACCCCAAATAGTTCCTATGGTAATGTCATATTGTCATAGTACAGTAGATAGGCAGGTGTATAAAGATCTGCATTGTCAAGACAAATACTCAGATGTGAAGGGCATCCGCTCTTTTATTTACTACCTGTAACGTCACAGCAAATTGGAAAAACACTAAAACTGGTCAAACTGTGTTCCTTGTTCCACCCCCCAGGGTGGAACTACACTACTATACTTCCTGGCAAGTTCTATGGCGGTTCAAAGTTCAGAGTTGAATTATGAATTATGTCAATAACTGTTATTATTCGCGATAATAAGCCACAAAAGGTAACGTTTTTGACATATATTGAAATGCAGTTAGTGTCTCCTCCCTATTGTTAGCATGTAGGAACAATTAGATCTGAAATTAGTTTCAAAACGGTTGCACTGTGGGGAAAATAAAAAAGTACACTAGATTACAGTAGATATCATTATCTGTTCTTATGCACGCCTGGTGATACTAAATCCAAATTGAACTCGGGCATTTGAAAGATAATATATGTATATAAATGTGCGAATTGGCTATAATAAGGTAATGTATAAGCATCTATTCTATATTCTATAATAATATTTCAAATTGCATTGGTCCGGATGGGAGAATTCAGTACTGTATCTACAGAACCTTCGGTTTTATCATCTTCCCTTTATTAATTTCCTTAGATTTTTTGTACACATGATCTCAAGAGGGTACTGAACGAGGTTTTTTAAGTTTGGTCATTATTATCATGGTGTTATTCACTGTCAAAGATGCAAAGAAAAATCATAATTCATATTCTCCTTTGTTTCATCACAATCACAAAAGCCTAGTAATAGACACAATATTTCTGACACTGTGAATACATTCCCTGAGGTCCATAGATGTACCTAGATACCAAGAATATGCAAATAGCCCTTGTAGAAGTGGAGCAATATTCCATTTACCTAGGTATATATTTTATATATTTTTCACATCGTGTGGAACAGGTTACAATAACATAGCTTAATAAAACAGAAATAACAAAAGAAAGGTATTTACATTTCTCAAGCATATAGGCCACAACATAACAATATGCGCTTCTTCTCTTCAGTTTTCTGATTGAGCCAATGAATGACATGAGTGTGTGCATCATCCCAGGGCGCTTATAGCTTATCCGCAACAGTAAGTTACTTCCGGGGTAGGCCTGATTGGCCCCGACAGGCACGTGACGCGCAACTTTCTCTGCCGCGCGGCACGCTCCGCGGAGCCGAGCGGCAGAGCTTGCGGAATTACGTAACCGTCCAAATACGCCATGACTTTCATTCGGCGCTTCAGCTCACCTGGCAGAGCAGCGGTCCTGCGATCCTGCGGTCCGTTGTTGGTGAGTTCGAATCCCATCAAATCTTTTTTTTTTAACGTGATTTTTTTTTTAACGTGTATTCTTTCGCCGGTTAGGCATGGTTAAGGTTAAGGTTAAGGTTAGGCATTGTTTCGGAGTTGGTTAAGGTTAGAACGGTTAAGTTTAGGCGCTGTTAAGGAGCTGGTTAAGGTTAGAGTTTGTCTTAGAGAATGGCAATATTCTTTCTATGGTTAAGGTTAGGCATGGTTAAGGTTAAGGTTAAGGTTAGGCATTGTTTCGGAGTTGGTTAAGGTTAGAACGGTTAAGTTTAGGCGCTGTTAAGGAGCTGGTTAAGGTTGGAGTTTGTGTTAGAGAATGGCAATAGACAGCCTATTTCCGCGCGACAGCTCTCAGCAGCCTCGTTGCGCGTCCTGAGTTTGCCGCGTCACGTGCCTGTCGGGGCCAATCAGGCCTACCCCGGAAGTCACTTACTGTTGCGGAACAGTTACAGGCTCCCAGGTCTGAGAGTCACTGAAGGCCATCGCTTCGGATCACTCCACTTGATGAGGCAAGCGACCACATACAGCTGCATATCAAACGTTATATGGCTTTGGCTCATACCGAGTTGCTTGAGTGATGTGTCTAAGTAGGCCATGGTACTAAGCACTGTATCAGGGTGCGCAGGTGGGGAGTCAAGTAGTGGTCCAAAGACACTTATGGTCTTCAGTTTTGGAGCTCTGTTATCATCACTGCAATCTTGCACAGCATTGTATGCTGACCAGTTCAGGGGAAGAGGGGAAGAGTGGAGCTGCGAGAGCCAAGCAGCATCCTTCTTCTGTGCTCTTGACACACTCTGTGTGATGGCATCTTGGATAGCATCAGTTCTTGGGACTTCTTTCAGAGCTGGTGGTGTCATCTTCTTGGGGCCTGTGTAATGTTCGTTCACAAAACTGCTCTTGTGAGCCAGACATAGTTTCCCAGCGTCAAGCTTTGTTAGACGAGGTGACATGACCCCACCACCAGGAGTGGCTCCTCCAGGGAACAGAATACCTGCAGGATTCTGCACAAACTGAGTGGCCATGGCATGAGTCGTGCGCAACCGTTCAGTGTGAAGACCACAAGATCAAAATTGTCACTCCAACTGTGGATGGGGCCAATCTGCCTCTCCAAGCCAACTGTGCGCAGATTCTTCTCTGGGTCCTCTGAAGCATATTTGGCAGCTCACTTCCGGAACCGTATGACTTCATCGTAGGTGGTGACAATGCCATGGTTTGGTAACTTTTCCTTCCTTTGATACCAGACAGGAGACAAACTTCAAAAGGGATGGACTTGTGGCTTGTATGATCTTGTCATGCTACCGTATGACTTCATCGTAGGTGGTGACAATGCCATGGTTTGGTAACTTTTCCTTCCTTTGATACCAGACAGGAGACAAACTTCAAAAGGGATGGACTTGTGGCTTGTATGATCTTGTCATGCTACCGTATGACTTCATCGTAGGTGGTGACAATGTCATGGTTTGGTAACTTTTCCTTCCTTTGATACCAGACAGGAGACAAACTTCAAAAGGGATGGACTTGTGGCTTGTATGATCTTGTCATGCTGGAAGCTGCCAAGGTCATATTCACGGTGCAAGGGAATATTCTGCACCTCAGCTTGCACTCTCTTCACAAGCTTGGTGATAACTTCATCAGCGGCAGTTGTTTTATCTCGTTTTACCAGTTTGAGTGACTTACTCATGGAATGTCTAAAACCAACAATAGTCTGGCACCCTTCCACCCTCATGACAGCTACAGCATCACCATAAAAGTCATACAAGTTAGATAGCATCTGCTTACATGCAGAGGTGCCCGGAGTTGGCTACATATCACGTAACTCTGACACTGTCCAGGTTGATGACTTGTCTGCATTCATGTGGTCAATGACAGCAGCTAAACAGCTATCAAACGGTCTGCACTTGGAACTTGCACTTGAGGAAACTCTCTTGAAGTCATCGTAGCACTTGGTGTGATACTGGGCATCAGCTGCATGCAGGTCCAGGACGGCATTTACCCGTAGAGCCACTTCCTCAGCCCATTGATCCTGGCGCTCATCACATTTAGACAATATGATGTTTTTGAAGGATGGCATTCCTGGTCTCTCAACAGTCCGGCATTGTTTCACTGGCTTCCATCTATCAGGGTGTTTGTTGTCTTTGGGTTCGCAAATGATACCACAAAACAGACATTGTTTAGAAAACTCAAAGGCATGAGAACGAGACATACGTTTCCCTAGCTGACCATCAGATGAGCTGAGCTTGCGTTTGGTTGCATTTCTAGACTTAGAGCTATAACATGATTTGTGACAAACTACAGAGGCTGAGGCTGACACACCATGGGTATCAATGATGTTCAATAAAGTCTCAGTTGTAGCTGAATCGTCAAGCTCTTCACTCCTCTGAAGCAAAGCTGTAATGCCTTTTGGTCCAGATGTCTTGAAGTCATTGTCCTTGCCGTCACAGGGCTCGAATAGGCATTTCTTCCTTGACATGTCAACCTGAAATTAACAAAAGAAGAATGCACTATTTGTATCCTCCGTCTCTGCACTACCACACACTCTACATTACAGAGCAATATGGATACATTGCCAGGATGTACATTTCGGACGGGCTGTTCACTATTCCAATGAAAACGTGTATTTCCCATGTTATTGAACTTGACTGGTATTTGCATTAGACCTACCTTTTTGGTCTCTTTCTCTGTCTCAGTGCCTCAGATCTTCTATCACACAATTATACATTAAGTAGAGCAAAAGTACCATATGAATACTCTACAATATTTAGAATCAAACTTGATGCTTCTCTGTGTGACGAGGGATAGAGCCTGGTGACGTGAGGCTAGGTAATAACAGGTAATAATCACACATGCATGTCATGACATACATTGCTAACATAGCTAACTACTGTAGCTATGCATTAACATTAGTTACCGTCAGATGGCTAACGTTAACCCTAAGAGCTAGCTTACTACAGCTTGTGATCATATTATATTCAGTGTTTGTTATTGGATAGTAATAAAACTAGTTTGTGTATCTCTTTCTATTTTCTCAACTTACTTGCATTGAAACAACAATCCTTGAAAATCAGGGGTCTGTATTTGCTGCAGATGCAGTTGCTCATTGCCACAGTAGGAATGAGATCATGTTAAAGTTATTATTATTATTATTATTATTATTATTATTATTATTATTATGATTCTCTTTACAATTGAACATTCCATGAAAATGATCTATAAATTCAGCATCTTCTGAAACATTTATAAACTGAAAATTCATAAAAAATTGCACCATAATAGTTAGAAATTTGGTAAATTCCAGTCAATATTGCAATTTTGAAACTTTTTTCTTCTGTTAAGTATCATAAATGGATTCAGCATCCTGAACAACCCCCAAAACAACTCCAACATTGTTGAAATTGATCAAGTAGTTTCTGAGATTTTCCCATTTAGGCGATTATGCAAATGTTTGCTAATTATGCAAATAAAAAAAGTTGCCCAACATTTACAACTTAGCATCCGGCAGTTTCTGAGTGCTGGGGACCCGTACTATCCATATCCATCATAAAACTTTGGTGGTTCCAAAATTTCCGGGTTCACAATGGGGCTCTATGGGATGGCAAATAGACTATCAGGGGAGTGTCATGGTTTCTCCATAGAGCCCCATCATATTATTTTAGCGCAGCAGCTCTCGCAGGTCCGGGGCAACTTAGTCACGTGACTCAGTTGGTATTGCTGATTGGCTCGAACACAGTACGTTTGTATACAGCGAACAGGTCTATACATATATACTGCATATATATTAATTTTTTTATGTTTTCAATAGCCATACATTTGTATCTTTTGAGTGCATCACTCAAAAGTACACAAGCTTGACTGGGCTTTAACTACGAATGTAGACAACACTGACATACGGTCTCGAGACGTTACGTTTGAAAAAAGCACCGTCAGTGGGGTATATCCCTGGAACATAAAGTTCATAAACATAAACGTGTGGTCACTAGATATCACACATGAGGTTTAATGAGAATCAAGTGAAGGCCTTGTACTTTGTAGGTCTGCATTTTAAATGTAAGAGGTAAAAAGTATGTTTTTCTTCTCTGAAATGTCATTGAGTAAAAGTACAAGTATACAAACCTAATAATACTCGAGTAAAGTACAAATCCCCAAAAACAGTACTTAAGTATTGTAACGAAGTACAATTACTCAAGTACTTTACACCCCTGGAAGCAGGGAATAGCAAATCGGTTAAGGTTTATGGCAAATTCGTTCCACGAGTAGCCCCATCACTGGATATAATTTCCGTGAGATTTTGAGAGATTTGAGATACTCTGATTTGAAAATTGTACGTCTGGCTTGAGGCTGGCGTTAGAGGAAAGTGACCAAAATCTATAATTTCTGTGCAGTGGTAGAGTATAGGTAAAACCGTGGAAAAACATGATATTGTGACCTCTGACCTGTTTATAAGATTCAATAATAAGACACCAAGTTTCTTCCAACATGGAAGACTATATTCTGTGAAAGGCCTCTGTATGGTTCTTACTCTAGGGGTCATGAATGTGCACAGCGCAACTCAAGTATTTTGAGTCATCGCATTCACGCCAGGATCTGCAGTGGTGGACATGGTGGCAGTCTGGGGAATTGCTAATATTGGTAATAACTTGTATGTTTAATGTAATGTGTTATAACCTAATATCTAACTGAGTCAAGTGTTTTTGTTTTTTAGGTGATCATGAAGACACAGAAAAAGCCGCCACGAGTCAACAGCCGCAAGAAGACACCGTAGAGACGGAGGAATCAGTGGATCTTGTGACATTTTAGGTGTTTTGGTGGTTTTAGAAAATGTCAAATGAAAATCTTTTAAAAGCAAAGAACACACTCCCTATGAGACTGTGAACAGAATTAGTGTGAGATACATGTAAAGAGTATTTTATGTAATATTATAATGAATGTTTTGTATGCCATCTGTTTTTTGTACGCTTATTGCCACAATTCATACCATTTGTTTGTGTACAGCCATTTTTAATGTGTTGTTGAATGTTCGGTTCCATAAATGGAGTTGCTTAAAAATGTGTGATTGTTTGAATATAATGTAGTTAAGCTTACACTTGCAATGTATCAATATTAAGGATGCTCCAATACCAATACTGGTATCTGATATCGGTCCGATACCAGGCAGAGAATTTCCCCAATACTAAAGTCTGATACCAAGAAATGTGTAACATGCTAGAAATCAAAGTAAAGTCACCTTTTACAAATAATAATAATAATAATAATAATAATAATAATAATAATAATAATAATAATAATAATAAACTTTATTTGTATAGCGCCTTCATTAAAAAATTGCAGGTCAAAGTGCTTCACAACAGAAAAAAGAATTGCATACCTGTACATGTAAAGTCACAGTTTTTCACATTAGGATCTAACATCCCAACAGGCCGCCTTGTTTATGTTTTGATTCAGTTTTAAAAGTAGACAATAATAAAAAGAGTAAAATAGTTCTGGATTACTGTTTAAGTCGTCTTTACCTTCTCTGTTTGGTATCCACAGTTTAAAACCTGACAGTCTTCCCTTCTGTTTGATACCCACTTTGACCCTTCGAACCTCCCTCTCAGGGCGCAGTTCTAGGCCTGGGTCCCCCACAGTTTTAAAAACCTGACAGTCTTTCTTCCTGCTTGATACGCATATAGTTCGCTACCTGACAGTTTAGAACCTGTAATAAAATAATCAAATAGAATGGACAGAGTAAAATAGTGTAATCTACAGTACAATCAGCAGCATAAAATGACAGTTTTTCACATTAGGATCTAACATCGCAATAGGCCACCATGTTTATGGCTTGATTCAGTTTTAAAAATAGACAATAGGAGTAAAATAGAATAGACAGAGTAAAATAGTGCAGTGCAATAAAATAGTAGAATAGAATAGACAGAGTGCAGTGCAATCTACAGTACAATCAACCGTGGAGTGTATTAAAAGGCTATGATGAAGAGGTACGTTTTTAGCTTATTTTAGAAAATATTAAGATATCTAGCTTCCCTAATGTCCATAGGTAGTGTGTTCCATAACTTTGGTGCATAGTTTGCAAAGGCTGCATCCCCGATTCTCTTTAGGCTGTGGTTTGGAAGCTTCAATAGCCCAGTAGTAGATGACCGCAATGTTCTAGAATGCACATAGTTGAGAATTTGCAATGTAGCTTGGTCCTGTTCCATTTAGTGCTACTGCTTTGTATATAAGGAGGAGGACTTTGAAATAGATTCTAAATATTGCCGGAAGCCAGTGTAGGTTAGCTAATACTGGACTGATGTGGTCTCTCCTCTTGGTTCTAGTTAGTAGCCTAGCTGCTGAGTTTTGAATGAGTTGGATGTTGCATGTTAGATCTCTAATGGAAAACAATTGATTATATATCTCAATCTTTTTTTGTCAAATAACCCCAAACTGATGGTCTAGTGGTGTGTTCGGTTGGTCTTTGTTGACTTGTAAAATCATAAATGTATCATGTGACCAAGTCTTATTTACAATTGTAATAGTGTTCAGGTGCACTATAGTTAGGTCAGAATGTCAGGACCAATCAGATCCAAGGCAGCAGATTCACCCAGATTATTCAACCTTTCTTTCTTGGGGCGGTGGTTTGATCAACCTTTAGGAATCCCACTACGTCAACATCATACAGTATGTATGATAATGTCTCATAATAAATTATGTTTGCACCACAAAAGGAGAAAGGTCAATGATATGTTACAACTCGTAAACTCATTTATCATGGAACTTGCCTAACTTTACCACTAGTAGGCTATTACGACTTGGTCAGCAGTTAGTGTCAACTTCTTGGTGTGAAATGTCCATGTTGTGGCATAGGTGTGTACTATATTGCAGAAATATTGCATTATGCAAGGCCACATGAAGCCATTGAGTAATTGTGTTTTCTCTGGAAGTGATGCAACACTTTTGTTCATTATTGATTATATTATCATATTGATGAACATTTCCTTGAATTAATTGAATTGGTTCAATAACGTAAAAGGAAATTAATTTGATATAGTTATTGCTGAGTAGTGCACATTAGGGGTTTAGAGTTATAGTTATTGCTGAGTTAGGGCACATTAGGGGTTCATAGTTATAGTTATTGCTGAGTTAGGGCACATTAGGGGTTTATATTTATAGTTATTGCTGAGTTAGGGCACATTAGGGGTTTATAGTTATAGTTATTGCTGAGTTAGGGCACATTAGGGGTTTATAGTTATAGTTATTGCTGAGTAGGGCACATTAGGGGTTTATATTTATAGTTATTGCTGAGTTAGGGCACAGTAGGGGTTTATAGTTATAGTTATTGCTGAGTTAGGGCACATTAGGGGTTTATAGTTATAGTTATTGCTGAGTTAGGGCACATTAGGGGTTTATATTTATAGTTATTGCTGAGTTAGGGCACATTAGTTGTTTATATTTATAGTTATTGCTGAGTAGGGCACATTAGGGGTTTATATTTATAGTTATTGCTGAGTTAGGGCACATTAGGGGTTTATATTTGTAGTTATTGCTGAGTTAGGGCACATTAGGGGTTTATATTTATAGTTATTGCTGAGTTAGGGCACATTATGGGTTTATATTTGAAATTTAATTGGGCGGAATTAATCAATCATGAGGGAAAGTAACATAAACACGTGTGTTACGCAATAAATAAAAAGAAGGAGGGGAAAAATAGACCACGTGCAACAATGTAGCCAATCGGCAGGAGTGAGTCAATCGTACAGGAAATCAGCTGAACATTTTGTTTGTGACACATTTTCCTTCGTATTTGGAATATCAAAAGAATACAGAGACATAGGGGCATCTATGTTCGACAAGAAGCGCTATTCCGTTGGACTCGTCCTTCCATCCCGACGCAATGGATAACACGACTGGAACTCTAGAATTATAACAACACAGACAGGACGGTGGGAAGGAATCCAGGAAGTGAGCAGTAATTAAAGGCGATCAAGAATGTGATAAGCTGTCAACGGTACTGGCAACAATGTGTTCCTCGGAGAGAAACATAGATACACAACACACATGTAAGTTCCAGAACATATTCCCATATCGTTTGTTCATGTATGATGATTTGATCTGACGAGATAAGACGCTAGCTACGTGGCATATGTTAACGTTTTTAAGATGAATTGAAAATGGGGGACCCTGATGTAAACAAGACTAAAGTCTTTCTCTGGTCTGCAACCCCTTAACAGTTGTTTGTATTGAGCCGTACTGTATTGTACCCATTCTGCAATCTGTTAACATTTTTCAATCAATCAAACCAGATAGCCTTGGAATAACACATCTCCCTGGAGTCGCAGAAGGACAGCGCGACGTTTGTCCTGTCAGGTCGTGTGATTGATTCGTGGTCGTGTCTTCCTTTCGCAACCACTGATTGCATTGTCCGTCCTCCAGCGTCCGACCCAGAGGGACTCATCCTGGAGCTGAAGACCAGGCATCCTCTGTCCCTGGATGGGCGCGCTGGCTGTGAGACATGGAGCGTGGACTTCTCTCCTGACGGAGCCTGGTTCACATGGTCCATGGGACATGGGATTGTATGGGTGGTCGCCTGGCCACTTGACGCAGAGTAGGTCTATATTCACCCACTCGCATTAGGAAACACCGTCACAATGTCATCTACTCTAATCTACTCTCTACTCATTGTTATCATTTGCAGAGAGAACCAGGATGGTGAAAGTGACCGGTGCGATAAGAGCTTTAGCTGTGGACACGCAGTGTGGGGGCTGGCCTTTGGACCACGACCTCCCAAGTCAACAGCCCGTCGGAACCAAGTCCCCTCTAAAGCCACCAGCCTGCTTCTAGCCACCGGCCTGGACAATGGGGTGATCAAAATTTGGAATGTCTTAACAGGTGGGATCTTCATTTTTACATTACATTTAGTCACCCCCTCCCAATGTACAGTCTCCTCCCCCTCGTATATTTTCTGTTAGGATCTCTGTAAATGTCTCAACACCTTCCCACTCACTCACCCCCTCCTAATGTACACCCCCCCTCGTATGTATATATTTACTGTTAGGATCTGTTTAACAGTACTGTATATTTGCATATCTTGTCTGTCATAAATGTAACAGTACTGTATATCTGTATGTCTTAAATGTCATGATTAGTTTAGATTTAGAATTAGAATCTAAACTAATCTAATCATGACATTTATGACATATACAACATACAGATAAGAATCGAATCTAATCATCTAAACTTTAGATGATTAGATTAGATTCTTATCTGTATGTTGTGTATGTCATGAATTGAAAATGGGGGACCCTGATGTAAACAAGACTAAAGTCTTTCTCTGGTCTGCATCCCCTTAACAATTGTGTGTATTGTACTGTACCCATTCTGCAATCTGTTAATAAAAAAAATGTCAATCAGTCATTTAGCTGAACGCTTTTATCCAAAGCGACTTACAAGGTTTGTACGACAAGTCAGCAGGAAGGGTACAACTCATCAGCTGAGTAACAATGTTCATCAAAGTGTTCAGACTTGAGTGCTACAGTGTCGAGTGTATGTTAGTATATTAGGAAGAGTGCATGACTACGGAAGCGTATTGCTGCCACACCAGAAACAGAAAGAAAATATCAGTATCACATTATAACGTGATAACTTATTGTTTTAACAAAACGTTTTTTTTGTTTTGTTTTACTTACATTTTTATTATCAGTTTCTTGATTTACAAACGAATCAAATTGTACAACATTACAATTGGTGGTCAAAATTATAAGAGACAGTACAATACAATTCGATGGGTTAGGGTTAACAATACC
Organism: Notolepis coatsorum; assembly: GCF_963971535.1. Lineage (NCBI taxonomy): Eukaryota > Metazoa > Chordata > Actinopteri > Aulopiformes > Paralepididae > Notolepis > Notolepis coatsorum. The sequence continues at coordinate 29,156,427 of NC_140166.1, forward strand.
AACTTATCACATTATAACGTGAAACGCTTTACGTTAAAACAATAAGTTATCACGTTATAACATGATACTGATATTTTTTTCTGTTTCTGGTGTGGCAGCAATACGCTTCCGTACATTCCGATAGTAAGAAGGTTAGTTTAATTTCTTTCTAGGATAGAATATATTACATGTATTATTTCAATAATAATATTATAAGTATATTATACACAGTTATAGACTATTATAAAAAAGTTTGTTTACCTATTGTTACAACTCTTTACGTTCAGGGAATGCTATGTTCGACCTCAAAGGGCACGAGGGTATTGTCCGGGACCTGGTGTTCCCTCAGAATGGAAAACTCACCCTGGTCTCGTCTTCTCGTGACAAGACCTTGAGGATATGGGACTTGACCCAGAAAGGTGATCCATTGTTTGCTTTTGTCATTGTGCTTTGTGTTAACCCTTCTACACTACAGAAGGTTAACCCTTTCACTACAACCACACTACAGACGGTTAAAGGGCTAACCTTCTGTAGTGTGGTAGTGAAAGGGTTAACCACCTTCTGTATTGTCGCAGTGAAAGGGTTAACCATTTGGTAGTGTGGTAGTCTACTTGCATCAAACAAAGGGTGATTTCCGTTTGACCATGTTACTGGCCATTGTATAAATAATATACCATGGTACTGTACTCACCGTGGTACCACTTTTACCCTTTCACTGCCGCACTACTAAAACGGGTAACCCGTTCACTGCCACATGACAGCCGGTTAACCCTTTCACTGCCACACGACAGAAGGTTAACCCTTTACTATCACACAACCGACGGCGACTGTCTGTTGTGTGATAGTAAAGGGTTAACCTTCTGTCGTGTGGCAGTGAAAGGGTTAAGTAATACCATGATGATGTTATACAATTCAAACCATGATACAGATGTTATTTCCATTATGATGGAAATACTATACTTTTTTGGAAATACCATATATATATATATATATATATATATTTTTTTTTACAATGGTATACATGTTCTTAGACTACTCAAGCAGTTAAAGGAAAACTCCAACATTTTGGGAAATTAGCTTATTTAACATCTTCCCTGGAGTTAGACAAGAAGATGCATACCTTTTTTGTCTCTGTGCGTGCATTTAGCTTAGGGAACAGTCGCTCTGTTAGCGTAGCTTAGCTTCATCACTGGAAGTGGGGGAGGGTTTGAGCCTGACGTTCCCTACAGTGCCCTACAGTCACGAAATACACTCCAAATACAACTCCAAAACGTTACCATGACTTAAAATCATCTTACCTTGACGATTAAAAGCCTCCCCAATTTAGAAAACAGTAATCCAATGGCTGGTATTGATATACTACTAACTACTGCCCGCTAACGGAGCTAACCGGACACTCAAGCAGATAACGAGAGCAATGACTTCCTTTCTGGGGGGTTTCAAAATAAAAGAGTGACGTCTAATAGCAGCGGAATACGTTTATTTTGTACATTATCTAACGTTAACACAAACCTAAACTAACGTTACAACTAACCTAAAGTTAGTTTAGGTTCGTGTTAACGTTAGATAATGTACAAAATAAACGTATTCCGCTGCTATAGACGTCGCTCTTTTATTTTGAAACCCCCCAGAAAGGAAGTCATTGCTCTCGTTATCTGCTTGAGTGTCCGGTTAGCTCCGTTAGCGTGCAGTAGTTAGTAGTATATCAATACCAGCCATTGGATTACTGTTTTCTAAATTGGGGAGGCTTTTAATCGTCAAGGTAAGAGGATTTTAAGTCATGGTAACGTTTTGGAGTGTATTTCGTGACTGTAGGGCACTGTAGGGAACGTCAGGCTCTGGAGCGTAACAGTAAGAAGCATTTTGTATGAAAGTATTCTGTACTTCTGTATGACAACTATTAAAGAAACTTGAACCCTCCCCCACTTCCAGTGATGAAGCTAAGCTACGCTAACAGAGCGACTGTTCCCTAAGCTAAATGCACGCACAGAGACAAAAAAGGTATGCATCTTCTTGTCTAACTCCAGGGAAGATGTTAAATAAGCTAATTTCCCAAAATGTTGGAGTTTTCCTTTAAATAGAGGATTTTCTTTTAATCCACCGTTGGTTATTATTATATTTTATTTCAATCTCTATATTTTCTCTCTCTATTCAGGTAAAAAGGTTCAGGTCCTGTCTGGCCATAAGGACTGGGTCAGCTGCTGTTGCATATCACCAGACTGCAGCATGATTGCATCAGTCGGTAGATTTGACAGAGTGAGTTGCATTTAATTAAAACATATTTTCATACATTATCTCACCTAGCTACACTATGGAATATTGGCACCCTGTGACCGTGAGAGGTACTGCACCTTGTTTAAACATGGCAGATGAGAGAAAATGGTAACTTCTTCAAGAAAGGTAGCTTTGGGGCGGCTAGCTGGCGCAGTGGGCAAGGCGCTCGCCACCAACGCAGGATATGCTGGTTCGAGCCCAGCTCTCGGCGTTGCTACCAGCTTGGCTGGTCGTTCATACTAATATAATTGGCAGTATTAGGGGGTGGGAAGCTGGTGGGTGGGGATCGGACGTTGTGGACAGCGACTCCTACAGGTCGGTTGGTGCGCCTGCGCAGTAGAATCAGGAAGCGACCCTTGAGGACCCTGAGAGATCGCACTGTTCAGGTGAAAAGATGCGATGGCTGCCTCCTCGAGTACCGGAGGGGACACGTGATGCAAGGCTTCGTCCACATTGCAGCCGGCTTGTGGGAGGCATGGCCTAACAGCGTTCGAGACAGGGGAGGGTAGAATTGGACCATACGAAATTGGGGACGGAAGAAAAATAGAAAACGGGAAGAAAAAGTAGATACAAAAAAAAAAAAAGTAGCTTTGGGCAGTGGACACTGTTGTACATTTATGTCAGTCACATTTTATACTCTAAAAAAAGACAGATTTCGTGGCACTGGTCACGCCCAACAAGAAGAGGGTCATATGGGCAGTGTTTGCACCAGAGTCCGAGCAGCGTTTGCACCAGAGTCCGAGCAGTGTTTGCACCAATGAAACCTGTGAATTGAAAATGGGGGACCCTGATGTAAACAAGACGAAAGTCTTTCTCTGGTCTGCATCCCCTTAACAATTGTGTGTATTGAGCTGTACTGTATTGTACCCATTCTGCAATCTGTTAATAAAGTTTTCAATCAATCAATCAATCAAAACCAGAGTCCGAGCAGCGTTTGCACCAGAGTCCGAGCAGCGTTTGCACCAGAGTCCGAGCAGCGTTTGCACCAGAGTCCGAGCAGCGTTTGCACCAGAGTCCGAGCAGCGTTTGCACCAGAGTCCGAGCAGCGTTTGCACCAGAGTCCGAGCAGCGTTTGCACCAGAGTCCGAGCAGTGTTTGCACCAGAGTCCGAGCAGTGTTTGCACCAGAGTCTGAGCAGCGTTTGCACCAGAGTCCGAGCAGCGTTTGCACCAGAGTCCAAGCAGCGTTTGCACCAGAGTCCAAGCAGCGTTTGCACCAGAGTCGGTGCAGAGACCAAATACCTCTCGGGTGCTAGTGCTACAGTGTCTGACAGTAACTTCTGCACGTCTTCGCCAGCTTCACCTCTGCCTCTTTTTTTGAACACATTCATTAATTTTGACAGTTATTGGGAGTGATAACTTCTAAAGAAGTGATCACTTCTTGAATATGACCACCAGTGTTGTCACTTGGAACATTGAGAGTGCGTGTGTTACAGGTATCAGTCCCTATAAGACGAGGTGTTGCTATTCTTTTCATCTACATAATCACATGGAGCTGTAATTAACACAACACAGGAATTCAACGTCCCTGATGACATCACTGGTGGCCATACTCAAACTAATTTACTCTCAATAGCTGTCAAACTATTGTAGTATTTTCCCAAGCTATATGGTTCTGATATGTATCAGAACCTGCTCTAATCTGCTCTGCGTTGTGATTCAAAAACTTTGAAGCCCTGGAAAATACTTTAAACAAAGACTTGAGGGTCTTTGTTATGACGCTCAGCGGTGCAGCAGGAGGAATGAGGAGGAGAAGGTAGTTATTTCAAACGGAGTGGTTTATTAAATCCACAAAGTTATACAAAAATGATCTGTTTCAATTAAAAGTAAAGAATGCTATAGTTGTGATCAAGACACTATGCCGTCTGTGATCTCAACCAGACTAATATTACAGTAGAGTTGATAAGTCGTTGATGAGCTTTGTTCTCTGGCTGATGAACAAAGCAGCCTATTCTCCCTCCAAAAGTGATGTTCTTTGTCCGTTGATCCTTCCTCTGCCCGCGTCGTGTAGAGATGGGGTGTGGTCTCCTGGTCGGTGAGTTGGTTTTCAGAGTTTCTCTTCCACCATCACAACATCCCATTATATCCCAAGGCCCAGCGTCTCTGTGTGATGACATCAGCAGCTGTGTTTCTCCAATCACAGCCTCTCTACGTTTGAATGCAAATAGGGGGTTGGCTTATACAGCCAACTCTATACTTTCCTTTGTTTCCCAGTCAAAGAACAACCACCATCTAACAACCTAATACTTGCATTTATTCATTTCATACTATCTATATTTGAATTACCCTTAATTACATGAACCCAGAGATATCATACTTAAGAAATGTGTTTATCATTAAGACTATTTTCACCTTAAGTGAAAACTAATCTTATTCTGCAGGGGATTTAAGTTTATACTCTAGCGTTCATTAATAATATGCTTTTATACAGTTTAATATGAATTCAGAATTATTACTACAATGTAAACAGGCATTTTGCAGTTTCACATTGTTTTGAATGATTGTCTCTGAGCTTAGTATAATCACATCATATTATCACACCACTCTATTCAGCCTCATCAGTCCAGCCTAACAGTCATATATGCAGGTATGTCATATTGATGGTAAACCTCCTATCTCTTTAAACACACATTTAAGTTATTTAACTATAATTCTTATTTGAGACTTTTCATACTATCAGACCAGTTGGCTACACCTGTGTTGTCCCTAGGCCGCGGGGCAGCCAATACCAACTGCATGTGATCTGATCATCTCATTGTGTTAGCTGTTTACCCACCCCCCTTGTAAACAGTTGCTCTATTGTCTTGAAGGAAACCGGTTCTGTCGCACCTTCCAAGCTGTTGATTACTTCCTCCTGCGCTAACTTGGCCCGTGGACTGACTGAATAAGACAGCTGTTTTGACTAAATCTTATGTTTGCTTAGAACCTTTTTGATTGGCATGTTTCTACAATACTATTACACATTAGTTTGATTTGTACCCGTTATGATCTATTGTTCATTAAAAACTACCACAGTTTCCACACTCGGATAGTTCATCTATCCTTAATTATGTCAAACATAGATCTTAACTTCTACTTACTACTATCTGGATAAGAATTAATCATACTTGGATAAAATACATATGGTTTGCCACACTCAGATCCTAAAATTCAACCTAACATTCTTTTTCTAAATCTCCTTCTTATGTATACTTATAAATTCAAACACCTTTATTAGCAGTTTCGGTTTTTGTGCCCCGTGTACAGTCTTTGACACGCTGTTTCGTACCAAGATCAATTTCCATTGGTTTCCAATGTGATTTGTCAAATTCCAACTTGGAACAGTGAGGAGGGGGGTCAATGTTTTCTAGATCGACCTGGCCTCCTCCTTATTTCTCAGAGCTGGTGCAGTTCACGACTGCTGAATGCTACCACCAACTCTGGGAGGTGGAATTAGAAAGCCAATTGCCTTTCTATCACACCCCGTCTTCTGTCGAGACCGCATGTCTCGTGTTGAACTCTATAGGGGTAGGACCCCCTGCTGTATTGCTCTGTCGCTGTCACAGCTGTGAGGAGGTCGTCGCTGGCTGCTCAACCCCCGTTGACCCTCGGATTAGTGGAAGAGGTTTGCTTCTCTCCCCCTCCGCCTGGTCGTTGATAGGGGCGATAGCAGCTCCACCCTTTCGCTTGTTGACCCCCTGGTCAATTGCTAAGGCCTTGCAGCCCGTCTGTTGACAGCCGGAGTTGTTGATGAGGCCTTGCAGCCTGTCTCCTCGTAGGTTGCCTGTCGTTTGGCTCCTCTCGTTCCCCTCTGAAGCCTCAAGACCCGGTCACTGCGTTGGCCGGAACTCTCCAGGCCTGAGAGGTAGGCTTCTCCTGGTTCTTCTCTAGGTGCCCTGCAGTGTTGTGATTCCCCATGGACCTCTGGGTAGACACTAGCCAGTGTCTGGTTCCCCAGTACTGATGGAATCCTTGGGTCTGCTTCGTACCACACTCGGATGCATGTCGGTTCCCCAATCTCCCATTTGTATCCTGCAGTGAATATATATCGCTTCGGGACAGTGCAGGTTACTTCTACCACAACAATTTATTGAGAATCCATATTTTTCCTCCCTCAGACACTCTTTACTGGTCTGAGTTCTGACAACTTTCTATTCCAAATCATTTTTCTATATATTTTATGGCTTCTTGATCGTTAATATTCAAAATTCAGAAAAATTCACATGGCTCTCCTTATATTATGCTGTCAAAACAGTATAACCCACCACCCTTCGATGTGGAATAACATTCAAACATCGTTACCTTCGTCCCTGGACAGCTGCTTCCCGGCCTGGACAGTCAGCACTGACACATCCACTCTCCCAGTAGTCCTAGGTGTACGGCAACAAATCGCAGTCCGCCTTAAACACACATCCTCCACACGCTCCGTCAGCCTTCACCAAGCCAACGGAGTCCCCCACAAGCCAATTATCAATTGCACATGTTCACACCCTACACAAAGACTAATTTGGCCAATAGCGACCAAAACCTATTGAGCTTATCAATGTACAGAGAATCATGCTTCCCAACACTTCCACCAATCACGACACACCCCCAGCTCCTAGAACCGGATTTTTAATGGGCGGAGAACAAAAATCCATGAACCAGCTCATGTCCATTCACTTTGTTCCCAGTCCATTATATAGACATATACTACCCCGTCCTGATGTGTCGAGATCACTCCCAGCTTGTCAGGTACCCTAAGAAAAAATATATAGAAAACAAACAAAAAACAAACAAAGAAAAAGCACGCTCAAAATAATAAATGAAAAAAATAAACCAAACTTGTGCGCTTCTTCTTTTTTCTTTGGTGCTCACTCTTAGAAACAAAATTAACCTATTATCTAGGGGCTTATGCACCCCCGTATTAACTAAGAAACAAAAAAGGGAAAAATCAAATGAATAAACAAAATGAACGCTCCCGGCCTAAGTCAGGAATTGTTCATAATACACTAGAAAAGAGAAATTCTGCAGAAATAAAAATAAACACCTACACCTATTACTCATAACTGTTAATATCCATCTATCAATACCATAAAAAACTAGAAACAACTATGGGTCTTTTTAATTTCTTAATCATGCAGTCCACCCTTTGACCAATCTGAATGTTGACCAAGCATGGATAATTTACTGACCACTAGCTTCCGCAGTATCACATCATCACACTGTCTAATATTGAATACCTAATATTAACTGTTTAACATAATTTGATTTTCTTGTTAGTCTGATTAGTTCATGCATTTGTCAGTTAATCAAATGCATGATCATAATCTAATCACCTAACCCCTCTATTTATTTTTTATTCTATTTTTATTCTAATCTAATCAGGAGCATATACTATTATTCAATCTATTCCATCTTTACCCTAATCAGTTGCATATATTTTTATTCTGCCGGTGGCCTCTGCAGACATGACCTTTGAAAATGACCTTTCAGTCCACAGATCCAGCAAACCTGTCCGTGTCCCCTGGGTTGTGGGACCCGGTGGGCCGCCCGCCCGCCTGTGATCGGATGGCCCTGGGGTCATCGGGCCCAGAGCATGTAAAGCCACGTACCTATTTGGTTCAGTCACAGTTCCTTGAGCCTGTTGTTGGGAGGGGCCCGCTACCTGTCCAGACAACGGAGCACACGGCATGGCTCGGTCACGGTGGCCTAACACCGACGCCCGAAACATGATCTCAATAGCTGTACCATCTAGTAGTGCAGTCTTTCTTGCCAGTTCTTGTTCCAATCTCTGAGTCTCGTGTGCGGCTTGACCGATCTCCAGCTGTGTCTTCATCAGATCTCGATGAACTGCCTCGTGTCGTTCGAACGCTGTTACAAACGCTCTCTTTTGTCTATAGGACAACGCCTCTTCCCCCATCTCAGCGCTGGCGGTTTGACTTCCCATCGCTGGGCCCCGCCTCTCATCTTGGCTTTGGTGCTGAGGGGGTCCTGGACAGGGGGAGCTTGCGGGCTGTGAACACTGTACTTGATACCGACCTTGGTTTTGCCCGTATCCACCTCTCCTGTCCCCACTTGATCCCCGTGCCTGCCAGGGTGTCCCTCTTGGGGTTTGTTGTTGTTCCGGCGCAGGACCCCCTTGTGGCCCCAACTGGGCCCGTCTCTGGCCATCTGGTTCTCCGTTGGAGCCTGTCTCCCCTCTGGGCTGTGTGGACTGGATTAGGCCTTGGAGGTATTCCACTACCTGTCCAGCCTCGGTTAGCTGTTGTTCTAGAGGGAGGCATGTCTTCCACTCTTCCTCCACCTTGGCCCTTGCTGCCTGGCTCCTAGTCAGCGGGCCACTTCTCTCAGTCTGGTACTGATGGTGGGGGATACCTAGGCACGGAACACAGGTGGGCTGTAGAAACTGTTCATGTATTATCCCATACCTGTTGTCAGTCTCTATTTCCGCCGTACGGCCAGCGTCAACTCCCTGGGACTGCTGCAACAACATCGCTCTCCTCAGTTGCTTCCTTTGTCTCTTGGTTAACTGGCAGTCACCTGCAACGGACACCTCAGCGTGGATCGGCTCGGGTAATACAGTTGTCTCTGGGTTGCTCGCAACAACAACCCCTTGTGGCGGAGTTAAAGACATTATTTCCAGTCCCTCCATCACACTGGACTCCGGAGGGGAGTCGATCACATTCAAGTCAATCAGGTTAACGTCACTGTTGAATTCGGTCAATGTAATGCCTGCAGAGGTTGTCGGCATTACCCCACTACCGGCATTATTTCTTTTCATCACCTTTCGTAATCTCTTTTTCTGTTTTTTGATTTGGGTACGCATTCTATACCGGCCTCCTTTCTTACATTTAAATACAAGGTTCTGTAATGGCCTGAATATCTTTGGCCATTGTTTCGTCACTTTTATTGTGACATTCCCAGTCGTTGAAATAGACAGATTGTCTACCCTTTCTATGGTTAGTGCACCTAACCCTCCAGTTGCTCCTATCCGTGTATTTTCCATTCTCACCCTCTTTCAAACACTCGTAATATCACCGTTTGGAAAGCAAGTGTCTCTGTATTCTAACTATCTTTACAAACTTGAGTTAATTTCACTCACACTGATATATTGGTGCAAACAGGAATTGATAACTCGCTGTGTGATACTATACCCCGACTTTCAACAGTCCATTTGATTTCCCTGTCTGGAGTTCGAAATTGTCAGCACTGGCCTGTCCGCCCTGGAGCAGCTGTGAAGAGAGAAGAAAAAGCATACACTTAATTATCAGTGGCATTTCCCGTTCACAATCCATCATTTATCTTTAAGCATGGAATGTCGGGCATCTCCTATACTAAAATCACTTGAGAGCATTTGTGCAATTTTCGTTTGAATTATCAACGACACGGCCTTAATCGTTTTTCAGTTGTCTTCATCGGAAAACTGGATCTCCCAATCCCGTTGTCATGTTCCTTCTCACAACTCCGGGGAACCCTATTTCACATCAGTTTTTTCCCTTCTGTTGGTCAATCAGAAATTTGTTATTTACAGCCTATCATTTCTAAACATCTGTGCTGGATATGGTAATCTAGGTGACTAAAATCACTATCTCTTATAATTCAGGTGAATAAAAACACTTTTACTCTTATTTCTCTTTGCAAATGGCTATGTGTATATTTAATCCTAATCTTTCCTTCTGTGTAACTTTATTTATTTCTATCCGTGAAAGCCTAAACATGTATTCCGCTCATATTACATTTTACATACCAGTAATACACATATTTCACACACAATTTTGCACACAATTTCTACACATTCCCCCGTAACACCTAACCACTTAGGTGTTAAACCCACTTCTCACGAGAATAGAAACCAATTTTCAGTGCCTTATGATACTGAATTCTCGTGCATTTAGAACAGTGTCACACAACCTGTTCATTAAACCACAGGCGCCGACACTACCCCCACTTTGAAATCCCTGTAGACCAATGACATCTCACTGGTCAACCCGACCTGTGGCCCACGGCGTCACCCCCAGTTCGCGACCTGGAACGCGAAACCCCGGGCCTCCTACTCAAGGATATCCAAAGTCCATATCACTCTCAACCACTGCTGCTCACGCACAGCACCTCCGACACCAATCAACCACCGCAACCACCTACACCCAAATACCCACACACAATATAACCCAATGCGCGTAGTGTGGCAGCGAGCTTTTGACGAGTGCACGCATAGCGCATCCCCGTCAATGCGCGGTGGCAGACAACGAGCCCACCCCCGCCACGACGTCTAGCAGTCCCCGTACCCCCGTTAAAATGAAAATGTGCGCAGTGTGGCAGCGAGCATCGACGAGTCGCACACATAGCGCATCCCCGTCAATGCATGGAGGCAGACAGTGAGCTACGACGATCTGTCTACCCAGGTGCAGCCGAGCAGAGTAACCCCCACACGCAGGTCCATCTGCGTGGAGAGTCCCCAACCTGTCCTCAAAACATGCTCCGACTTACAGCCCACCAACATGAACGCCACACAAAAGACACTGACACGGAGCCTACCGTGTCGCCCCGTGTCAGCCGCGCCACACTTCTCCATTAAATCAAGAGACCGGAAGGCGGCCGGATACCTGGAGAGAGCCAGAGAGAAATAACAATAAAACTGAATATTGAACAACAACATACATCAAACAAGTCCCAAATTCAACCAACTGCCTCTGAATCCTACAGTAGACAGCAATAAACAATAAATCTAGCAATACACCGCGTCCGAAACCTATACATAACAACCATAAACAACATACAAGTCCAAACTAGGAGAGAAAGAGAGAGCGTTCCGGGGGGGGGCCGAGGGGGGAAGAGAGAAAGGAAGAGAGGTGGTGGAGGAACGAGATACCTCGTTCAAATAACACCTCATTAGAATATAGCCTATGCCACAAACCCATGCAGGGAGTGAGGGGGAGGGAGAGAGAGAGGGGGGGGGGTGTAAGAGAGAGAGAGAGAGAGGGGGGGAGGTGAGAGGGAGAGAGAGAGAGGGAGGAAAGGGAGAGAGAGGGAAGGAGAGAGAGAGAGAGGGGGGGGGGGGTGGGTGGGGGGTAAGAGAGAGAGAGAGAGAGGGGGGGAGGTGAGAGGGAGAGAGAGAGGGAGGGAGGAAAGGGAGAGAGAGGGAAGGAGAGAGCGAGAGAGAGAGAGGGGGGGGAGGTGAGAGGGAGAGAGAGAGGGAGGGAGGAAAGGGAGAGAGAGAGAGAGGGGGGGGGGTGAGAGGGAGGGAGAGAGAGAGGTGGGGGAGAGGGAATGGACGAGGGGGAGGGGGAGGGGGGGCCAGGGCCCCACATTCCACTACCAGATCAAAGCATAACAATCTAATCCAACCCCTATTATTACACTAACCTCTAAATGAAATCGTTCTGTGTGCAGAACCCAAAAACAGTTTAAAAAGGAAACTCACCATGTCCTCTGCTGCCCCCTACCGTATTCCTAAATAAACTCCACCTTCCCCTCAACAATGGACGCCCGGCGCCCCTACCAAGATGGCCGCCTCATCGCGAGACATCCCGAGAGCCTCGCCATGCTATGTCGTCGGCACAGTTAGCTTAGCATATTAGCTTCGTTAGCTTCAACCCAGCGCGCGCATGTCGCCAGACCGCCCTTCGCTCCACGCACCCTTATGACGTCACAACCGGCGACCGCTTTAGCCGTTAGCGCGGCTAGTTAGCATTAGCTTAGCTTCTCCCACGATACCATAAAAACGTACCCCAACAACCCATTGTCCCGTTTCGCCGCGTGGGCCGACACCTCGCAATGTTAACACAACATCACATTCCCCACAACAGAACCCTAATCCTCTCAAAACGCCAGTGTAGTGACTTAATCAAAAAAAATAAAAACATAACATCATAGAGGCCCTCACAAAAACTAGCTTGACCCCACCGCCTTCACTTCCGGTGTGCTCAGGACGACTTCCGGGACAACTTCTCATACCATCCCGATCCCCTAAAACATTAAACAACTACTTTATCCGCGTCGAATATGAAAATTTTAAAGTGCCTTACACATCCCCGTAATCCCAAGACACTACCCATCAACCTTATACATCCGAACCTACGCCGCTTTGTCACTAGCATCCTCCGGTCGCCCCCAGGCTAACACAGCAGCTAACCGCCGCTGCGTTCCAACGGCCCTCGAAAAACCGGCGTTACACCATTACATATTCCCACGGCTATCCGGTGACTTAAATTACATAATAATACAACAATAAACTCATACGCTTCATCAATCATACCTAACCATAGCCATCATCCAAACATTCAATCATACTGCCACAAATAAAAACACAAACATCCATTCAGATCCACATTCTATTGTCCCTCGAACGTCCGCGCGGCAGTTCTCACATTCCGTTTCACTTTATTCAATAACTTCCATGCGACTATTAAAAACGAGACCAAGTGCCATCGTACACTTCACTATACTGAATGTTTAAGTTTACAACAGCCTTGTAATCGAATCGCCACTAAGTACTAAGTCAGTCTTTCAACCGAAATGTTTTCAAGCACCATCGTTCGCCCCTTATTACAGCGCACGTAATCAATTAATATGCCGGCGTGTTAGCGTATCAAATAGGACCTCCTTAGGCTTTCGGGTTTCTTTAATCCGCAAACTCACCTTGCCGACAACCCCCTCGCCCTTTTGATCCAATTGAATATGTCCTAAAACGATCATAATTCTCCATTTAATTCGGCCGATAGTCCCCGCAGATACCACGTCCCGTCGTAATGCCGGTCATCACGTTCAGTCAGAAAACTATGTTACAGCCTCGTAAACACTAGCCAGCCCCGCTTATATTAATCGTGTCGTGTTAGGCCTGTAATCGCACAACAAGATCCCTGATTTATACCGATCCCCCTTCATTTCTACCATACCCGATTACATAATCCAAACAGCGTTTGAGCCACCGCATCCACGTCTCGGTGAAACACATCTTGCCCCGGTGCCGATTTGAGTACGCGCCACTCCGACGAGACCCGTCTCACCTCCCCGGCGCAAACACATGGCTCCCCCACTGTTCAGACACGCAAAAATTATCAACATTATAGCGCCCATCTCCTGAGAAATGTATTAGGGTTGCCATAACCCAGGATACGCATCTGTCGAATGCCAAATCAGATATACCGAGCCTCATGATCAGTTAAGCATTTCATCTGCCGCCGTCCGACGCCACGACCTACACCATAAACCAGATAGTTGTGCTCCCCCCAACGCCTACATATTTAATACAATATGAGGTTTCCAACTTCGTCATATATCACTATATGAGGTTTTAACTTTTCTTCATATACTCCTATATGAGGTTTTAACTTTTCCCACCCCTTGTTCGAACTGAGCAGCCAATTCTCCGTCATCACTCACCTCTCTCACAGGATCGAAGCTCACGCAGCAGCGGCCTTCGTTGTCCGCTGATGAGGTCGATGAATGAAGAAAAAAATTCTTGTTTCCACGGCCGCCACTTGTTCAAGGGCCACGGCACCAAAATGTAGTATTTTCCCAAGCTATATGGTTCTGATATGTATCAGAACCTGCTCTAATCTGCTCTGCGTTGTGATTCAAAAACTTTAAAGCCCTGGAAAATACTTTAAACAAAGACTTGAGGGTCTTTGTTATGACGATCAGCGGTGCAGCAGGAGGAATGAGGAGAAGAGGGTAGTTATTTCAAACGGAGTGGTTTATTAAATCCACAAAGTTATACAAAAATGATCTGTTTCAATTAAAAGTAAAGAATGCTATAGTTGTGATCAAGACACTATGCCGTCTGTGATCTCAACCAGACTAATATTACAGTAGAGTTGATAAGTCGTTGATGAGCTTTGTTCTCTGGCTGATGCAGTCTATTCTCCCTCCAAAAGTGATGTTCTTTGTCCGTTGATCCTTCCTCTGCCCGCGTCGTGTAGAGATGGGGTGTGGTCTCCTGGTCGGTGAGTTGGTTTTCAGAGTTTCTCTTCCACCATCACAACATCCCATTATATCCCAAGGCCCAGCGTCTCTGTGTGATGACATCAGCAGCTGTGTTTCTCCAATCACAGCCTCTCTACGTTTGAATGCAAATAGGGGGTTGGCTTATACAGCCAACTCTATACTTTCCTTTGTTTCCCAGTCAAAGAACAACCACCATCTAACAACCTAATACTTGCATTTATTCATTTCATACTATCTATATTTGAATTACCCTTAATTACATGAACCCAGAGATATCATACTTAAACACATTTCTTATCATTAAGACTATTTTCACCTTAAGTGAAAACTAATCTTATTCTGCAGGGGATTTAAGTTTATACTCTAGCGTTCATTAATAATATGCTTTTATACAGTTTAATATGAATTCAGAATTATTACTACAATGTAAACAGGCATTTTGCAGTTGTTTCACATTGTTTTGAATGATTGTCTCTGAGCTTAGTATAATCACATCATATTATCACACCACTCTATTCAGCCTCATCAGTCCAGCCTAACAGTCATATACCGTAATTCCTCTAATAGTAACCCCGGCTTGTATTTGTTTCAACTGTAGCGGATACCAGGCTTGTATTAGGAGGAGGCATGTATAAGAGAGAGGCCTATATTTCTAATTTTCAAACCGATCATAATGAATAAATCAACATTTTGTGTCAGTTTGAACCCAGTAAAATGTACTGGGTTCATTTATTGAAACCAAGTACTGTATGAAATACGGTAGTAAACAGTGCAATTATAGGTGGTCAAAAAAAGTTAAATAAAGTAAAATAGTGCAATCACAATACTGGTATAATAATAATAATAATAACTTTGTTTTATACAATTCTGAGGTAGGCTTACTCTCTTGGTAAACATTAACACCATACCATTATATGGTATTTACTGCACAGCCAGGCCAGCATATAACAACAATAACAAAATATACCCGGCTTGTATTAGGAGGCCGGCTTATAATTGCTTAGCTCAACAGCGCACCCGGTCATTAATAGAGACCCGGTTTTTAATTGAATACCGGTTACTATTAGAGGAATTACGGTATGCAGGTATGTCATATTGATGGTAAACCTCCTATCTCTTTAAACACACATTTAAGTTATTTAACTATAATTCCTATTTGAGACTTTTCATACTATCAGACCAGTTGGCTACACCTGTGTTGTCCCTAGGCCGCGGGGCAGCCAATACCAACTGCATGTGATCTGATCATCTCATTGTGTTAGCTGTTTACCCACCCCCCTTGTAAACAGTTGCTCTATTGTCTTGAAGGAAACCGGTTCTGTCGCACCTTCCAAGCTGTTGATTACTTCCTCCTGCGCTAACTTGGCCCGTGGACTGACTGAATAAGACAGCTGTTTTGACTAAATCTTATGTTTGCTTAGAACCTTTTTGATTAGCATGTTTCTACAATACTATTACACATTAGTTTGATTTGTACCCGTTATGATCTATTGTTCATTAAAAACTACCACACTATGAATGTGTGCACTGCAAATGGTTTAGTTTTTGGATGTGTGTGTGAGTTTATGTGCAAAATAAATCTGCATTGTTTTTTGGTGAAGTGGCCTTTAGATAATCTACATATGTTTAAAGAAAGGGATGATCTGGGGTTGATGCACGTGACGTGTAAGAAGTCTACTGCAGCACCAGACAGTAGATCACTTGTGCAAAGGTCACTGTTGGCTTTAGGTGATCCGTCATTACTTTGTTATTCTGTTAAGCTGCATGTTGTCAAAGCTCTCTTGGGTCCTTCCTTGAGCATCTATCCAGGAATCCATCCTCCCTATGAGTTTGCTTGTGAACGCAGACTATTTATCTGGGTCACAGTTGTTGCAATGTTGTTGTTCCAGTTTCTTCATTGTTTTTGTACTTTGCTGCTGTTTACTGTATGCAACTGAGGGGAAATAAATTAAATTAATGGGAAGTGATGTCAACTTGAACTTTGTTAAAAGTGCAATCCAAGACCCTTCTTGTGCACATCTGAGCTCTCGCTGTTTAGCATTGTTATAGCAGGGGCCTTATGGAACACTGGTCATTTTAACTTAAAGTAGGTGGAAGGAATTCCTGGGTGATCATAGTGCCTTTTTTATTTTTTATAAATGTTTTTTTTAACCTTTATTTAACCAGGAAGTCCCATTGAGATACAAGATCTCTTTTGCAAGGGAGACCTGGCCAAGATGACAGCAATAACATTTGCAATATATCAGACGGCAATTAAATTAAGCATTACATCACGCGCAGGAGTGGTTTGTGAACAATAAACCATGCCTAGGGGGGGTCGTTAGACCCCCCCTAGGCATGGTTTATTTTTCACAAATCACGACTGCAAGTGGTGTAATGCTTTTATACAACTGCCACATTCATCCAACCTTATTGCTATACAATAAACACGCATTAATCGAAGATTTATTGAGAACCATCCGCCAGAAAAAGTAGTTCCCAAAAAAGAGAAGTTGCCTCCATGTGGAAGCAGCTCGGAAGTGCATTAAACTGTTCTCAGTAGGACATCCAACCAACTAACACATCCAACTGTCTTTCAACTAAGACATCCAACCAACTAACACATCCAACTGTCTTTCAAATAAGGCATCCAACCAACTAACACATCCAACTGTTTTTCAACTAAGACATCCAACCAACTAACACATCCAACTGTCTTTCAACTAAGGCATCCAACCAACTAACACATCCAACTGCCTTTCAATTAAGACATCCAACTAACTAACACATCCAACTTTTCTTTAGTTTTTAATTATGAAGTTAGTTTTTAATTATGAAGTTAGTGGTTGTTATTGGAATGATTGATTGAAAATGTTATTACCAGATGCAGAATGGGTACAATACAGTATGGCTCAATACACACAATTGTTAAGGGGATGCAGACCTACTTTCTATAGAACTTCATTCTTAGATGCTTCTATTGAAAGTAGGTAAAAAAAAAAAAAAAAAAGATTGCCATTAATCAATCAATCAATTCACGTGATTTTTATTTTGTTCTACAATGACTCATGACCCATCAATTACATCATCCAACATTGTTTAAGCAACTAAGACATTGTGTGTGTGCGACCGAGTGAGTGTGTCTGGAAGCCAGACAGTGTGAGAGATTGAGCTCTGGCAAGGAAGGGGACGGGAAAAAAATTGCAAATTAATCAATCAATCAATTCGCGCGATTTTTATTTTGTTCTACAATGACTCATGACCCATCAATTACATCATCCAACATTGTTTAAGCAACTAAGACATTGTGTGTGTGTGTGTATGCGACCGAGTGAGTGTGTCTGGAAGCCAGACAGTGTGAGAGATTGAGCTCTGGCAAGGAAGGGGAAGAAAAGAAAAATTGCAAATGAATCAATCAATCAATCAATTCGCGCGATTTTTATTTTGTTCTACAATGACTCATGACCCATCAATTACATCATCCAACATTGTTTAAAGGACTAAGACATTCGCAGTGACAGAATCGCTTTATATTTAGTCGTTATGACGCTATCAACATATCCATTTGTTAAAGATTATTGTCCGCCATCTTGTTTTTCAGAAAAATCCGCACGGCGGAGTGATGTGATTCGGTTGTGGGCGGGTCCTGGGACCAGGAGCGTGGATTGTGCCAGATACATACGTGTAAATTGACTGTTTCAGCCAATCAGAATCGAGAAATTTGCATGCCGTTGTATAAGGTCCTGTAGCCCATTCCATGCCCAAGGTGCGAAGCTTGAAAAAGCTGTTCTTCCTAGTTCAGTGTTTATTCTCGGGTTTTTTAAAAGTAGCCATCTTGTGGACCTGGTATGGTAGCTGCTAGAGGCAAAGCTAATTAGGTTGGAAAGATATAGGGGAAGCTTCCCTAGTGTAACTGAGGGGTACAATTCCCTGACTGTATTGATAAGTATGGTATCATTAAACCACTACCGCTTTATGTACTTTAACTACTGGCCATACAGTACACGATATCTAAATATGATGAACACTTTCCCACAATGAAATCGGTTCCAGACAAAGGTAATAATCAAATATTTAATATAGCAAAAGGTACATATGATATTTACTATTACATTTATGATTTGAATGCACTTGTAAGGCAAATGAGTACTCGTAGGCAAATCAACACTGAATGTCCAATCTCTGGTTACGCAGGAAGCAAGTATACAACCTGGCTCTTAGGGAATTAGATCTATGGTACACTTAATGATATAGCGGGATGTTCTGGAGGGGGTCCTCCCGGTTGTAAGCCGGTAGGGGGGGTAGGAGAGCCGTCGGTAGTAGACCGTCTGGTCAACGATATCTAGGGAGACTTCAAGTACAGAAGACAGTGCAGTAGACTCTTGATCCGCAGATGAATACACCTTGGTTCTCTTGTAGGCTGTAGCTCCACAATGAAGAAGAAGCTAGGCGACCTCAGTCTCTCTGAGCGCCGACTCAACTTGACTCCTCTCGGGGGTAAATCCAACACTCACAGGCGTCGGCGATTATCCGCTCCACAAATCACATTACCAAAGCAAATATATTCCAGCCGCATAGGGCTCAGCAGTCGTCGGGTAGGTAATCCAGTGTACATGTCCCTCGGTCCTCGTCTAGATCTCCTCGGATGAAAGCGCCATGTGGTCGGCCCAGCCTGGTTAAGACTCTAGATAACACGAGGAAGCGTTGGAGATGCTGGTCACTTTAGAACTCTAACCGCACGATGCACCATACACGATAGACTATTATTACTTAATAGAAATACGTCGCACTCGACGGTACAGTGCCAAACTCTGACAATTCAGCTATTAATTCGCACGAGGTCTCGATGCTATTCTAAGGCCAAACAGGCCATACTACACCGCACGTGGTATCGTGGGTGAGGCTTCACGTTCTGTTACTAAGTTGGAAGAAGGGTAAAGGACTAAGAGATTTCTACATTTACTTGCGCCATATTTATATGCACGGTGAACAAATAGTGCCACTCTCATTTCGGTAGCCGTATCCCTGAGCGGAGCCGGGGCTAGTACGGACATGTCTCGTCGGTACCTTTGAACTTGACGCCAGGGGCTGGTCCCCTGGCGCCTGGTCCTTTTGTCCAATAAGAGAATGAACTATTATGGGCTATAGTAGGCTAAAGGGATATTCCGTGTATATGTACAAGGAATATACAAGGGATATCAAACGATCTACAAATACTATTCAATATATATCAATAAATAAATATATATATTCGGTTTAATCTGATCCTTCGTAACACCTAGGATGGCCTTATATATAAAAACAAACATGTGGGATTTCCTCCGTACGTACAGAGAGGTCCATCCTACCATTTGGTAAAGCACACTGGTGAGTAAGCCCTTTGGCACTGATGAAGCGCAGAGAAGCATGATACACACTGTCTAGCTTTTTTAGCATTGAAGAGGCAGCATGCATATATATTATGTCACCATAGTCAATTACAGACAGGAATGTGGCTTGAACAAGTTTCTTTCTGGCCTCAAAAGAAAAGCATTGTTTGTTGCGAAAGAAAAAAAAAAGTTTTAGTTTAAGTTTCTTTTGTGAGGTTTCCAATATGCGCTTTAAAAGATAGCTTTTCATCCAGCCATAGCCCAAGATACTTGTAGGATGAAACATTTTCTATGGTTGCTCCCTTTAGCGTAACGATATGAACATGATTCACTGGCTGTGAGCGAGCCCTTGTGAACATCATGGATTTAGTTTTCTTTGCATTTAAAACTAGTTTAAGATCAAAAAGGGAGGTTTGAAAACAATTAAACGCAGCCTGGAGGTTCTCGATCACCTGAGTAAGGGAGGGAGCACTTGTATACAGGACTGTATCGTCCACATAAAGATGCATCTTGGCTGTCTGGATTTTATTTCCCATGTCATTTATAAAAATAGAGAATAAAACCGGAGCCAAAATAGACCCTTGGGGAACACCTTTGTTGATTTCTAAAAAACTTGATTTGTAGTTCTCTGCAAATATACATTGTGTTCTGTCTGAGAGGTAATTTCTGAACCAATTTACCGCTTCCTGTCCAATGCCAATGTTGTCCAGTCTATCCAGTAATAGTTTGTGGTCTACGGAGTCAAATGCTTTTGATAAATCAACAAACAATGCTGCACAATGTTGTTTCTTGTCAAGTGTGTTGATTACCACAATTAAAGTTTACCCAAATCAAAAACCCTGGGTAGACAAATCCGTCCGTGAAGCTCTGAAAGCGCGCACCAAAGCATACAACAACGGCCTGGTGGCAGGCAACATGAATGACCACAAGGTGGCGCGATACAACGTAAGGAGGACAGTAATGGAGGCAAAACGGCGCTACAGGGATAAAATTGAACTCCAGTTTGAACAGGCTGACTCCAGAGCTATGTGGCAGGGGCTCAAAACGATGACAGACTACAAAGGCACCTCCCTCAAACTGAACAGTGACATCTCCTTAGCAAATGACCTCAATACCTTCTATGCGAGGTTTGATGCTGGTAATAACAACACCAGCCCACAAGCCACGGCAATGGGGGGGGGGGGGTCTGCTGCTGATGGAGACTCAGTGTTCAGGGTAACAGAGCATGAGGTGAGGCGGACCTTTAAAAAAGTGAATATCAGGAAGGCAGCAGGACCGGATGGCATCCCCGGCCGCGTCCTAAAAGTCTGTGCCGACCAACTGGCCCCGGTATTCACTGACATATTTAACCTGTCCTTAGAACAGGCTGTCATCCCCACCTGCCTGAAGAAGTCCACTATTATCCCTGTACCCAAAAAATCCAAGCCTGCTTGCCTTACCGCCCTGTAGCTCTCACCTCCATAGCCATGAAGTGCTTTGAGAAGCTAGTAAAGGGCTACATCTGCTCCTCCCTCCCCATCAACATGGACCCCCTGCAATTTGCATACCGCCCCAACAGGTCCACGGAGGACGCCATAGCCCATGTGCTGCACACAGCAGCATCACACCTGGACAAGAGGAAGGGGAACTATGTGAGAATGCTATTCATCGACTACAGCTCGACATTCAATACCATAGTCCCCTCCAAACTCATAGCCAAGCTCAGGGACCTGGGCTTGAACTATGACCTCTGCCAGTGGGTCTTGGACTTCCTGACGGGCAGACCCCAGGTGGTGAGAGCAGGCAACTGCACCTCCTCATCCATCACCCTCAACATAGGGGCCCCCCAGGGCTGTGTTCTGAGTCCCCTCCTCTACTCCCTGTACACACACGACTGTGTGGCTCAGCGGAGTAGCAACACAATCATCAAATTTGCTGACGACACAGTGGTGGTGGGCCTGATCTCTGCAAACGACGAGAGGGCCTACCTGGAAGAGGTCAAGATCCTGGCGGGATGGTGCCAGGAAAACAGCCTCTCCCTGAACGTCAGCAAAACAAAGGAGATGATTGTGGACTTCAGGAGGTCGGGGGTCAAGGACTACAGCCCCCTCAGCATCGACGGGGCACCGGTTGAGAGAGTGAACAGCTTTAAGTACCTCGGAGCCTACATATCCGAGGACTTGACATGGACCACACACATTGACAGTGTTGTGAAGAAGGCACGACAACGCCTCTACTTCCTCAGGCGCCTAAGGAAGTTCCAAGTCAGTCAGAAGATGTTAATTGATACTTATCTTGTCTAGCACAGTCTCTGGAGCGTAACAGTAAGAAGCATTTTGTATAAAAGTATTCTGTACTTCTGTATGACAACTATTAAAGAAACTTGAAACTTGAAATTATGTCATTAGCCACATGCAATAGTGCCTTTTACATGTACAGTAGCTGTAGTTGACTTATACAGATGATTTAGCTTGGTCGGTTGACGAGGTTTGGGTGTTTGGCTTTGCTTATGGCACAGCTGGGAAAAACAGGATTTAACACAACAGGCCGGACAAAGCAATACGCAGATCTTAAAAGGGGTTCCTGACTGTTTCCTTCTATTAAAACCATTCCTTATCAGGCTTTCTGAGGAAGACTAGTCTGATGTATTTGAATCCCTCAGGTAGTTGAATGTCTTGATCCATTTCTGAAGGACATACATCTTTGATCAAAGATTTTGCTGATCATTTAGTTAATTAACAATTAAAAGCCACACATAATAACTTTGATCCGTATGAAACTTAGTTGAGACTGCACAAAACCACATCAACACTGTCACTCCAAAGTGGAGAGTGGAGTGGAGATGTCCTTTGTGCAAACAGCCAACACACAATGATTTGAATGATTTAGGTTAGGGTGCTTTGAATGGTGTAGCTACAGTACAGGTTAGGGTGGTTTGAATGATGTAGCTACAGGTTAGGGTGCTTTGAATGGTGTCGCTACAGTACAGTAGTACAGGTTATAGGGTGCTTTGAATGGTGTCGCTACAGTAGTACAGGTTATAGGGTGCTTTGAATGGTGTCGCTACAGTAGTACAGGTTATAGGGTGGTTTGAATGGTGTCGCTACAGTAGTACAGGTTATAGGGTGGTTTGAATGGTGTCGCTACAGTAGTACAGGTGAGGGTGGTTTGAATGGTGTCGCTACAGTAGTACAGGTTAGGGTGGTTTGAATGGTGTCGCTACAGTAGTACAGGTTATAGGGTGGTTTGAATGGTGTCGCTACAGTAGTACAGGTTATAGGGTGGTTTGAATGGTGTCGCTACAGTAGTACAGGTTATAGGGTGCTTTGAATGGTGTCGCTACAGTAGTACAGGTTATAGGGTGGTTTGAATGGTGTCGCTACAGTAGTACAGGTTATAGGGTGGTTTGAATGGTGTCGCTACAGTAGTACAGGTGAGGGTGGTTTGAATGGTGTCGCTACAGTAGTACAGGTTAGGGTGGTTTGAATGGTGTCGCTACAGTAGTACAGGTTATAGGGTGGTTTGAATGGTGTCGCTACAGTAGTACAGGTTATAGGGTGCTTTGAATGGTGTCGCTACAGTAGTACAGGTTATAGGGTGCTTTGAATGGTGTCGCTACAGTAGTACAGGTTATAGGGTGGTTTGAATGGTGTCGCTACAGTAGTACAGGTTATAGGGTGGTTTGAATGGTGTCGCTACAGTAGTACAGGTTATAGGGTGGTTTGAATGGTGTCGCTACAGTAGTACAGGTTATAGGGTGGTTTGAATGGTGTCGCTACAGTAGTACAGGTTATAGGGTGGTTTGAATGGTGTCGCTACAGTAGTACAGGTTATAGGGTGGTTTGAATGGTGTCGCTACAGTAGTACAGGTTATAGGGTGGTTTGAATGGTGTCGCTACAGTAGTACAGGTTATAGGGTGGTTTGAATGGTGTCGCTACAGTAGTACAGGTGAGGGTGGTTTGAATGGTGTCGCTACAGTAGTACAGGTTAGGGTGGTTTGAATGGTGTCGCTACAGTAGTGCAGGTTATAGGGTGGTTTGAATGGTGTCGCTACAGTAGTACAGGTTATAGGGTGGTTTGAATGGTGTCGCTACAGTAGTACAGGTTATAGGGTGGTTTGAATGGTGTCGCTACAGTAGTACAGGTGAGGGTGGTTTGAATGGTGTCGCTACAGTAGTACAGGTGAGGGTGGTTTGAATGGTGTCGCTACAGTACAGGTTAATAACAGTGACGACGTCTTCTCTCCATCAGATGGTGTGTCTGTGGAGCCTGCGGTCCTACACGTTCATCAGGAACCTGGCGGGAGGGACCCACAAGACCTTCTACCTGCTGGCGTCCTGCGACTTCTCCCCGGACGGGGCGCTGCTCGCCACCGCGGCCTTCAGCGGCTCCAGCTGGTGGATCGACCTCTGGGACCCGTACACTGCAGAGAAGCTGACCACTCTAGTGTACGTTTCCCTTTGTTGCTATAGTGAGTCCATGTATTGTAGTGCATAAGGATGATGTACTATTTAAAATGATATTGCAATATATTGGTATTTATCATTTATAGTCTTATCCGTGTGTTAGCATGTTGTGTTTTCTTTATATTGTGATACACGATTGTGTTGATAAAAAGCAAATGGGAAGTCGGATTTCTCACCAAATGATCAGTTTGATACTGTATCACACTTACCATTAACATCCATTATGAACATTGATTGGATTATTTAGCATGTGATTTTTTCATACCTAATTGTTATATTATACTGATTTCGGGAACAAGAAAAACGGTCTGTGTATCATGAGTAACTCGGGAGTCCTGTACACACAATGCTGTGTACACAAATGCTGGCAAATATAATATAATGACGTCCATGAAAATGTGGGCTTGTTCCATATTAAAACCTTTAGTTTATCTTCTTGTTCCATATTAAACGGTGGGAAACACTAAGGTCGTCCCAGCCTCATCCAACACTCATCACTATTTACACCTGTTGCACTAACTAAACATAACGTCTAACTTGTACAACCTGTTCCTATATAAGGTGTTGACTCATGTGTTTTATGTATTTTGTGTCTGTAGCTCTACATCCTTTTTTAACAATACAGTTTCCTGACTGTATCTCATCTTGAAAAGGTGAAGGAGGAGTACGGTAAGAACTTTGACCTGACCCTCTGTTGTTTTGATCCCCAGTGACTACTGTGAAATCTACGGGCAAAACCAGATCTCGGCGATACGTTTCTCGCCTGATGGCCTGCACTTGGCGATAGTCACTGAGGACAGGTAAGAACCTTGTTAATTTAGTCTTTCACAAGTTCAGTCTTCTATGATCAATGAAATCAAGATATGAGACATGGAAATATGGTTGACAGTTTATTGAAAATGATGATTTAGAAAATGTAGGATTGTGTATTCTTCTGGTTGCTCTTAAAAGTTTGACTAGAGATGGACTAAGTTAGAACTTTGTGTGGATGAGGATGTTTTCGTCCGACACTCGAACGCCAGCCGGCAAACAGTCGTGTTTGGGCTGGAGACCTGAACTGGACTTGACATTCCCGGGATGCTTCGGGGAGGGAAGACTCAGTTTGTTTGCAGCTATCAAGGTCTCACAGTAGGGCTGGGTAATTAATCTGGTTTCAATTTCAATTACAATTTTGGATTCCCACAATCATGAAAACAAGACTATCAAGATAAAACGATTATTGTGCCGCATGTCGAGTTGCTCCCATTAGGTCTTGTGTTGTAAATGCAGCGCACCCTTCCTTCACAGCGGTGGGCTCCACGGCGCGCTTCTCCAGTTATTTTGGCACGTCATTGGTAACTTGTAGAAGATGACAGAAAGCCAGCCTTTGGTAACTTGTAGAAGATGATAGAAAGGCAGCCTTTGGTAACTTGTAGAAGATGATAGAAAGGCAGCCTTTGGTAACGTGTAGAAGATGACAGAAAGGCAGCCTTTGGTAACTTGTAGAAGATGACAGAAATGCAGCCTTTGGTAACTTGTAGAAGACGACAGAAAGGCAGCCTTTGGTAACTTGTAGAAGACGGCAGAAAGGCAGCCTTTGGTAACTTGTAGAAGACGACAGAAAGGCAGCCTTTGGTAACTTGTAGAAGACGACAGAAAGGCAGCCTTTGGTAACTTGTAGAAGACGACAGAAAGGCAGCCTTTGGTAACTTGTAGAAGACGACAGAAAGGCACCTGGTGCTCCAGAGATACAGCTATTAACAAACACCTGGTGCTCCAGAGATACAGCTATTAACAAACACCTGAATCTTTAACTCTAATGTAAAATCAGTGCTGCTTTACTTTTACATGTCATGACTGTTGTCCTGTGGGATTGAAACAATGTACCTGTGGACAATCTGCAAACTCCAGAGTGTGGCACCCATTTCAAGCCTATCGGACACCATTTCATCTATAAGCCTATCGGACACCATTTCATCTATAAGCCTTTCATCTATAAGTAGAGCTGCCGCGATAACCGCATTACCGCGGTATCGCTGTTGCATCACGCTCACCGCAGAGTTAGGCTGAATACCGCGTCACCGCTGTTTTTTATCATAATAATAAAGTTGGCTTGCGGCTCTGCAGATATACCCTACTCGGTTCCAAGCGACCCTATTGGGTAGAAGTGGTACCAGAAAAGTCATGTGAAACATTGCAGACCACTGACTGGTCAGAAGAGAGACGCGTCACAGTTTGGAGGCTCTGAACAAAAACAGAACGCCGGCGCCGCCATCTTTACTGCCTCGCTAAGGATGCATTTCGTTCAGGATTTGTTTGCGACAGAACCAAGCAATAAACAAAAAAGAATGGATTCACTGTGTATTCTGCCTTATTTATTGATGAAACAAAACCGACATCAACCCAATTTACCACCGAGCGGAGAGTTTAGTGTCACAACAAGATCGCTGATGTGTTAAGTTTGTTGTTGTTAATACTACCGTCAGCCGATATACACGAGAGGTAACGTTAAACCCGGGTTTGCTTGGTAGAATACACAATGAGAGGTAACGTTAGCTTTGGCAGAATAGACGCAACGAGAGTCTGGTTAATGTTGTTATTGATTGATTGATTGATTGATTGAAACTGTGTTAAACTCTGGCTTGCTGCAAGCCCTCGGACATCTATGCCCACGGAGCTTTCAGTGTACACAAGCGAGCGGCCCCGCCTGCATTCCCACACGGAGACAAGCGGAGTAGTACCTGGCTGCAGTGGAAAAGGAACGAAGTACCAGGTGCCTAAAGCGGGTCGAGTCGAGTAGGTACTATGCAGTGGAAAAGCGCCATTAGACTAGAGGCAGGCTATAAGAGTAGACTACTAAAAAAAAATAAAAATGCATTCAAATTATTTTTTTGTGCGCACTGTGCGGTAATTACCGCGGCGGTAGGAAATATTTCGCAAATTCGTGCGGTAAGGAAAATATCAATACCGCGGCAGCTCTATCTATAAGCCTATCGGAAACCATTTCATCTAGATACCATTTAATCTACAGTATAGGCCTACTAGACACCATTTCACCTATAGGCCTACCAGTCACCATTTCACCTATAGGCCTACCAGACACCATTTCGCCTATAGGCCTACCAGACACCATTTCATCTTCAGCTATAAGCTCATCACGCTGGACTAATCCAACATGTGTACATGATGTGTCCTTGTTCTCTGTATTGTGTTGCCAGAGCTCTTCGTATCTGGGAGCCGGGTCAGAGAGCCATGCTGATGCAGACCAAGGAGGACCGGGCCTCAAACGGACTCTGCTGCAACTTCCAGCCACAGGGGGGCGTGGTGGCCACAGGGTAGGCAGCCTCACAGGGGGAGTGGTGGCCACAGGGTAGGCAGCCTCACAGGGGGCGTGGTGGCCACAGGGTAGACAGCCTCACAGGGTAGGCAGCCTCACAGCCACAGGGGGGTTGGTGGCCACATGGTAGACAGTCTCACAGGGGGGTTGTTAGATCCTGATCAAACTGGCCAGTATCACGTCTTCGTCTGTTTGGCTCTCCATCCAATTCCTCTGCGTTGTCATTTTAATGGTCCTAACGTCTCCGATACTGGCTGATAAGATCCTTATCTCTCCCCGTTAGTACAATCCGCAAACCATAATAATTCTCCACCTCCGTAAGAATTCGACACTCCGACAACGTGAAATACCTTACAGGGAGAAGCGTGGTTTATTTGATAAACAGAAACCTCAGCTCAGATGTTAACAGATTGTATTGTCCTTGAAAAGTCTATTCTAATGATCTTTCGGTGTGTTCTATTGTCCCTCTGCTATTCAGTCCAAAAGTGGTCAGGCCTGGTCGTCAGCCAAGACCATCCTCGTGGTAGCCGAAGCTAATGATGATGTGGCATTCTTCCCCTTCGTGATGAGAGGAGAGAGAGTCTCTCCTGGTTTCTTCCCTCTTAGTCTCAGTCAGATTTTAGTCTGCCTTACACCCGGAAACACCGTTCGACTTATAGATCCTCGCCGTAGCAACGACGACCCCCCGCCCCTCTCCTGGTTGTCATGTGACGCTCATGACAACTGCTAATAACCTTTCACACATTTCAAAACGTTTCTCTACTGTTTCATCAAAGATGTCACCCCTCCCCCTCGCTCTTATCAATTTGTTCTTACAAGGAATGTCAACATTCGGCTGGCTGCTAAACATTCTGCTGGCTACTGGACCAATGTTCTATCACCGTCTTCCATGCACATTTCGATCTCACCGTTTTAGCTGTGGTCATCTCCCCCCAATCTATACATCACATACATTGAAAAAGCACCCCAAATCCTTCATTCCCCCCTTTGATTCTTAATCAACCTTCAGAATCAACAGACTACTTGGTTTTTCAATTAATTATACACAAAAATAGACTCATAACAATGAGGGCCCCGCCGTCTGCTGTTTTGCCTTATTGTTTTCCATTACCCGCATCACACCCAAACCAGAAAGGATAGACAACGGTCAGGGAGGAGAGAGAGAGAGAGAGAGACAGAGAAAAACACAGATTGCAACTTTTCAGATGACACACCTAAACCCTTCGGCCCCCCTATTAGGTACACCCCACGTCCAAATCAGAGCGCTCCCTTCCCTCTTACAGTACACCTCCCATCTTGGGCCGGTCCCGTCGCCTAGGGCAAGGGCCCCTTTCAGTGACTGCTCCTTTCCTGAGCTGGTCCCCCTCCCAGGGCGCGGTCCCCTAGGCAAAAATGTCTCCCCTGGTCTGCTACTGCTCAGTGTCTCTGGCTGTCCTCTCCACATCTGCTCCTCCACCGCCGCCGTCTCCTCTCTCTCGTCGTGGATGATCTGTGTACCAGTCTGCGGTGCCTGGCCCCTGCAGCTTCCCCCTCCTCCAGTCTGTCTCCTGGTCGTCTCCACCGCTGTCGGTGTCTCCCCCCGCTGAAAGCAGAGACACAACACCAGCAGTCGTCTGTACATTCGGCTTCCCTTGTTTTGCTATTAGTCTACCACCTTCTCCACACCCATAATCTGTCCTACAGGGCTGTTCCCTGTTTGTCTTCTGGCGTGACACCCGCAGCTAAACGATACCCACTCCGCGCTCTATCTGTTCATCCCAGGTTGACCCCCAGCGCGCGCCAGTTCTTCTGGTGACATGTCTTCAAGACTCTGCCTATTTATTAGGTGTGAGAAGGCCCCACTGGAGATCAAACTCCCTCTTATTTCATAATTAAACTTATTTAATTAACCGCATCTCATCTCTCTCTGTGCAATTCTTATTTAATCATTCAATAATTAAACTATTTAATTAACCCGTATCTCTAATATTATTATTATAATAATAATCCACTCTGTGCTCATTAGATTCTCTAACTTGAAACACTCCCCCAATCCGCCACTAGATGGTAGTACAGACCTATATCTAAATATTCCCCTATGGGTAATGAAAACTCCCCAGCACTACCCCCCCTCCGCCACTAGGTGGCGACCTACTCCTCCTCTATGGTGTTTTAGTTGACGTGTCACTTCCTGGTTCTTATCTGTTATCTCCTCGTGGCTCCTTTGCGGCCATCTTGACTCGGTGCAAATGGCTACTCTCTCAAACAAACGGCCGCTGCCCTCCTTTTTCAAGGCCTAACAACAAAACAACTGTCTCTTAGAGCCTCGTCGGCCAAACAGGTCATAATGATGTCTGCAGGTCACATGACAATAGATGATCTACTAAACATGCAAGTACTGAACAGGTCAAAAATAGACTGAATGCCAAATGACGGTAGGTCTGAAAAACGTAGGTAGATTCTCCCGACTCACAGTCCCGCGTTCCCGCCTCTTGCGAGGAAAACAACCCTTATATTACAGACCAACAAAAATGGAATTAACCCCTTAGAACACTGCCTTCCTTCACCGGCCCGTTTGTTTTTCATTCCCCGTAGATAAAACCCATCTTGGTTTTTCAAAACACCATGGCTCTCTGCTCATATTATTACGGATGCACTATCTGTTCGTTTTTATTTGGCTTAAAAGATCAAAACAACCGTGTGTGCACAGTGAACTCGCATCTTTCTCCTAATCGCTGTTTCTCCTCCAGCGCTGGTCCGCCTCATGACCGCTCGACTCGGCGCTCTCTCCTAGGGCTGGCCGGCCTTGCTCGATCATGATTCTCCCACACACGATGACTGTTGTCCACTGTCGCCCCATTATTGAAAAAGTCTTTATCCGTTGTTCTTATCTCTTGCAAATCCGGCTGTCATCATCAGCAACCAACTGTTCCTGTTGTTTTTATCTCTTGCAAATCCGGCTGTCATCGGCAACCAACTGTTAGATCCTGATCAAACTGGCCAGTATCACGTCTTCGTCTGTTTGGCTCTCCATCCAATTCCTCTGCGTTGTGTCATTTTAATGGTCCTGACGTCTCCTATACTGGCTGATAAGATCCTTATCTCTCCCCGTTAGTACAATCCGCAAACCATAATAATTCTCCACTTCCGTAAGAATTCGACACTCCGACAACGTGAAATACCTTACAGGGAGAAGCGTGGTTTATTTGATAAACAGAAACCTCAGCTCAGATGTTAACAGATTGTATTGTCCTTGAAAAGTCTATTCTAATGATCTTTCGGTGTGTTCTATTGTCCCTCTGCTATTCAGTCCAAAAGTGGTCAGGCCTGGTCGTCAGCCAAGACCATCCTCGTGGTAGCCGAAGCTAATGATGATGTGGCATTCTCCCCCCCCCCCCCCCCCCCCCCCCCCCCCTTCGTGATGAGAGGAGAGAGAGTCACTCCTGGTTTCTTCCCTCTTAGTCTCAGTCAGATTTTAGTCTGCCTTACACCCGGAAACACCGTTCGACTTATAGATCCTCGCCGTAGCAACGACGGCCCCCCGCCCCTCTCCTGGTTGTCATGCGACGCTCATGACAACTGCTAATAACCTTTCACACATTTCAAAACGTTTCTCTACTGTTTCATCAAAGATGTCACCCCTCCCCCTCGCTCTTATCAATTTGTTCTTACAAGGAATGTCAACATTCGGCTGGCTGCTAAACATTCTGCTGGCTACTGGACCACTGTTCTATCACCGTCTTCCATGCACATTTCGATCTCACCGTTTTAGCTGTGGTCATCTCTCCCCAATCTATACATCACATACATTGAAAAAGCACCTCAAATCCTTCAGTAGCCACATGGTAGACAGTCTCATAGGGGGGTTGGTGGCCACATGGTAGACAGTCTCATAGGGGGGTTGGTGGCCACATGGTAGACAGTCTCACAGGGGGGTTGGTGGCCACAGGGTAGGCAGTCTCACAGCCACAGGGGGGTTGGTGGCCACAGGGTAGGCAGTCTCACAGCCACTGGAGGGTTGGTGGCCACAGGGTAGGCAGCTTCACAGGGGGGCGTGGTGGCCACAGGGTAGGCAGTCTCACAGGGGGGTTGGTGGCCACATGGTAGGCAGCCTCACAGGGGGGCGTGGTGGCCACAGGGTAGGCAGTCTCACAGGGGGGTTGGTGGCCACAGGGTAGGCAGTCTCACAGCCACTGGAGGGTTGGTGGCCACAGGGTAGGCAGTCTCACAGCCACAGGGGGGCGTGGTGGCCACAGTGTAGGCAGCCTCACAGGGGGGCGTGGTGGCCACAGGGTAGGCAGTCTCACAGGGGGGCGTGGTGGCCACAGGGTAGGCAGCCTCACAGGGGGGCGTGGTGGCCACAGGGTAGGCAGCCTCACAGCCACTGGAGGGTTGGTGGCCACAGGGTAGGCAGCCTCACAGGGGGGCGTGGTGGCCACAGGGTAGGCAGCCTCACAGCCACTGGAGGGTTGGTGGCCACAGGGTAGGCAGCCTCACAGGGGGGCGTGGTGGCCACAGGGTAGGCAGCCTCACAGTCACAGGGGGGCGTGGTGGCCACAGGGTAGGCAGTCTCACAGGGGGGCGTGGTGGCCACAGGGTAGGCAGCCTCACAGGGGGGCGTGGTGGCCACAGGGTAGGCAGTCTCACAGGGGGGCGTGGTGGCCACAGGGTAGGCAGCCTCACAGGGGGGCGTGGTGGCCACAGGGTAGGCAGCCTCACAGGGGGGCGTGGTGGCCACAGGGTAGGCAGCCTCACAGGGGGGCGTGGTGGCCACAGGGTAGGCAGCCTCACAGGGGGGCGTGGTGGCCACAGGGTAGGCAGCCTCACAGGGGGGCGTGGTGGCCACAGGGTAGGCAGTCTCACAGCCACAGGGGGGCGTGGTGGCCACAGGGTAGGCAGCCTCACAGCCACAGGGGGGCGTGGTGGCCACAGGGTAGGCAGTCTCACAGCCACAGGGGGGCGTGGTGGCCACAGGGTAGGCAGCCTCACAGCCACAGGGGGGCGTGGTGGCCACAGGGTAGGCAGCCTCACAGCCACAGGGGGGGCGTGGTGGCCACAGGGTCGGCAGTCTCACAGCCACAGGGGGGCGTGGTGGCCACAGGGTAGGCAGCCTCACAGCCACAGGGGGGCGTGGTGGCCACAGGGTAGGCAGTCTCACAGCCACAGGGGGGCGTGGTGGCCACAGGGTAGGCAGTCTCACAGCCACAGGGGGGCGTGGTGGCCACAGGGTAGGCAGCCTCACAGCCAGTTCCAACTTTTGCAAAATATAAATCAAAACGACAATTCACTTACCCAATGATGGAGCATTTTTCCCCCTCAAGAATCTATTTATTGAGTAAGGACCTTTTTGGTAACACTGTACTTAACAGTGTACATCTATTAAGGATTAGAATGTGTCATGATGGTGTATAAGCCATTAGATTAGACGCTCCTATAACGGCCTGATGCCATGGTGTGACATTTCATGAAACTAATTAGAAACTGCTCGATCACAGTTGCCATTTAGTGGATACAGGGCCATGCACTGTATTATAAGTCATTATAAACACCCTGTTACAGATGCATTTATGTGAAGTGTCACCATCCTTTTTTTATAGCACAAAAAAAAGTAAGGACATCCCTTTCTGAACTGATTGAAAGGTAATGGTAATTCTGTCGGCCTGATGTGTTAACACTTTGACGACCATTCGGCGCCGTCTAATATGGTGCTAGAGGACCAAGGTTTGTCAACAAACCGATGTGTCTTTGTAGAGCTATATCTATACTTTATAGTATTGCTATCCGTCCATTCTCATTGTCACTTGAGTTCATAAACCGTCCCTTCATAATGGCTTAAAGAAGAAGAAAAAATCCATCAATAGGTTGTCATTTTATAGCGCCGTGAATATAAGCTTTATCGCAGATTTCGTCTCATATATTTGCTGGAAAGCTACTTATAGAGCTAAAGGCTACTAACGTTATATTCAACAGCATTTCTGTTGTATATATGCTAATGAAATAACACAAACTGCTTATGATCCGGACTATCCCATAGCATCTATGGATGAAAGGGGGGCGGCGGGGAACGTCGATTAGTATTATTGATTACCAATAGAGTGTCCGTGTAAGTAGCCACATTCACTGATCGAATGCTTGCGTCTCACAACAATGTCTGTTCCGGCTGTAATTTAGGTGAATAAGGTCTTACAGTCAGCCCGTGGGATATCCTACAGCATTTCCCCGTTATCGATCGGCATCTGGTAGATCGATATGTCCATTGGTTGATGATAAATCCCCTTATTCCATCGTGAGATCTGCGATTCGAAACGTGATACACGGTGCATGATGTTGCTTTGGGATCAGAGTAATATGATACTCCGTTGGAGGCTAAAAAAAAAGATTGGTGGCACCCCTAAGAGGATCTGGCCGGTATTGCATGTTGCCGAGGGTAGATCTGCAGAGTCGATCGGGGATCTTGATCCGGTTATTAATATGGAATAAAACAATAACAACTTGCCACGGCTATATACGTGCCTCTGGTCCACAACGCATGGATTCGAAACACGTATTTATACGTGGCCGGTCCCAATAGTGTTAATCATGACCTCTAGAGGTCTTCTCTGTGGGCCTGCTGTGTTAATCATGACCTCTAGAGGTCTTCTCTGTGGGCCTGCTGTGTTAATCATGACCTCTAGAGGTCTTCTCTGTGGGCCTGCTGTTAATCATGACCTCTAGAGGTCTTCTCTGTGGGCCTGAGGTGTTAATCATGACCTCTAGAGGTCTTCTGTGGGCCTGCTGTGTTAATCATGACCTCTAGAGGTCTTCTCTGTGGGCCTGAGGTGTTAATCATGACCTCTAGAGGTCTTCTCTGTGGGCCTGAAGTGTTAATCATGACCTCTAGAGGTCTTCTCTGTGGGCCTGAGGTGTCGTGACAGTTTATTAATCATGAATGTTTTCCTGCCGGCAGCACCAGGGACGGCCACGTGCGGTTCTGGAGGACCCCCCGCGTGGTGCCCAGCCTGTGCCACCTGTGCCGATCCGTCCTGCGCCACTCGGTCTCCACCCACCAGATCGAGCCGCTGCCCATCCCCAAGAGGATCCTGGAGTTCCTCACCTACAGGAACATCCCCAGCCGCCTGGAGACCTGCTGCTCGGAGGAGGACGACGAGTGGTAGAACTGAAGGGGAAGGTTTAAAGGGGCAGGTCACAGTTTTAAAGTGCCATCTACCCATCCGGATAGGGCTGAGATGGGGCGTACGGTACGCGTCTGTGGTCGGCCCGATGGTCTATTGCAAACGGTCTCCCGTGTGGGAAAATAGAGTACCGGTGCGCTTCCTTCTGCACGGCCGCACGGCAGTGGAAAATAGTTAATAGCCCGATACAATGGAGTTTATTCTATTGGCCGACGGCAGACATGTCCAAACCTCGGCAAAAACGCATGGTAACTATCTGGATGGTTAGATAGCACTCTGGGTGAGGGGAATAATATGTTTGTGTTTTGGACGAACTGCCCCTTTAAAGAGATACCTTAACATTTAGAAAGCTGATAGGAATGTTTAAAGTGATACCTCATCTTTTCAGATTTAGAGAGTTCATTTTCAACGCCAGACACTTCGGTCACATTGTGGAAAAAGTTGCTACTACATAAATGAGCCCTTCAGGTGAAGAACCATACAGGCCTAAGTGGGTTTTGAAAATCCTTTAACAGCCCATGTACTCGCAGTTGGAACAGGTATTATTGTTTGGAATGTACATGTGAAACATCACTCAAAGTACACAACTTGTCTTTAACAATGCATTTACTCATCACTTATTAACTGACTCATCTCGGAACCTAAAATACTCTTAATCTGAAGGATTCAATGGTTGAATCCCATTGTCTGGACATGGGCATGGGCTTGTTACGTGCAGAGGGTCTCATGGCAAAACGATCCAGATATGTACAGGCAAGCCGGGACGCTATTGCCTATCCCTTGATTTCCATGAGGAATCATAACAGTCCTACCCTTGATTTCCATGAGAAATCATAACAGTACTAACATGGTAATTTAGAGGACCGAGATACATTTACAAAGTGTCTGAAGAATATCAGTAATATTTAGAAAATGTCAAGGAATTCAGAACACGAAAGAATATTTACAATGAGTGCTCCGTTTATACACTTCCATAATAAATGGGTTACAGCATACGCACGACACAGGAAGTGTCTTACATATCTTAAGATCCATATCTTTAGATGCAACAGTCCTACATTAAGGATACTAGTTTTTGCACTACTTACGACTGCACATCGTTAAATCTTCACTATTTTACTTGCTTGAATTGTACACTTTTATACCGTTTATTTATTGTGTAAATATTACAATATGAATCTTGTGTGTGTGGAGGCCCTCTACTAGAGGGGTAGGAGTAGCTATGATCATGTGATTGTGTACAACTGAATCAGTTCTGTAAATACAAGACAGACTGGATTATATAACAAATCGTGTTTTATTAAACAACTATCAAAACTAAATATTCAAGAACCAGCATTGTTTTTTTTTACAGATAGGCACATGAGGCTCTCTTCAGCCTTTAGGTGTAAAACTGAGGGGAGAGGGGGGCTATAGTTGACCCGATGTTAGAATGTCCATCATTTCACCATTGGTTACCAGAGTGACAACAAATCCCATTCCCCATGTAGATCTCGAGTGATACTGATCGGTGCCAGTATCCCATCTCTGAAGCATCTGCCATATTGCTTAAACTCGTCCGATCCCTTTCAGTATCTAGTATCACATATTTACAGTCAGAATCGAGGGGCATGGACACGCACTCTTTCAGTAAGAATTTTCAATGATATGGTTGATTCTTTTCATTCACGACATGTAGAAATACAAACGCCCACTGTGTCACACCCCTAGAATTCTGTAGTCCTCTATAGCTCAACAGGTAGAGAGCATGGATGAACCCATTAGTTCCTACTGGGGCCAGCCATGCTAAACAATTAATGCAATCATTGCACTGTCAAATGGCATGTGTTTACCATCACTTTCAGTCAGAACACAAAGGAATGTCTGCCATGTTCTTTTTTACACACACACACAAGTGATTTGAGACTTGAAGGAAAGAGCCATCGTTGTTTTCCTCTTAACCAGCCCCCGATCTTAACGGACCCATCTCGAGCCCCAGGGTACATCTCTGACTGGCATGAAGTGGACCATCTTCAGGGGCTCCACGCTTCGGTCTAGGAGGCTTCGCTGACCACAAGATCTCTGACCGCCTGGAACGCCGCCACCATGGAGCTCAGCTGGATCTTCTCATTGGTTCCTGAGGCCAGCCTGTGTCTGGAGACACGTCGGTCACCATTACATTATGTTGTACGAGCAAGAAATACATCAGTCGCCATCACATTGTTGTAATGGTTGATCAGAATGTTTTTTTTTATCTGGTTAGGTTGATCAGAATGTTCCATAAAAGGACAATACAATGCAGAAAGTTCAGATAATATAAATCACTTTGGGTTCCGTGCTGGTTGTCACAAAAAAATCTGTATGCCACATTTATTTTCCCCTTCAATTCCCAAATCTTCCAGTCATTTCCATGACTGTTGTACTATACTGTAATAAATAAATATTTACGATGAAAACTTCCACCTAACATTTCCAGGATTTTCATGATCATAGGAAGCCTGTCTCATACTAAATCTAAATAATCTTGACCCAGTTCTGTACTGTACTACAAATGTAAAGAGGTGTGAGTTACATACTCAATGTCGGCCAATTTGATGAGCAGACCCATCCGAACAGCAGGAGGAAAGTCCACTGCAAATTAATAAAACCACAGTACACCATTAATGAAGATACAGCCACTTGTACAAAGGACAGGTACATAATAAACATACGGGTGATTAATAAACATACGGGTACATAATAAACATATATACAAAAGGAAGGTGTAAATAATAAACAATGAGCGGGAAATTGTGTTTTGACAATAGAATTTGAAATCAAAGATTATTGAATCAGAAAAAGTACAATTCCATCTTGAAACTTTGCTATCGCAAACCTCACACACAACTGTACACACACGGCAAACAACTTCCCCTACAATGAGAGGGCCTGTAGCCATAGCAACCATGAGGGGTCTCCCAGGAAACCATCTAGAGTCAGTATGCAGAGTGTTAAACGCAGGCCTGGTAGGTCTTGCGATGCATTATTGTCTGCTTCGATTATGTAAGCCATCCAAGTTGAATTGACTAGTTATTTAACTACTTAGGATATTATGTAATAGGCCTTGGTTGAATAGACCCAAGACAAACAGACCTAGAAGGTATATATCTAAAGGCCTCTCTGGGCCTCTGCAGAGAGATGTAGGCCCACTAGTGACATTTCATCCAAGTTATTTACAAGTGGTCCTTTCATTTTGTGAACAATTCTAGCATAGCTTTATATATTTGGACGATCTGGCCAGTAAAGGCAGAAATAAGCTAAATTCATTATACACAGCAGAAGGCAGAAATAAGCTAAATTCATTATACACAGCAGAAAGAAGCTAAATCCATTATACACAGCAGAACGAAGCTAAATCCATTATACACAGCAGAACGAAGCTAAATCCATTATACACAGCAGAAGGAAGCTAAATTCATTACATACCGCAGAAAGAAGCTAAATCCATTACACAGCAGAAGTCATTTGATGAAATATAAACAGGTTCTGGAGACACCTGCCACCATATACACAGCTATAGTCCACTGCTCTGCAATAATGTAGATATTTCAACATTCAAAATTTTTAAACATTTGTAGCCCATTTCATACCAGCTTGTGAGTTTGCTTTAGAAAAGGAAAAAGCTATAGTTTCAATAAGATGAGATGATATTCCTTTATTGATCCCCTTGGGGGATGGTTGTGCTGCAGTGCAAACGACCAGACGATGTTGGCTAAACCCAAAGTAGCTTTGCATTAAGCTAGCAGACATTAGCAAGCCAACTAGATGTAATGTTACAATATCTTACAAATCTCAAGCAATGACTGGTGTCTCCAAGAGTTGGTTACATTTCATCAAATGACGAGTGCATTTTCATTGTGTACTATATGACTTATGTCTCGAGAGACTGTTGAATAAAAATTGCCCTAGTCTCATCCACTTAATGTAAACTTTAGGGTCATCCGTGCTCAGCAGTTGGGACACTGTCCCACTCAGCACTAGTCCTTACCTCTGTGTATGAGCAGCAGCACTAGTCCTTACCTCTGTGTATAAGCAGCACTAGTCCTTACCTCTGTGTATAAGCAGCACTAGTCCTTACCTCTGTGTATAAGCAGCACTAGTTCTTACCTCTGTGTATAAGCAGCACTAGTCCTTACCTCTGTGTATAAGCAGCACTAGTTCTTACCTCTGTGTATAAGCAGCACTAGTTCTTACCTCTGTGTATAAGCAGCAGCACTAGTCCTTACCTCTGTGTATAAGCAGCACTAGTCCTTACCTCTGTGTATAAGCAGCAGCACTAGTTCTTACCTCTGTGTATAAGCAGCACTAGTTCTTACCTCTGTGTATAAGCAGCACTAGTCCTTACCTCTGTGTATAAGCAGCAGCACTAGTCCTTACCTCTGTGTATAAGCAGCACTAGTCCTTACCTCTGTGTATAAGCAGCAGCACTAGTTCTTACCTCTGTGTATAAGCAGCACTAGTTCTTACCTCTGTGTATAAGCAGCACTAGTTCTTACCTCTGTGTATAAGCAGCAGCACTAGTCCTTACCTCTGTGTATAAGCAGCAGCACTAGTCCTTACCTCTGTGTATAAGCAGCAGCACTAGTCCTTACCTCTGTGTATAAGCAGCACTAGTTCTTACCTCTGTGTATAAGCAGCAGCACTAGTCCTTACCTCTGTGTATAAGCAGCACTAGTCCTTACCTCTGTGTATAAGCAGCAGCACTAGTCCTTACCTCCGTGTATAAGCAGCAGCACTAGTCCTTACCTCTGTGTATAAGCAGCACTAGTCCTTACCTCTGTGTATAAGCAGCAGCACTAGTCCTTACCTCTGTGTATAAGCAGCAGCACTAGTCCTTACCTCTGTGTATAAGCAGCACTAGTCCTTACCTCTGTGTATAAGCAGCACTAGTTCTTACCTCTGTGTATAAGCAGCACTAGTCCTTACCTCTGTGTATAAGCAGCACTAGTTCTTACCTCTGTGTATAAGCAGCACTAGTCCTTACCTCTGTGTATAAGCAGCAGCACTAGTCCTTACCTCTGTGTATAAGCAGCACTAGTCCTTACCTCTGTGTATAAGCAGCACTAGTCCTTACCTCTGTGTATAAGCAGCACTAGTTCTTACCTCTGTGTATAAGCAGCACTAGTTCTTACCTCTGTGTATAAGCAGCACTAGTTCTTACCTCTGTGTATAAGCAGCACTAGTTCTTACCTCTGTGTATAAGCAGCACTAGTTCTTACCTCTGTGTATAAGCAGCACTAGTTCTTACCTCTGTGTATAAGCAGCACTAGTCCTTACCTCTGTGTATAAGCAGCAGCACTAGTCCTTACCTCTGTGTATAAGCAGCACTAGTTCTTACCTCTGTGTATAAGCAGCAGCACTAGTCCTTACCTCTGTGTATAAGCAGCACTAGTCCTTACCTCTGTGTATAAGCAGCAGCACTAGTTCTTACCTCTGTGTATAAGCAGCAGCACTAGTCCTTACCTCTGTGTATAAGCAGCAGCACTAGTCCTTACCTCTGTGTATAAGCAGCAGCACTAGTTCTTACCTCTGTGTATAAGCAGCAGCACTAGTCCTTACCTCTGTGTATAAGCAGCAGCACTAGTCCTTACCTCTGTGTATAAGCAGCAGCACTAGTCCTTACCTCTGTGTATAAGCAGCACTAGTCCTTACCTCTGTGTATAAGCAGCACTAGTCCTTACCTCTGTGTATAAGCAGCACTAGTTCTTACCTCTGTGTATAAGCAGCACTAGTTCTTACCTCTGTGTATAAGCAGCACTAGTTCTTACCTCTGTGTATAAGCAGCACTAGTTCTTACCTCTGTGTATAAGCAGCACTAGTTCTTACCTCTGTGTATAAGCAGCACTAGTTCTTACCTCTGTGTATAAGCAGCACTAGTCCTTACCTCTGTGTATAAGCAGCAGCACTAGTCCTTACCTCTGTGTATAAGCAGCACTAGTTCTTACCTCTGTGTATAAGCAGCAGCACTAGTCCTTACCTCTGTGTATAAGCAGCACTAGTCCTTACCTCTGTGTATAAGCAGCAGCACTAGTTCTTACCTCCGTGTATAAGCAGCAGCACTAGTCCTTACCTCTGTGTATAAGCAGCAGCACTAGTCCTTACCTCTGTGTATAAGCAGCAGCACTAGTTCTTACCTCTGTGTATAAGCAGCAGCACTAGTCCTTACCTCTGTGTATAAGCAGCAGCACTAGTCCTTACCTCTGTGTATAAGCAGCAGCACTAGTCCTTACCTCTGTGTATAAGCAGCACTAGTTCTTACCTCTGTGTATAAGCAGCACTAGTTCTTACCTCTGTGTATAAGCAGCAGCACTAGTTCTTACCTCTGTGTATAAGCAGCACTAGTTCTTACCTCTGTGTATAAGCAGCACTAGTTCTTACCTCTGTGTATAAGCAGCACTAGTCCTTACCTCTGTGTATAAGCAGCACTAGTCCTTACCTCTGTGTATAAGCAGCAGCACTAGTCCTTACCTCTGTGTATAAGCAGCACTAGTTCTTACCTCTGTGTATAAGCAGCAGCACTAGTCCTTACCTCTGTGTATAAGCAGCAGCACTAGTTCTTACCTCTGTGTATAAGCAGCACTAGTCCTTACCTCTGTGTATAAGCAGCACTAGTCCTTACCTCTGTGTATAAGCAGCACTAGTCCTTACCTCTGTGTATAAGCAGCACTAGTCCTTACCTCTGTGTATGAGCAGCACTAGTCCTTACCTCTGTGTATAAGCAGCAGCACTAGTCCTTACCTCTGTGTATAAGCAGCAGCACTAGTTCTTACCTCTGTGTATAAGCAGCAGCACTAGTCCTTACCTCTGTGTATAAGCAGCAGCACTAGTCCTTACCTCTGTGTATAAGCAGCAGCACTAGTCCTTACCTCTGTGTATAAGCAGCAGCACTAGTTCTTACCTCTGTGTATAAGCAGCACTAGTCCTTACCTCTGTGTATAAGCAGCAGCACTAGTCCTTACCTCTGTGTATAAGCAGCACTAGTTCTTACCTCTGTGTATGAGCAGCAGCACTAGTCCTTACCTCTGTGTATAAGCAGCAGCACTAGTCCTTACCTCTGTGTATAAGCAGCAGCACTAGTCCTTACCTCTGTGTATAAGCAGCAGCACTAGTCCTTACCTCTGTGTATAAGCAGCAGCACTAGTCCTTACCTCTGTGTATAAGCAGCACTAGTCCTTACCTCTGTGTATAAGCAGCAGCACTAGTTCTTACCTCTGTGTATAAGCAGCACTAGTCCTTACCTCTGTGTATAAGCAGCACTAGTTCTTACCTCTGTGTATAAGCAGCACTAGTTCTTACCTCTGTGTATAAGCAGCAGCACTAGTCCTTACCTCTGTGTATAAGCAGCAGCACTAGTCCTTACCTCTGTGTATAAGCAGCACTAGTCCTTACCTCTGTGTATAAGCAGCACTAGTCCTTACCTCTGTGTATAAGCAGCAGCACTAGTCCTTACCTCTGTGTATAAGCAGCACT
This sequence comes from Notolepis coatsorum, assembly GCF_963971535.1. NCBI lineage: Eukaryota > Metazoa > Chordata > Actinopteri > Aulopiformes > Paralepididae > Notolepis > Notolepis coatsorum. Next base: position 29,198,335 of record NC_140166.1, read on the forward strand.
AGTCCTTACCTCTGTGTATAAGCAGCACTAGTTCTTACCTCTGTGTATAAGCAGCAGCACTAGTTCTTACCTCTGTGTATAAGCAGCAGCACTAGTCCTTACCTCTGTGTATAAGCAGCACTAGTTCTTACCTCTGTGTATAAGCAGCACTAGTTCTTACCTCTGTGTATAAGCAGCAGCACTAGTTCTTACCTCTGTGTATAAGCAGCAGCACTAGTCCTTACCTCTGTGTATAAGCAGCAGCACTAGTTCTTACCTCTGTGTATAAGCAGCACTAGTTCTTACCTCTGTGTATAAGCAGCAGCACTAGTCCTTACCTCTGTGTATAAGCAGCAGCACTAGTCCTTACCTCTGTGTATAAGCAGCAGCACTAGTTCTTACCTCTGTGTATAAGCAGCACTAGTTCTTACCTCTGTGTATAAGCAGCAGCACTAGTCCTTACCTCTGTGTATAAGCAGCACTAGTTCTTACCTCTGTGTATAAGCAGCACTAGTTCTTACCTCTGTGTATAAGCAGCAGCACTAGTTCTTACCTCTGTGTATGAGCAGCACTAGTCCTTACCTCTGTGTATAAGCAGCACTAGTTCTTACCTCTGTGTATAAGCAGCACTAGTTCTTACCTCTGTGTATAAGCAGCACTAGTCCTTACCTCTGTGTATAAGCAGCACTAGTCCTTACCTCTGTGTATAAGCAGCACTAGTCCTTACCTCTGTGTATAAGCAGCACTAGTCCTTACCTCTGTGTATAAGCAGCACTAGTCCTTACCTCTGTGTATAAGCAGCAGCACTAGTCCTTACCTCTGTGTATAAGCAGCACTAGTTCTTACCTCTGTGTATAAGCAGCACTAGTCCTTACCTCTGTGTATAAGCAGCACTAGTTCTTACCTCTGTGTATAAGCAGCAGCACTAGTTCTTACCTCTGTGTATAAGCAGCAGCACTAGTTCTTACCTCTGTGTATAAGCAGCAGCACTAGTTCTTACCTCTGTGTATAAGCAGCACTAGTTCTTACCTCTGTGTATAAGCAGCACTAGTCCTTACCTCTGTGTATAAGCAGCACTAGTTCTTACCTCTGTGTATAAGCAGCACTAGTCCTTACCTCTGTGTATAAGCAGCACTAGTCCTTACCTCTGTGTATAAGCAGCACTAGTCCTTACCTCTGTGTATAAGCAGCAGCACTAGTCCTTACCTCTGTGTATAAGCAGCAGCACTAGTCCTTACCTCTGTGTATAAGCAGCACTAGTCCTTACCTCTGTGTATAAGCAGCAGCACTAGTCCTTACCTCTGTGTATAAGCAGCACTAGTTCTTACCTCTGTGTATAAGCAGCACTAGTTCTTACCTCCGTGTATAAGCAGCACTAGTTCTTACCTCTGTGTATAAGCAGCAGCACTAGTCCTTACCTCTGTGTATAAGCAGCAGCACTAGTCCTTACCTCTGTGTATAAGCAGCAGCACTAGTCCTTACCTCTGTGTATAAGCAGCACTAGTTCTTACCTCTGTGTATAAGCAGCAGCACTAGTCCTTACCTCTGTGTATAAGCAGCAGCACTAGTCCTTACCTCTGTGTATAAGCAGCAGCACTAGTCCTTACCTCTGTGTATGAGCAGGTGAACGTCGGTCAGGATGTCATGCAGGGCCAGGCCCTTCAAGGTTTTCAGCTCGAGGATTTCTATGAAGACGGCGCTAAGGAGCTGTGAGCACATACACCGACTGAACCATGGTTGTTTGGTACCTTTTGACATTTTTCACAGTGGTAAACACTCAAACCATTATCCATTCCATTTAGGTGTGCCAGCATACACAGTACCAGGGCTCTGTGGCACACCTTAATGGAACATAACCATAATTAATAACACCGGTTCACCCTGCTATGACGTGTCAAAATGGGCACCGTGAAACAAGTCTGTTGCAGCAAATATTATGCCCGTGCACACAGAGCCAGACACAAGGCTTTGCGTTATATGTTATAGAACCTCTCCACGTTGAGCCAGACAAAAGGCTTTGTGTTTAAGTTATAGAACCTCTCCACATAGACCATGTACAGTACACCTCATCAAACTGAGGCAACTTCAGTCTGATGCAGTCATTGAAAAGCTGCTTCAAAGTCAGCGTGAAAAGCTTGCTACATATTGCACACAAACAAAAAAAAGAGGTTGAGACTTTCTGTTAACCACTACGTTGAATGAACCGTATGATGACAATGAATAAATAAATAAAAACACAGTAATCAGTAGATCAGAGATGGAGAGACATAGCACTACACATCAGTCATAATGTAGTCAGCTGACTCCTCATGCTGTGTACTGTATGCAAGGTCCTGTTATTGTACCATGCGACTGTCGTACTGTACACTGTTGACCAGGCCTGAGCTAATCTCATTTTATTTTCAAATACGATTTTGGCTTCCCACGATTATGGAGACAAGATAATAGAGGTAAAGCTAAAAATATATATAAATTCAATAAATGCATGACATTTAAAAAGTCAACGAGGAATCATATTCTCGTGATCTCAACATCGACCAGAATACCAATCCTACTGTTGACATGATGTCTTTGCACAGCCGTCACCAAAACTAAAAGCCTGTATATTCACTTGTGAAGGAAGGATACGGTTGTACGCCGAGGTGAAGTCTTTGTTGAGGGACCAGTCTAGGATGTTGGCGATGTCAGAGCGCAGGGGGTGCCCTGTACAGGTGTAGACCGTCTCCTCCGACACCTTCCCATACGCCATGCTGGTGCTCTGAATCACAGGACGACAAGTTAGCACAGGATTAGTCAACGGTTAGCACGGGATAGTCAACGGTTAGCACGGGATTAGTCAACGGTTAGCACGGGATAGTCAATGGTTAGCACAGGATTAGTCAACGGTTAGCACTGCATTAGTCAACGGTTAGCACTGCATTAGTCAACGGCCGATGAGGAACCTAGTCTATATGAAGCTGTGTTTATATGAATGTGCAGCTCAAGGGCGGCTGGGTAGCGCAGCGGACATTGCACTCGTCACCAACGCAAGAGACACCGGGTTCGACTCCGGCTGTCGGCGTTGCCTACGGCTTGGGCCAGCCGTCATACTAACTCAATTGGCAGAGTTAGCGGGTGGAAGTCGATGGGTGGTAATCTGGACGTTGTGGACAGCGACTCCTACGGGTCGGTTGGGGACGCCTGCACAGCAGAGACAGGAAATGGCGGGGGTAGTGTGAGCCTCCCACACGTTACACCTCGCCAATGAGAGTCCGCGCTGGCAGGTGAAAAAGATGTGACAGGCTGCCTCCTTGTGTACCGGAGGGGACACGTGATGCAAGGCTTCTAACCTCCCTACAACCGGCCAGTGGAGGGCATATGCGAGCAACGTTCAAGACAGGGGAGGGAAGAATTGGCACAGTGGAATTGGGATGGGAGAAAAATAGAAAGAGGAGAAAAAGGTGGATCAAAAAAAATAATTAATGTGCAGCTCAATCTTAGAATATGTAAATAAAGTATGACCACCGGCCACAGCAAAAAGGTGCATATTGTTATGTTTTATAACCCTAAGTAATATATCGACATATTTACAAAATTATACAATGTGTACGTATTACAAATAAGTACATATATATATATTTTAAATATATATTCAAAACATGTAAACTTTTAACTGCTACTTTTCTGATAGCCTCGTCCAAACCTTAACCACACCGTTACCTTAAACTAACCGTAACTGTCTAACCCAGGGGTCGGCAACCTACGGCTCCGAGGCCGCATGCGGCTTTTTAGCCAATCAGCTGCAGCTCCCTGGCCCAAAAAAAATCAAAAACAAATTCTTCTTATTTTGGAGATCGATGTCATACTGTGACACTGAAATGAAAAAATATTTCATCAACCAAGATATTTAGTCAACAAAAATATTTCATCAACTAAAATATACAGTACGTCACACCCCGCGCCTCTCCCTGCCGTCTGCAAGTGGCTAATCTTGAGTTTCCAACCCCCCAGTAAGCTAACCATGGATAAATCCAAAAAAAGGAAAATCTGAGGAAAATAGAGGGTTTAATTCAGCGTGGACAAATTAATTTGCTTACACGACTAACGATGCAGGCTTACCTGTATGCCTGATATGTGGTGCGAAATTTGCGAACAACGAAAAATTTACTTTTTATTTTATAGATTTTCCACAAATAAGGGAAGGACTCTAATAGAGCTGCATAGTTCAGGGTTTTATTTCAAAGTAGGTCTACAGACACCAGTGTTTTGTCTCCTCTTCTGTGTTTTATTTAAAAATAGGTCTACACAGCCAGTATTTTTTCTCCTCTTCATAAGAGTTTGAGGTTTTCCTTTGTTATAACAGGTAAAAACAGCAATAAAAAGTCAACATTTTTCTTTTTGTTGCTTTATAATCCCATTGATGCAACAAACTGTGTGCTATAAGTATAAAGTATAATACATTGCTAATTACTTTGGGTATGCAATTGGTGTTTTATGCTAAATGTGGGGTATGCTTGGGGATATATAAAACATTATACACTGTGTTATCTTCATTTTAAGGGTAAATAGGTTGTGCAGCTCCCTGAGCATTTTATTTTGTGGGAGGGGGGGAAAGTGGCTCTTTTGATAGTAAAGGTTGCTGACCCATTCTCAGGATCTAATAGTCGTCCCATAAGTTTACTGCCAGTTTTAAGTAAACTGATGGAAAGGATAGTAAGTGAACAGATTAAATGCTACTTTTCTTTGAACACATTAACCACTGATTTTCAACATGCATATCGTGAAGGACATTCAACAGCGACTGCTTTAACCCAAATGACGGATGATTGGCTGAAAGAGATAGATACAAAGAAAATGGTTGGAGCTGTCTTGCTTGATTTTACTGCAGCATTCGACATCACAAATTCTTACTTAAAAAACTTGAATGTTACGGTTTCTCCTCATCTGCACTATCTTGGATGCAAACTTATTTAGCAAACCGGAAACAACGTTTTTTTTAATGAGAGTTACTCAGAAGTTAAAACGGTAAGGTGTGGAGTACCCCAAGGAAGTTGCCTTGGGCCTTTGCTCTACACCATATTTACAAGTGACATGCCTCTTGTCCTAAATAAGTCCTATATTTCTATGTATGCGGATGATTCAACGATTTACACATCAGCCTCAACAGCCAATGAATTAAATACGGTCCTAAAGGCAGAGTTGCAATCAGTGATGGAATGGATAAAGAATAACAAACTAGTTCTAAACATATCAAAGACAAGTAGCATCATTTTCGGTTCAAACCATACTCTAAGAACGAACCCAGTCTTGAAACTTGTGGTAATTAATCAAGTCCAGGAGACTAAACTCCTAGGGGTAACATTAGACAGTAAATTGTCATGGTCAGACCATATAAACAATATAGTAGTAAAAATGGGAAGAGGGATTTCTGTTGTTAAAAGATGTGCTCATTTGTTACCACTAAATTCTATCAAACAGGTAATTCAAGTTCTGGTTTTGTCAAATCTTGACTATTGTCCTGCAGTATGGTCGAATGTAACGACGAATAAACTGAAAAAATTACAAATGGTACAAAACAAAGCAGCACGTATAGCGCTTCGCTGCGAGTACAGAACTAATGTTGCAGCGATGCACAGTTGTTTAACTTGGTTACTTGTCAAACGTAAATTACTCTGCTCACTCCTTGTATTCACTAGGAATATTCTTGTTACAAAGATCCCCTCAATTTTATATAACAATTTGACAGACACAACCATTCCACCAGACATGCTTCTGCACAAGGTTTTACACTTCCAAAAGTGAGGTAGAATGCAATGAAGCGAACTGTCATGTTCCGTGGTATGCAGGAATGGAACTCTCTTCCCAGACATGTTAACACTTTAATCGCCGGAAACGCCATAACTCGTCAGTGCCCGCCATGCTCATTCTGCCGAAGACGCCGTAACACGTCTTTGATATCAATATTTCAAAAATCTGTGATCGAAATCATATTTCTCCTCCGGGGACCTGAGATATACTGCTGATCTCCACTCAACTCTCTTAACGGTTCAAGAGCGCCATCTGGTGGCCGATCGGCAGATCGGCCAACAGGAAGTGACGCGCCAAACAGGAAGTGCTCATCCATATTTCGTCCGGGCACTCGCGATCGTTAGCCGGACTCCATCTCGACACACTGGATAATCAATCGCTCGCCCTAACTCAATAAACAACGTTATTTGGACGTATATAGTATTATACAACCTGGAAATGGTTCATCTAGATCAACATCCCATAATCGAAAACTGTCTACTCCAAGCTGATCGTCCAACGGCGCGAGGAAGATACGGTAAGATCTAGCGCTATTTTCTAACGTGTTCCATATAAACTGCTCTGATGATCATATGACCCACACTAGGTGAATGATATAACGTTGCCCACGGAATTATAAACGACCCCCCGCCCATCCGGTCAACATCAGATGATACGTAGTAACTTCTAGAAGTACCTCCAGTTGAAATTTTTTATCTGGCACCGATCGCTGCCAAACTGTATTTGATCATCAATATAATGCATTTGGGGCTATAAATCAAGTTCTGGAGAAAGCTGCAGAAAACGATAAAAACATACTTATACTTTAGACCATATTTTAGTATGAATATGTGAATGAAAAAGTATAACGTTGCTACACCCTGAACAATGGATATAGGACATTGAATGGGCCATAATAATGTCAATTTAGCAATAGAATTTAAAAAGTTATAGCCCTGCAAAGGGGAACTTCTCCATAGACAAATAGAGCTGGCTAGGGATGGTAAATTATGAATTTAACCATGGCGATCAAAGTGTTAAGCAGGAGAATAGTAAATGTCGTTTCAAAATCGTGGTAAAACAACATTTTCAACCAAAGAAATTGACATTCCCTAATAGATAGGGTGTACGTAAATGAAAATGTATGTGTCTGATAAAGAGATAGGTATATATAGATGAAAAGGCATGTGTCTGATAGGGATATATTATTAAAAGATTGTATAATTGGCTGATATGAACATAGATAATGTATGTAAAAGCTAAATAGTATATTATGCTGTATTGTATTATGAATTAATTATGAGTAGGCATTATTGTATTGTATTATGAATTCATAAGGCGTATATATTGTTGTATTGTATTATGAATTTTATTAGGGTTTTTATTGTTGTTTTAATTGTCTGTATGACATGTGAATGTTGTGAGTGTATAAGTCTGTAACTGTATTTTACGTGTTATGGACCCCAGGAAGAATAGCCCCAGCACTGCTGTGGCTAATGGGGATCCAAATAAACTTAAACTTAAACCCCTGGTCTAACCCTAATCTTAACGGTTAAAACTAACCATAATCATAGTTTGTATCAGGGTGGGTGGGTGGAGAGAGCACTTGTCGCTAAATCTTCTCTCCTCTTCATGTAAGCTAAATCTTCTCTCCTCTTCATGTAAGCTAAATCTTCTCTCCTCTTCATGTAAGCTAAATCTTCTCTCCTCTTCATGTAAGCTAAATCTTCTCTCCTCTTCATGTAAGCTAAATCTTCTCTCTTCATGTAGGCTAAAACTTCTCTCTCTTCATGTAGGCTAAATCTTCTCTCTTCATGTAGGCTAAATATTCTCTCTTCATGTAGGCTAAATATTCTCTCTTCATGTAGGCTAAATCTTCTCCTCCTCTCTTCATGTAGACTAAATCTTCTCTCTTCATGTAGGCTAAATCTTCTCCTCCTCTCTTCATGTAGGCTATATCTTCTCCTCCTCTCTTCATGTAAGCTAAATCCTCTCCCCTCTCCTCTTCATGTAGAAACGCTGTCCTACCTGCAGTATGTTAAGAGATCTTCTCATGTCTCCGGATGACAGGGTCACGATGGCCTTCATTCCATCTGGAGTTACGTCAATACTGACAACAAAATGAAAACATGCCTTATGTCAAACAATCATCAAATACTATTATGTTTTATAGGAACCTATATCTCACATTCTGTCTCAGTAACGACAAATACAGTATCCATCTAAATTTCTTTAACAAAGTTTGTCACGCAAACAGTTGTGATTGGAGGATATAGACACTGGTTTGTGTCTTCAGGCTGGAGCCCTGAGCTACTGGTTTGTGTCTTCAGGCTGGAGCCCTGAGCTACTGGTTTGTGTCTTCAGGCTGGAGCCCTGAGCTACTGGTTTGTGTCTTCAGGCTGGAGCCCTGAGCTACTGGTTTGTGTCTTCAGGCTGGAGCCCTGAGCTACTGGTTTGTGTCTTCAGGCTGGAGCCCTGAGCTACTGGTTTGTGTCTTCAGGCTGGAGCCCTGAGCTACTGGTTTGTGTCTTCAGGCTGGAGCCCTGAGCTACTGGTTTGTGTCTTCAGGCTGGAGCCCTGAGCTACTGGTTTGTGTCTTCAGGCTGGAGCCCTGAGCTACTGGTTTGTGTCCTCAGGCTGGAGCCCTGAGCTACTGGTTTGTGTCTTCAGGCTGGAGCCCTGAGCTACTGGTTTGTGTCTTCAGGCTGGAGCCCTGAGCTACTGGTTTGTGTCGTCAGGCTAGTTTTAAATATGTACTTATTGTCATTTCCTGAATCCTACTACTACTACTACTATTATTAATACTACTACTACTCCTCTTACTACTTCTATTACTACTACTATTATTTTTATTATGAATACTACTACTCCTACTACTTCTATTACTACTCTGCCTCCTCCTCCTACTTCTATTACTACTCCGCCTCCTCCTACTTCTATTACTACTCCGCCTCCTCCTCCTATTACTACTACTATGCCTCCTCCTCCTATTACTACTCCGCCTCCCCCTACTTCTATTACTACTCCTCCTCCTACTACTTCTATTACTACTCCGCCTCCTCCTCCTATTACTACTACTATGCCTCCTCCTCCTATTACTACTCCGCCTCCCCCTACTTCTATTACTACTCCGCCTCCTCCTACTACTTCTATTACTACTCCGCCTCCTACTACTCCTATTACTACTCCGCCTCCCCCTACTTCTATTACTACTCCGCCTCCTCCTACTACTTCTATTACTACTCCGCCTCCTCCTACTTCTATTACTACTCCGCCTCCCCCTACTTCTATTACTACTCCGCCTCCTCCTCCTACTTCTATTACTACTCCGCCTCCTCCTCCTATTACTACTACTATGCCTCCTCCTCCTATTACTACTCCGCCTCCCCCTACTTCTATTACTACTCCGCCTCCTCCTACTACTTCTATTACTACTCCGCCTCCTACTACTCCTATTACTACTCCGCCTCCCCCTACTTCTATTACTACTCCGCCTCCTCCTACTACTTCTATTACTACTCCGCCTCCCCCTACTTCTATTACTACTCCGCCTCCTCCTCCTACTTCTATTACTACTCCGCCTCCTCCTCCTACTCCGCCTCCTCCTACTATTACTCCGCCTCCTCCTCCTATTACTACTACTCCGCCTCCTCCTCCTACTACTATTACTCCGCCTCCTACTTCCATTACTACTCCGCCTCCTCCTCCTACTTCTATTACTACTCCGCCTCCTCCTCCTACTTCTATTACTACTCCGCCTCCGCCTCCTACTTCTATTACTACTCCGCCTCCTCCTACTACTTCTATTACTATTACTCCGCCTCCTCCTCCTACTTCTATTACTACTAATCCGCCTCCTCCTTCTATTACTATTACTCCGCCTCCTACTTCTATTACTACTCTGCCTCCTCCTACTACTTCTATTACTACTCCGCCTCCTCCTACTACTTCTATTACTACTACGCCTCCTCCTACTACTTCTATTACTACTCTGCCTCCTCCTACTACTTCTATTACTACTCTGCCTCCTCCTACTACTTCTATTACTACTCTGCCTCATCCTACTACTTCTATTACTACTACGCCTCCTACTTCTATTACTACTCTGCCTCCTCCTACTACTTCTATTACTACTCTGCCTCCTCCTACTACTTCTATTACTACTCTGCCTCCTCCTACTACTTCTATTACTACTCTGCCTCCTCCTACTACTTCTATTACTACTCTGCCTCCTCCTACTACTTCTATTACTACTCTGCCTCCTCCTACTACTTCTATTACTACTACACCTCCTCCTACTACTTCTATTACTACTACTCCGCCCTCCTCCACCTACTTCTACGCCTCATCCTACTACTTCTATTACTACTACGCCTTCTCCTACTACTTCTATTACTACTACGCCTCCTCCTACTACTTCTATTACTACTCTGCCTCCTCCTACTACTTCTATTACTACTCCGCCTCCTCCCCCTACTACTCTGCCTCCTCCTACTACTTCTATTACTACTCCGCCTCCTCCTACTACTTCTATTACTACTCCGCCTCCTCCCCCTACTACTCTGCCTCCTCCTACTACTTCTATTACTACTACTCCGCCTCCTCCCCTACTACGCCTCCTCCTACTACTCTGCCTCCTCCTACTACTTCTATTACTACTACTCCGCCTCCTCCCCTACTACGCCTCCTCCTACTACTCTGCCTCCTCCTACTACTTCTATTACTACTACTCCGCCTCCTCCCCTACTACGCCTCCTCCTACTACTCCCATTACTACCACCATTACCCCCCTCACCTCTCCTGCTGGATGACGTACTCCAGCCGGGGGATCATCTGGTCCTGGGACAGAGGGCCGAAGCGGAAGCGGGTGCAGCGGGACTGCAGCGCCGGGATGATCTTGGACAGGTAGTTGCAGATCAGGCAGAAGCGCGTGTTTTCTGTGTACTTCTCGATCACTGAACGCCCCGGACGGCAGGGATGGAGAGAACGGAGATGTTAGTCGTATATATATATATATAGTCGTATATACCAGATACTGTAGTATATACAGATACTGTAGTATATATAGATACTGTAGTTAGTATACACGGCCTTTACTATATACCCGATAGTAAATAGTTGTATATACAGATACTGTAGTTAGTATATACCCGATACTGTAGTAAATATAGTCGTATATACAGATACTGTAGTATATATAGTCGTATATACAGATACTGCAGTTTATACAGTAATGTATACCCGAACCCGATACTGTAGTATATACAGATACTGTAGTATAGTCATGTATACCTGATACTGTAGTATATACCTGATACTGTAGTATATATTGTCATCAGTGATGCCACAGATTACTTGTAAAAGTAATCCGATTACTGATTATTGATTACTCCTTTAAAAAGTAATCCAAGTTACTTTACTGATTACTTGATTATCAGAGTAACTTAGTTACTTTGAAAGTAACTAGGTTACGAAGTCGTCGTCGTTCCCCCAACCGTTTTTTAAACGCTTTATTGAAAGTGCATAAATTGTTTTTAACTTGTTTCTCTGCACATAACGTAAATTGTTAAACTAGTGCTTCAGCTTCTGTACCATCAAGTATGGTAAAGCAACAGTCTATGATGCTCACAGCATTAGAGCAGCCAGCCAGTGGTTTTACAAAACCAGTGTATCCATTCACATCTAACAAATGCAGGCTGAACTATTCAATTATATCAACTGTAACTATTAAATTGTTTTTATAAATGTCTCTCTATAAACATACAATCAGTCTCTCTTTAACATGTAAATTAACTGTAAATCTGGCAAATAAGAGCTTTTGCTCTGCCACCATCAAATATACATTAATCAAAAGGGAAAGAAACAATCTCTCTCTTTTGCTGTTTGGCTGGCCTCCGAGTCCTCCTGTACCTACTAGTCGAAGCGTCGGCTAGTGTTGTGATTCCAGATGCTTTCAATGCAATTGGATGTGCTGTTTTTAGCGGTAGACAGTATTTTGTTTCCTCCGCATATGAACGTGAAGTAGTGACTGACGAGCGTTTTGGGATGGAAGTCTGAACAGAAACTCACTTTTAATTTTGCCAAGCGTTTTGGGGTGGAATTCTCCGACGACGGAGCCCTGCTGTCACACGATTGGCGCATATGTCACATGACGTGCTGTGAAGACCCGCCCTACTCTGCCTCTGATTCGCAGACTGTGGATGGGGAATGTGATTGTACCAAAGCAGAGTCACTCACAGACAGAGTGTCCAGTCACGCCGCGGCCCGCGGGACACATTCTTGTGTAACCCTTTCACTGCCACACTACGTCACTCCCAAAAGAAAAACAGCTCAAAATGTATTTTTGACTGTCGAAAACGAAATAAAATACTGCATTCCGCCTGCATTATGAATTTATGATGAGATAGTAACGAAATAGTAATGCACAGCCACTTGGACAAGTAACTGCAATCAGATTACTGGCTTTTAAAGATTAACGCGTTAGATTACTATTTTCGGGGGAAAGTAATCAGATTACAATAACGCGTTACTTAGTAACGCGTTACCGGCATCACTGATTGTCATATATACCCAATATACTGTAGTATATATCCGATACCGTAGTATATACAGTAGTACCCGATACTGTAGACTCCTAGGAGTTGATACTCCAGTCTGAAAATATGGGTGACGTTTCAGTCTGTTGACCCTGCCCTCTTTCCTTGAACTGTTGCTTTCTCTTGGAAGTTTAGCAACAGTTGTGATTGGAGAATCAAGAATAGAGGGCGGGGCTTGAGGTCCATTGTAAGGTTTTAAGCAGAGTGTGTCGTGCCTCGTCCTGCTGCCTACAGTGCCTGCTGTTTCAAGGCTGCACTGCTTTAGTTGTTCAGAGCAGGAACATCTCTAGCTCTGGATCATCTGGTTTCCCACTGATCCCACAGCGCTCGTTTCCCTATGCTTTTCTTTTGTTTACATTTTTCACTTATGTACCTCAGTTGCTATTGCATGTACATATTAGGGCTGTCTTAAATACTTCGAAGCTTCGTTCGATGGGCATGGGATTCATGGGACCAGCCAACCTCTTAGTCGAATATATATAAAAAAAAGAAATTATTATAATATTTTGTTTTATCATTCTTTCCAAAAGAAAAGAGGCCTAGAAGCGTGGCTAACGCTAATGGCACGCATACCAGAAGCTAACTGCCTACGAAAACAGGCACAGAGGCACTGAAAGAGGATTTCACCCATCTAATGAACACACTAGACTAGACAAATATCAATATGTATCCATCAGTGGACCAATTGCATGCTTTTGCAGAGGACAAGAAGCCTTCAGTCGACTCCTTCAGACATTAAGCACCCCCCACAGCCCAAATGGAATGATAAAAAAACAAAACAAATTTATATTATACCCTTTTTTTTTTGTGGACCAATAGTCGACTAACTGCAAATTTTGGCCAATCATAGTCGACCATTTGGATTTTATGGTGGATTTTTGTTCTTGATTTATTGTGATGTTTCTTCTTGACTTGTTTAAGTTTCTTTATGTCATACAGAAAACTTTTGCATGAAATGCTTCTTTCTGTTTTGCTCCCGAGAGTGTGCTAGATAAAATAACAAGATAAAATAGTATAATATAAGTATAGAATAGAAAGTCAAGTACGTAAATGCACCAACAGTTGGTACAAACAAAACTCTTAAAACTATAAAAATTAACAAAATTAAGCAGTCTCGACGGAGCACAGAGAGCGGCAGCCGGACGTAGCAGCGACATCTTTTTAAAGAAGACTTGTACAGCCCATGGGGGCTATTCCATGTGATTTCGGGTTTTACAAATACATTGATTTGATGAACTTAGTCGTGGTCCCACGCCTCAAATAGTTGTCAGAAAGGAACATATGGTATTACAACACGTATCTGACCTGCCCCGGCCTGCCGTAACACAGATAATAAAGCCTTCTACTACTATTCTACTAACCCAAGGACCTGTGGGAATTGGGAGACACTAACGAATCTCAATTTTTAAATTGTACAAATATATATACGTTGGCTTAAACTCTGGCTAAAGTAGACGCTGCCAGACGATGGAAAGTAGAAGGAGTCATTTGGAGACTGATCAGGATCCAGCTCAGACCGTGTCCGATTTCTCTGAAAAAATGTATTCTTATCTCATCATTTTCTATTCTTTCTTTAATTCGGGTTCAGACATAATGGTGCCATGGTAGAAAATGGCCTCCGGGTTATGCTAGGTGAATGTTGGTCCTTTATTGACATCACTGGCGTCCCCCTACAGGGATAGAGCACAGTAAACAACCACTAGAACTGATTATGTAACACTTTGATTTCTCTCCCTGCTGTAACCTTGCCATGCTTATAATAATAACAACCCAGGTTGCATGTTATCCCACCGTTATATAAGCTGATCATATAAGCTTGTTATATTTCTGTTGAAGCTTTGGCATTTTTTTTTAACCTTTTCAGTAGAAAGATATTACCCAGGGTTCCCACAGACATTGCAAAATAAAATTCAAGGACTTTCAAGTACTTTTCCCAGCACTATTTTTCATTTTAAACGGGCATTTAAAAGGATACAATTAACTTGTAAATGCTGTTTTTCTATATATAAAGAAAATCGGATCCAATATTTATAGCTAAAAAAAGAAAAAATTTCGATCAATTAATTACACTTTAAAATAAAAATAAATTGAAATCATGATTCAGAACAATTTTATCATGGATGAACAAAACGTTCAATGCAATTTTTTTGGTTGATTTGAATTTCAAGGACTTTTTAAGCACCTTGTTAAATAAATGGGCTGTTTAACACTTTGAGTGCCAGCAGGGGGTGCACGATTTAGCGCTTGAGTGCCAGCGCTCTATTCAATGAGAGGGCGAGCACATTTGCAAACGCATAAACTATATCTTAAATTATGGCTATGTGTCTAATACACCCGTCGCTTATCAATGACTTGGTTGCAGTCAACATTGTCGAAACGGATAGTTCTCATCGGTACATTTCCGATTTTATACCATTTCGAAAAACGCTCGGTTTTGAAAATTTCCAGAAATAAAAGAGATTCTGCAGGAATCGCCCTTTACTGGAATACACAAAAAACTGAAATTTTTCGGTCTATTTATGAATCGTTTTCAAATAAACGCTAGATTATCGATAGTATATGTGTACTTATGCACGCTAGAGAAGCGGGCTGAAAAATCGATTATCTTATTTCCTGATCAGCACACACACTAGTGCACTGCAACCTTGCCCAGGCCCAACGGGGCCCGGCGGGTTCGGGCTGGGTAGGGCTTTTTTTTTAATAAATAATTCGGGCTCGGCCGGGCCCGGGCACCGCCGTTTTTAATTTTTTTAATTTTTTTATTGCGTCTTTTTTTTTCTTTTTCATATAACTAGGGTTATAGGATAACCTTCGTTTTAAGATTCATTTTCTCTTTTGCGCCAGAGAAACATTTGGATGTAATTACCGCAGCGCGCAGGGACAACTCAGGGGACAAGTTCAACTCGATTGGTTGTGTTGGAATATAGCCAGTTGGCGAACGTTTTAATTTGTTCTTGGGATGCATGTAGCCGGTTGGTGAAGTTTTGTTAACGGTGTTCAACGCGTTGCTGACGTCGTGGTGAGTGATGTTTATTATTTGCTGGGACTCGCTACCTGTTTTGTTGTGCTTTTCATTATGTTGCACTCTGCTCGAAATCTGATTTCTGTTTTCTGTTTGTAGGCTATTGTGTGTCGTGTGTGTGTGTGTGTGTCAAAGAAGATTCTATAGCCTTCAATACATTTTACGAGGCTGATGTGTGAGTCAGTCTATAAGCGAGCACTGGGAGAGACGGCATTCTAATAAGAGAGAAACGGGCTATGTAAATGCTTCTTAGTTTTGTTTATTTATTACGTTCATATAAAACCGTGTTTCGAATATTTAAAACAAATACAAAAAAAATTATATTTTAATAATAATAATAATACTTTTTTTTCGGGTTTTCACGCGGGCTAGGGCTTAAAATATTATTTACAGTCGGGCTTATTTTCGGGCAGGGCCTGAAGTTCACAGGCTCGGGCAGGGCTCGGGCTTTATTTCAAGGCCCTTGCAGACCACTAACACACACACATACAGGGCCCACGTTGATATATCTGTGAAAAAAGCTCCGATTACCCCAAGACTGGTAAAATAGATTGCTTACCTCAGATCAGATGTTCTCCAAAAAGATTATTCCAATTCCCGATCGCCATTCCAAATATCAATCGTGTTTATTGATCCAACGCTGGGTGCTTGAAACACATATTCCATGCTGTTCTGAGGGACCACAAAGACTGCAATCGGCTCGGATTACATGCCTGCCAAGTAAAATGTGGATTCGGGATTTTCTTTTCCCCATGCGTTTTCATTCAGTCCAATCCAATGGGTGCATTATCATCCGGGAGACGATAGGGGGCGGTATTTTCCCTGTTCGAGCTCAGAGAGTCCCAGTGGTAACGTGAGGCTAGATTGATGAAAAATGAATGGAAATCGCTAATAAAAAAAATAACGATTAATAACCAGATTTCTCGTCGTTGGCACTGAACGGTTGGCATGAAATAACGAGAATTCTCGTCGTTGGCACTCAAAGTGTTAAGGAATTCCAGGCCTTGATTTTTTCGTCTTCAAAAATCAAGCACTTCAAGGACCTTGTGCGAACCCTGTATTAGCTGCAATTGCATTATAATGAGATTCTAACCTCAGCTAAACACCCTCTGCTCTCTAGTGAACACCATACGGGCAATGTGATCGTCACAGTGGCATAATAAGGGTTAACCAGGGCTTACACTCATATAGACTTAATGAGTTCTATGTTGCAGCAAGCGGAGGTCTTTTATAGACAGCGAGAGCCCCAGCGTCTGGCTGCTCAGTGGGCCATGTGGTACACAGCGGGCAGCGCCCGGCCCAAGCAGATGGTTTACCTCGCCGCAATGCATTCTGGGCATCCTGGGTCATGGCATCCGCCTCATCCAGTATCACCAACTTGAAGCCCCTCCTGGAGGGGCCAGAGGGAGAGACCAAAGCAAAACACATGAGCATGTTTCCTCCCGAGGCCATGTGTTGAAGATGAAAGGCACCGGTCAATATCACAATTCTAAATAAAAGAGGGCTCTGAATCATTGTAAACGACGTGTATAGAGCAGGGACAACGTTTCTTACTTGAATATGGTCCTGGTGCTGGCGAAACTCAGAACGGGTCCTCGCACTACGTCAATACCTCGGTCGTCTGACGCGTTTAGCTACACAAACGATAAATAAACACCAGTATTAATCAAAGCACCGTGCAAATCTACTTGGGGAACAGTTACAGATCATAACGCCACAAAACAAGATGGCGAACTGTTGCGGGATTATACCTCCAAGACCATCGAGTTGAACTCCTTGTCCTTGTAGAGTTGCCTTGCACTGGCTAGGATGGTGGAGGTTTTGCCCGTTCCGGGAGGCCCGTAGAACAAGAGGTGAGGAAGCTTCTCCTCACTGATGAACTTCTGGACTGGAGGGGAGACAAAAGCCACTCAATAGAAGTAGGGGTGGGCGATATATCGAGTATACTCGATGTATCGCGGATTGTTCTACCCGAGATGTAGTACTGTACTATATCGCGAACATCCAGTATTTAGTTTATATGGCGCCGCCCGCGGCCGAGAGACACTCGCAGTGCTTTCCTCGAGAAGGGACGGCGGAGCTATAGGCTAACGTTAGTGTAGTCAGGGCTGTACAGTGCGATATAATGTTGCGGTTGTAATTTCATTAGACAGACCAGCGCGGACCTTTAATAACATGTAATTTAATTGACACGAGCAATGAGCTAACGGTAGCTGCTAACCAAGGTATCCATTAGGATTATGCTAAGCTAACTAGCGATAGCTGCTAACCCTGGTAAACGGTCAAAGCGGACTCCACAAGACTAGTTCCATTCGTGAGGAAATGGGGTGGGTTATATTGACAACGCTTGACAACAGCAGTTTAAACATAACTTCATATTTATTAGTTATTCGTTTCTGTATATCATTCAATTTCCATCTCCGTGTGTCTCCATCTCCAACTCTTCCTGTTTACATTCGAGTGTGACGTTATCACCTACGGCAGCTTAGACGATCAAAACGCGAACCTAGAACAAACCCTGAGGGGGGGGCTGGCTCTCTTGTTCATTCTCGCCCCCTCTCTCTCTCTCTCTCTCTCTCTCTCTCTACATTCAATGATTTAAAGTAGCCAAACGTTACAGACAGTATAAATACTAACTGGATAGTTGATGATATAAACATTTAATTTCATTATCTGAAATATTCTAAAATCATTAAGTCTGCTATAAGCCATTATACCTTTGTGTGTGATTATTATTTTCTCACAGTAGGGTGTGTATATATATACATATATATATGTGTGTGTGTTTGGCTAAAGTGGATAGAAAACACAGTACTGTGTAAAAGTCTTAGGCACCCAAGAGTTTTTATATAAATTGTCTTAGATGTAAATAATTTTTTTTATTAGTGTGTCAGTAGACTACTCTTAGTACATTTTCATTAAATTATTTTTTAAAGCATCTTCATGGTTTAATAATGCAAACATATGTTGCAGGGACTTATTATAATCATCATATTGGCGTGACTGTATGCATCAAAGGGTTAAATCAAGCATTTTTAAGTGATTTAGAGGAAATGTAAAAATATCACGATATATATCGTGTATCGCGATATAGCCAAAATATATCGCGATATCATTTTTGGCCATATCGCCCAGCCCTAAATAGAAGTAAGAAAATGCCACAGGAGGCAGATTTATCAGCCAATCACATGGTAGTGTGTGAATGAGATGAGTCTTGTCATGATGCTTGATGAAAAAACATGATGCTAGATGATTATACAGTATTGTCAAGTTAGGTACTTACTGGTGGTAAGAATGTCCTTATGAGAGATGAGATCATCAAGTGTCTGTGGTCTGTATTTTTCAACCCTGAATTAAGGAAATTAAACATAAGTTAAGAGTCAACTCAAGATGTAATTGATTCATGCTGGCTAACAATATTTGTTATAATAATTGCTGTGCACATCTGGAATCTATCTAACGTCAGCGTGATACCGTTAACGGTGAATTGATTGATTGAAAACTTTATTAACAGATTGCAGAATGGGTACAATACTACGGAAGCCCTAAGAGGCCATACATTCATACATTTTATTTACTTCGTTTTCCCGTGATAACGAGTTAATTTAATTAGTTTTCTCGTGATAACGGGATAATTTTCTCGAGATCTCGAGATAAAGAAGTCCGTTTTCTCGTGATAACAGATTAATTTATTTCAGGGGGGTACATGACATACAGGTATACACAGTACTGTTACACATTTGTGACATACAACTTGCAAATATACAGTACTGTTAAACAGAGTGAGATCCTAACAGAAAATATATACATACAAGGGCCAAGGGAGGAAACTGTACATTTGGAAGGAGTGGGTGGGGGGGGGCCAGTTTCGAGTTGCAGCCTCCCGTAGCTAGGTGCTCTTTGAGAGCTCACTTTGATTGCGCCGCCGGTAAAGCTGAAGTCTTTGCTAACAGTCTTCTTAGATGACGCACACTAATGTGTATATATATATTATCTGTAACAGCAAGGCATAAAGCTATTTCAACCTGTTTCAGGCCTTGATTGACGAGATATGTGACGCGGTGATCATTATCCTCTTGCTCCTCTGACATTGCGACACTGAATGATGTTTCCTGCAGTGATTTAATATATAGACTATCGTTTCGTTTTCTCGAGATCTCGAGAAAATTATCCCGTTATCACGAGAAAACTAATTAAATTAACTCGTTATCACGGGAAAACGGAGTAAATAAAATGTATGAATGTACAGTTTTGCTTGTACAGTTGTCCCCACCCCACCCGCCTACCCATTACCCAACCACCTCCAATGTACAGTTTCTACGTCAAATGTATATACTCTCTTTTTTAGACTCTTTTTGTACCACAAACAGTACTGTATTTGTAAATCTCTGGTATGTCATAAATGTATATGTAGCAGTACTGTCTATCTGTATGTAATATATGTTATGATGAATTGAAATGGGGGACCATGATGTAAACAAGACGAAAGTCTTTCTCTGGTCTGCATCCCCTTAACAATTGTGTGTATTGAGCTGTACTGTATTGTACCCATTCTGCAATCTGTTAATAAAGTTTTCAATCAATCATGAATGTATGGCAGTACGGTCTATCTGTATGTCGTGTGTGTCATATGTTATGATGAATTGAAAATGGGAGACCCTGATGTAAACAAGACGAAAGTCTTTCTCTGGTCTGCATCCCCTTAACAATTGTATGTATTGAGCTGTACTGTATCCATTCTGCAATCTGTTAATTAAAGTTATCAATCAATCAATTCTTGTTTACATCGGGGTCCCCCATTTTCAATTCATCAGGAAACACTATATTTGTTATCGTTTGGACATGATGTGATGTTAACAAGCCGGTAACTGATGTCATACATACGTTCACGTTAGTGCAACAACACTACAGGTTGTTAGCAAGCTAAAGCTTAACTAGAAAGCTAACGTTAGCTACTGTAGCATCCCCATGCATGCATGCATCAATCCCAGCTGGGTAGACATTAGCTAGCTTGCGTAAACAGTGTTTACTAAACACAACTTAGCTCGACAGTCAACTTACCATGGTAAATTTCTGGACTGCAAGGGCGTTTTCGTTGTAGAAGCCATGTGTAACGATAGTCTAATTTGACTACCTAAATGTTT
>NC_140166.1:29223841-29271193 GCF_963971535.1 Notolepis coatsorum
GCAAATATACTGTACACATACACTTGAGTGTGAGGTGATCCAGAGAATGTGGCACTTTGGATAAAAGCATCCACTTGTGTCGTGTGTGTGCACGTGCGCATGTGAGTGAGCACAGTACGTATGTGTTTGTTTGTGTGAGTGCCGCCCTCTCCCCATGTGTGTTAAAGGAACACACTAACATTATGGGAAATGTGCGTACTGTCTTCTCCAGAGTCAATTTCCTCTCTGTCCGTATTCACTTCCATTCATTTGTGCTATGTTGTTGAAATGCATATTTTAGGCTCGCTTTCAGCCGGGGGGCTTGGTTAGTATCTATCTTCTTGTCTGACTCTAGAGAAAACAGTAAGCACATTTCATGTGGAACGCCCTACCCAAAGCTGTAAAGGAATGTGAATCCCGGCCCACATTCAAAACCGCTCTTAAAGAGCACCTACGGGAGGCTGCAATTCGAAACTGGCCACCGTAAATGCCCAAAACCCCCACCACCTCCTAATAGACAGTCTCCTCCCCACCGCATGTATATATTCCCTCCCCGCCGTATGTATATTTCTCTCCCACCCACCCACCCCCTCCTAATGTACAGTCCCCTCCCCATCATATACTCTGTCAGGATCTAGGGGTAACATATTTGAATACCGTTTATGTCACAAATGTATCAGTACTAAATACCTATATGTCCCTATGCCATAAATGTCATGTATGTTGTGTATGTCATAAATGTCTATATGAATTGAAAATGGGGGACCCTGATGAAAACAAGACAAACGTCTTTCTCAGGTCTGCATCCCCTTAACAATTGTATGTATTGAGCCGTACTGTATTGTACCCATTCTGCAATCTGTTAAATAAAGTTTTCATTCATTCATTCATTCATTCATTCATTCATTCATTCATTCATTCATTCATTCATCATACTGTTGGCTTGGTCCATTAACATCTGATTTGTGACAAGCGAGATAAAGTATGTTGTACTTTGGATAAAGCATGTAGCCTACCACGTTGTGTTACTATCTTTTCTTGAAGCAGTGAGCTCACTCACTCACTGCACTGGAACTCGTCTCGCGAGAGCAGCTCTTCTCGCATCCTCTCTCTCTCTCTCTCTCTCTCTCTCTCTCTCTCTCTCTCTCTCTCTCTCTCTCTCTCTCGTCCCTGGGCGATGCGATGCTGTGGATTTGATTGACAGGAAACATGTCGGTGTGGTGGTGGGAGCGAACCGGGATGCAGCCGCTGATGGGGAGTACCTGCGTCCAGTCCACACACCATCACCTTTACAATGACTAGGCCTTCATGGCGATCTAATCCGTTATGATGCGTTGAACAGCTTTTCCATCTATTTGACACGAACAGACGCCGATTGGATGGTTAGGCAAACCTGCTCAGTATCTTCTTCATATTGTGTTTGATATATAGCCCACAATCCAGAGACACCTTGATCAGACAGGAGACAGCAGGAACTACGAGGACTGTTGCAATGGAGTCGCTTCTCACACTGCTCAAATCTCGCCTATAATAAACCTACAACACCACTGCTCGTTTGATGGCGTTTTGCAGGTTGTTTTATTATTTCGTGGGGGTCTCCACGTTTTTTTCCTGAATAGATTTTTTTTTCAAGTGCAAACAAAAAACGACCACTGCTCGCAAACTATGGACGAGGAGATGACAAAAAGCGAAGAGCAGCACCTTAGTTTGCAAAAAGCCTTGCAGCACTGCGAGTTGGTGCAAAATATGATCGACATAAGCATCTCTAGTTTGGAGGGTTTGCGGACCAAATGTGCCACATCCAACGATTTGACACAAAAAGAAATACGAACGCTGGAGGTAAGCACCCCGCTCAGCAGAATGCAAATTCTGCTATGCATCTTCATCAAAATCAATATATGGGTTGTCACGTCTGCTGCCGTCTCTTTCTAGGCCACTACTGTAGTACTGTACACGTTTTTCACCGCCTTTGGGCATTTACTTGCCTTGACGCGACTATCTGGTTGCAATAGTGTGGTAGACTTTGGTTGTGTGCCGCTATTTGTTTTGTGCAGTGCAATAAATCAAGAAGCTTTATTATGGCTGCAGTGTGGGCTGCTCTCGTCTTGCGCATTCTGCAGGTGGCGGGGGGGGGGGGGGGGGGGGGGGGGGGGACCACTCTCCATCACAATTCTCTGAGAGCGCCGAGGCCCATATAGGCACTCCGTGTTTACAATGTAGCCTATACCAGTATGCCTGCCTGCGCATCTACAGCACATCCCCACTGCATCCAGGCCTCCATCCAATCCTGATGAATTGAAAATGGGGGACCCTGATGTAAACAAGACGAAAGTCTTTCTCTGGTCTGCATCCCCTTAACAATTGTGTGTATTGAGCTGTACTGTATTGTACCCATTCTGCAATCTGTTAATAAAGTTTTCAATCAATCAATCAATCAATCAATCAATCAATCAATCAATCAATACTGTTATGCAAGTGTAGATTAGTGACATATGGCTTCAAAACATATTGTTATCTGTGTAATTGCCCCACAGGGCATTCCATAAATTGTGTTGCGTATAATGGCAATTATACCAGTGTTGTGGTTGTAATATGAAAACACGCTATTGCAGTTTTATTTCAGTATTTCAGATCACTTAGATGAATACAAACAGTTTTTTTCTGCTAATCATGTGCCAGTGGGCCATCTCCACACGGCGGCCCTAAGACCTGGTGAGACCTGGGCTAGACAGGTGGTTTTAAATTGATTCTGCTACAGAATGATCATAGACTCTCTCTCTCTCTCTCTCTCTCTCTCTCTCTCTCTCTCTCTCTCTCTCTCTCTCTCTCTCTCTCTCTCTCTCTCTCTCTGCATAAGTACAGTGAAACATTATAATGATGACTCAATAAGTTTGATAAACTATGGTCAGTATAACAGTAAATTTCGCAGAGTAAATTTTACTCAAACTGAGTCCATTTGAGCCCAAGTGAGTACAATTTTACTCAGTTTGAGTAAAATGTACTCAGCGAAATTTACTGTAGTAGCCATAATGTTCAGTATCAAAACCTTATGTGTTAGAGATAATTCACATGGCTTTTCCTCTGTTTACCTGGGTTGTTGTTAGATTAAGTAACTTGGATTGACTTTTCTTTATGATATTCATGGACAATAGACTGTCATAATAGTGACTGCCTATTATGCCTTATTGTAACCATGATACGACATGTTTAACAGTAAACTAGACTAGCGTATAGTGTATCAATTCCACTTCAAATTCACTGCTACAATTTTGTCAAATCACTGTATATTTGTTTATGAAAGTACATTTGACATCAGTTTAATAATAATAATAACTTTATGTATATATCACCTTTCATACATGGGTTGCAGCTCAAAGAGCTTCACAGCAAATAGCATAAAATGAACATAGTCATACAATTAGCATACAGTTGACAGAATAAAAGCAATGCATACAGTGCACTGCAGACACAAGAATTAGGTATAAAATACAATAAAAGTAGTGCAATGTAGAAAGTGCAGACATAAGAATTAGGTATAAAAGACAATAAAAGTAGTGTGCAAGTCAATGTATATTTGACTATGACTACATTTTACATCTGTTCAATCACTGTGTATTTGGATCCAAAGTTTCAATGTTATAACACTTGTGTTTGTCATTGTACTGATATTTGACATGAGCACACTGGAGATACTGTTGCCCCAGGGATAGAAAGGCCAGCCAGTAAACAAAGGGTTGCTGGTTCGATCCCTGGCACCAACATGAAGGTGTGAAGGGGGGGGGGGGGGGGTCTACCATCTCTGCTAGAGTGTCCTTGAGCAAGGCACTGAACACCAACATGCTCTATAGAGGTGCTGCACTGTGGGGCAACCTTACACTTGTCACTCGTACTGTGACAACCCCCAGTGTCTGGTCCCTCACTGATGTGGGTTACGTCCCCTTGTCACGGTCCAATCATCCAATCACTAAAAGCATAAGAATCCTGATTGAATGCATTCATTCCACATTGCGTTTCATTCCTCACATGGGGGATGTCATTTCAGAAGGGGGACGACATTTCTTTTGTATAATTAAATAAGTATACACGACTGAAATAGAGGTATAAAACATAACACTGCCTTTAACTCATTCAGCGCCGCAGGCCTAGAGCATCTTTGTTCCTACTACGCCACCGCTCTAAGAGATAGGAATGCATGGCGGTGTTTGCAGGGCTATATATATTCTATATTATAGTTATGGATACAATACTATGGCTCATTTGACATCAACCATCCATCGTTCAATATGTGAAAAAGTATGAATTGTTTCATGTATACGTTCGCGTGTTATACCGTGGTGAATATAAGTATAGTTTCAGAGTGATCCTGGCTAATTCCATAAAACGGCGCTATGGAGGAATACGTGACTAAAAGTGTTGGCGTTGCTCGCCTGGACACGCTACTATTTCCAAATCAAATGTATATGAGGTATTATGTTTCATCATACATTTTTGATGCTTTGATCGTCACCAACGGCATACGTTCTGGAGTACGTTACACATGGTCGTTGTGATTGAGGTGAAATCATGGTTGGATCAAAGCAGGACTGATGTCATATAGTCCTTACCTTCACTAGGAGGTACCCCAAAAAGAATATTCCAATTGTCTGACCGCGATTTCCAGTCCATCTGATGTCCATCGTGTCGCCAACATAATCCACCACAACACATGCAGCGGGGGCATTGGACGCATTTCAATGCCATCGGGTGAACCGCTAGACTCGCCTGACCAAGAAAACTGCGCCAAGAGACATTTGAATGTAACACTCGGTATTAAAAAAAGGTTTCGAAGGGTGGGCGATACTGCCACCTACCTGGATGTGGCCGGTATTGCACTCTAGCGATCTCAGAGTGGTTCCCTATGGTAACCCAGAGGTCCGTGTGAGAGAAATGAATAGAAATATCGAATAAAAGAAATAACAATGAAAACCCGACTATACTCGGGTCTGGCGCTGAACGGTTGGTGAGTTAACCCGACTTTCCTCGGGTCTGGCGCCGATTGAGTTAAGGCACTGAGAACAAGGTGAAAGTGACTGGAGGGTTTCTTTAATGCCTCTCAGGCAGATGGGAACCAGTGACTGTCGTTAATATAACCTACTGATGTTATTCTGAATGGATCACTCGTTTTTGTGTGTGTGTGTGTGTGTGTGTGTGTGTGTGTGCATGTGTGTGTGTGTGTGTGTCCCGCCCTCACCTCAGCCATTTTACACTTTAAAAGTGTCTGTAAACATCAATCACTTCACTCCACTCAAATTGAGTGGTTAAGGAATGATGACTCAAATAACACATTTGTTCAGTAAGTCCCACATGATAACTGATACAAGACCTGGATGGAACATTCAAATACATTATTAAGCAACATTTAAAAAATTATAATATTTAAACATGGCCACTCACAAATATTGGTCATGGAAACTGGTCGTGGAATTTGAACAGCAATAATGTTTACGAGCCCTATTCTAGATATCTTCCAAGAGGACAGTTTGATCAACCACAAGTAAATGCTTTCTCAACAACCTTAATGATCCTTTCCTGAGCATTAATGGTAGATACTGGGATGACGTGTATTTATTTAGTAATACATAGTAATATCTAATAAAGTAATCATAGTAATAATTAAAGATTATCCCTCCCAATGTATAGAATAATGATCATTGTCCTCGCTGAGATGAAGTGGCATCATTACAGAGCCACTGTTTCCATTCTGTTGTCTCTATGACAGCGGCACGGGAGGTAGAGCAGTCGTCTGGTAATCCGGAGGTTCCCGGTTTGATTCCCGCTCCTCCCGAGCAGCGTGTCGACATGTCCTTGAGCAAGACACTTAATCCCTAATAATTGCTCCTGATGAGCAGGTCTGTGTGTGGATCTATGAGTGAATGGGTAAAATGTGAGGAACAAATTGTAAAGTGCTTTGGATAAAAGCTGTTATATAAATGCAGCCATTTACACGCTAAATATCCAATGTGGAGACCCTGGCAGGGCTGATGAGTGACATCCTGCCTGCTGGGCTTGGGGTCACGTCACACGGTGTTTATGCCTTTGTAGGGACACAGGCACATGGAACTGGACGGATTGAGCGTCATTTGCTGTGGTTCATAGAAATTACAGGACAGGCTAAGATCAGCTTTTTTTTTATTATCCACTTTTTCTCCTTTTTCCAGTTTTTCTCCCATCCCAATTTAGTCGTGCCAATTCCCCCCTCCCCGATCGTTGCTCGCATGTGCCCCCCACTGTCGTAGGGAGGGTTGAAGAATCCATCGCATGTCCCCTCCGATACATGCAGGGTCAGCCAGCCACTTATTTTCACCTGCCAGCGCGGACTCTCATTGGCGAGGTGTAACGTGTGGAGGCTCACACTACCCTCGACATCTCCTGTCCTTGCTGTGCAGGCGCCCTGACTGACCTGTAGGAGTCGCTGTTTACAACGACCAGATTACCACCCACTGACTCCTCTCCTGCTGACTCTGCCAATTGAGTCAGTATGACGGCCGGCCCAAGCCGGATGCAACGCTGACAGCCGGATTCGATACCGGTGTCTCACGCGTTGGTGACGAGCGCTTAGACCGCTGCGCCACCCAGCCGCCCTAGGCTAAGATCAGCTTTTGTTGTTTGTTTTGAAATACAGGTCTGATACAGAAAGGTTAATATGTACACTTGGACAAAATGTCTTACCACTAGGATTGGAAGGTATACCGAATATGAAGGTATGGATTTTTACTATACCATCGTCCACAATACTACATAAAAAAGATAAAAAGTTAATCAAAAAGAATTCCTTGCAGCAGTATTAAAAAGTTAAAGAAAATAGACTATTTTGAATGAAATAGGACCATGACAATTGTATTACAAGATAAAGACATAAAAAGGATGTCATATCACATTGTAATTTATACTGGAAAACTATACAAATACTGTCCACTTTAACTGCTGCTGTGACCCATTGTCACATCCATATTTATATTGTAAACACTCTGGATCCTACACTTTGAATCGGAACGTGCAATAACATCAATGTTACTCACTGTGCCTTGTATATATCTTCTACCTTTTTTTCTATGAAAAATATCTATTTTTACCTTATTTTGTTTAGCACTCACGTGTATTTAAATTGTTTTTTTTTTGTTGTGAAGTATTTAGTTAAGTATTGTGTGATTTTGTGTGAAGGGAGGACTAGCAAAGTAAGATTTTCATTGTACGGCAAACTGTCTGTTTAATAATAATAATAATTCATTACATTTATATCACGCTTTTCTAGACGCTCAAAGCGCTCCCCACAATGTAGAAAATTGTCTCCTTCACCACCACTGGTAGCACCCAACCTTGGGCTGCGCAGGCTTAATGGCTGCCATACACTGGCACCTGGCACACATCACACTACACAATGGCTGAATGGCTCAGGAGACAGGGATTGATATCAGCCAATTAAGGGGAAGGGATGATTAGGTGGCCTTGATGTCAGAGACCTGATTGGGAATTCGGCCAGGGACATCGGGTTAAACGCCTACTCTTTGCGATAGGCGTCCTGGGTTCTTTAACGACGAGATTCAGTCAGGACCTCGGTTTAGCATCTCATCCGAAGGACGGTTTAACTGTGCCCATGACAATAAACAATCTTGAAATCTCAATCAGATTTGAGAACAATAGGGTGATATGATATTGTGGGCATATCGTTCAGCCCTAGTAAGCGTCACAAATGTTGCCTCTAAGCTGGAAGCCTTTTTGGTCACTTGGAATGAAAAAGGTACAAGTAACAAATAAAAGGGTCTGAAGACCTCAGGTCAAAGGCCAATTTCATTTTATTTTCGGCCAATCTCATTTCAAAGGTTTTCGGAGAGTGCTAAGCTATTTTAAAACCTGTCTATTTTTAACTAATGTAATTATAGTAGAAATGTGATTTTCAGTGTTTTCTCTTTGTCCCGTGGCGCCCCCACCCATGGTGCTCGGCCCTCCATGGTCCTCGTCCCTCCACGGCAACAGGTTTAAACAGCCCCGGTATAGGTTGTGGGGACAGAAATGTATTGCTTTTTGATTGTACGAGGGACCGTCAGAAGCTTTGATTAGGCAGATAGGCTACAGCGGTATATACAATGATATGACATAGCCCATAGCTTTAATATGGGCAGGGCACAGGTCCCTTCTGAAGAGTTTAGTTGAAGACGTCACTTGAATACAGTAGTGACCTCGCCAGCAGGGAGTCGAATGTCCACACAGTATTCACGGGAAACAGTCAGGTTTATTCACAGGCTATTGTTTGGCCATAGCCCACGCCATACAGTTCGACACCAAGTGTTAGCTATGCTAAGCTACTTAACAGTCTGACAGGTACATGCTGCTCAGTTCGTTGTACGACACCAAGAGACCGCACTCTCAGGTGTGCTCCTCTCTCAACCCTTTAGCCCCCGCCCCTCACCCATGAACCCACCAACCCCAGGACACCTTCATCAAACACACAAGGAGCCCACGCTTAGTGGGCCATGAATGATTGACAGTAAAAATATACCCACTACCCACATATAAGATATAACCCTAACTAGGGTTGCTACAGTACTCTCTTGCATTATCTGGATCCACAGCAGGGTTGTCGTAATGCTGGACTACACAGAGCAGGACATAGAGCTGGCTGAAAGTGGTAGTGTGTTGCGATCACAAATTACACTAAATATTTGGTGGTAGTTGAGGTGTAGAGGGGTGAGTGTAACAGGGTTGAAGAGGTCACTCAAACTCATTCCTCACATTGAAATGCTTTACATATTTTACATTTAGTCATTTAGCTGAACACGTTCATCCAAAAGCGACTTACAAATTGTGTACAACAAGTCAGCAGGAAGGGTGCATCTCTGGCGACTAAGGGCACATGTACCACAAGTGGCATTGTTCGTCAAACAGTGTGGAGTGCATAGTACGATAGTAGTATAGACATATTAGCATAGTAGATAGTAGTATAGGCATAGTAGCATAGTGCATAATAGTAAAAGACTGTAAGAAGGTTATTTTACTATTATTTCAGATATTGATTGAAGACATGCGTGTTTAGTTTTTAGGGCAGGTTTCAGCTGTCCTAACTGGAGGGAAGTTCGTTCCACCATCATGGAGCGAGGAAAGGGAATAGCCTGCTTCGCTTCGATGACCCCCCAGGAGCCCGAATAGGAGTGGGTCTGAGGCGGCCAGAAGACGCAGAGCGTAGGGGTCTTGACTGGGTCAGAGGCGATCAGAAGACGCAGAGTGCAGGGGTCTCTTGACTGGGTCTGAGGCGATCAGAAGACGCAGAGTGCAGGGGTCTTGAGGGCAGGTAGTTAGAGACCATTGACCGTAGGTAGGAGGGAGCCACTCCCCCTGCTGTACGATATACCAGGTCGAGTGGATTCGTGAGGCAACAGGAAGCCAGTGCAGTTCTCTGAGGAGTGGGGTGACGTGGGCTGACTTTGTTAGATTGGAGATCAGGCGGGCCACTGTGTTCTGTACGAGTTGAAGGGCCTTGGTGGTGCAAACTGGTAAACCAGCTAACAGTGAATTGCAATAGTCGCTTTGTCCACATTGAGAGCAAGCATGAAGTAGTCATAGCTGTACTTTGGCTGTCTACGACGCCGTGAATTTGAGAACCGGTGAAGGCTTAGAGTGAATGTGGTATCTTTGCCAGTGTGAATGACAGTGTGAAACTCCTCTAGTGTCTTGTCTCCATTAGCTATGTTCAGTGGGAGCATGTCTATGTTCCCCGGGTCCTATGTTCCCCGCTTTGATTGATTGAACATTTTAGACCACCAGCCCTGATTCCAAACTCTAACCTTAACCAGTTCGAAAGAGGGCCTAAGCTTAACCGTTCGAAACAAGGCGGACATTAATAATTAATAAAATAATAAAAATTTATAAAAATTTCAATCTATTAATCAATCAAAGCGGGGAACATAGAACCCGGGGAACATAGGGATGATCCCTGTTCAGTCTGGCTGGGGCTAGCCATGTGCTAGCATGGTATGGTTGCATTTCTTGCAAACTCTCCGGTTACTTACCATGATTATACAACAGTCTCCGCTGGCTTTGGCCAGGTCTGACGAAGTTGTGAAAGGTGGCCGCCTCAGCCAGGTTTGGCCAGGTTCTAAAGACAATGGAGACACTCACTGTGTGCCAGACAGGCCACAGCAAGGCTAAACCCTGGCTAGTGGAGACAAAACACATATCATCACACGTCAAATTGTATTGTGATTTTGTGATGTGCACTTCCAGACATAGGAAGAAAATATGCTGCCGCATGCCCTGAGAAGCATTCAGATACGCTGGGTTTGTTTTCCAGTATTGTTGACACAGTAGGTAAACGCTGAAGGATAGTTTGTTCTTTGTCCAAGCCCCATATTTACCACACTGTCCAATGGTCCCGACAACATTTAACTTGTCATATCCTGATCCTATAAATAACTGTGCATCTTCTCTCCTTTCTCTTTTTGCTCTCAGTCCCTTATGAACAAGTGGACACTTTAATATTCCCCTGAGGGGACATTATCTTTTGCCACCGCCAACCAGCAGCACATGCAGACTTCACAGAGAAGCAAAGACACAAGTATCATTAGTGAGTGTTTGATCAGCGAATGTGAAATCGGTGGTGTGTGTATGATGACAATATGGAGGTTATTTCTTTAACTCTTGTGTAAAGTGATTGGGTACTGGGCAGTCTGAACTCTTACTAGATCTATAGATAGATAGATAGATAGATAGATAGATAGATAGATAGATAGATAGATAGATAGATAGATAGATAGATAGATAGATAGATAGATAGATAGATAGATAGATAGATAGATAGATAGATAGATAGATAGATAGATAGATAGATAGATAATAGATAGATAGATAGATAATAGATAGATAGATAAGATAGATAGATAGCTAAGCGCGGATAGGACTTGAGTGGGATAGTGTGATCCTTCCACACGCTACGCCCTCTCAATGAGAATCCGCGCTGCCAGGTGAAAAGAAGCGGTTGATTGGCTGGACGTGTGTTGGAGGAAGCACGTCATAGCCTCCACTCTCCCAGACCGACTGTGGGGGGTAAGTGCGCAGCGACCGGGAAGGGGATTGGGAATTGGCATGAATGAATGAATGAAAACTTTATTTAACAGATTGCAGAATGGGTACAATACAGTACGGCTCAATACATACAATTGTTAAGGGGATGCAGACCTGAGAAAGACGTTTGTCTTGTTTCCATCAGGGTCCCCCATTTTCAATTCATATAGACATATATGACATTCATGACATACAGATAGTCAGTACTGCTACATCTATACATTTATGACATACCAGATTTGCAAATACAGTACTGTTTGTGATACAGAAGGAGTCAAGAAAAGGGAGTATATACATTTGACGTAGAAACTGTACATTGGAGGAGGTTGGGTGGGGGGGGGGTTGGGTACATTGGGATATTGACAACCATACTGGGTAATTTACATTGGAGGTGGTTGGGGGGGGGGGGCGGGGGGCACACTGTATAAACAAGTAACACTGTACATTGAGGGGGGGGGGGGAGGAGACACTGTACAAACTAACACAATTGTACATTGAACTATTGACAAAACCATACTAGGTAAATGACTGTACATTGGAGGGGGTTGGGTTAGGATATTTACGCATAACGACTAACATTGGGATGGGAGAAAATCGGAGGAAAATGGAGGGGGAAAAAGATCAATAATAAAAATAAAAAAAAGAAGGACCTTTTTGTGTGATTGGATGTCCTTATCTTGTCACAGCAGCTTACAAATATTGCTGCTGTGTTTGCACATTGTTGTATTTCTTCCAGTAGGTATGGGAGTTTTGAGTTATTTGCCATGTTTTCAAAGTCTCTTTGGGTGTTTGCAATTTGTGGGAAGTATATGTCTTTGATATCTTGGTATAGTGGGCAGGTTGTTAAGAAGTGTAGCTTGGTTTCCACCTCTTCTTGTGTGCAGTGGGTGCACAGTCTGTCTTCTCTTGGGAGCCAGGTCTGCCTATGGCGGCCTTTCTCGATGGCTAGGCTGTGCTCGCTGAGTCTGTACCACTACCTAGTCAATGATCTTCTTAATTTTGGATCAGTCACAGTGCTCAGGTATTCTGCCACTGTGTACTCTCTGTTTAGCGCCAAATAGCATTCCAATTTGCTCTGGTTTTGGGTTGATTCTTTCCAATGTGTCAGATAGTTTTCTTTTTGTTTTCTTATAATTTGGTTTAGTCCAGTGTGGTTTCTGTCTGGTGGCTCTGCTTTGTGAGCAGAGTCCCAGGACCAACTGGCTGAGCGGGCATCTCTCTAGGGTCTCTCTGTAGGTGAGGGCTTTGTTATGGAGTGAGTCTGGGTCTCAATAAAATTTTCAATTCAAATGGGCTTTATTGACATGGGAAACATTCGTTTACATTGCCAAAGCCAAACAAAACAAAACAATCAAACAGAGAAATCCTCCCTCTCTCTCTCTCTCTCTCCTCTCTCTCTCTCTCTCCCCCCCCCCCCCTCTCTCTCTCTCTCTCTCTCTCTCTCTCTCTCTCTCTCTCTCTCTCTCTCTCTCTCTCTCTCTCTCTCTCTACCTATATTAAGCCTACTTCCTGCCCGGTTTGCTGCCCCTAGAGCAGCCACAGGAGGTAATTGACTGGCCAGTCTGAGAGTATATGAAAGCAAACACAGGAGGATGTTTGAGGCTCACTCACTGTACAGTAATACTATAATCTTGTGTTAATGTGTAATACAATACGAGTGTTACGTCTTAGCTGGATGATTTAGAATGCTAATAGGTTGTAGGGGAACATGCCTATGTTCCCACAGCCCAATGGTCCCACAGCCCTATGTTCCCACATTTCTAAGATATCTTTCCACTCAAAATTAGGCTCTATGTTCCCACAGCCCTATGTTCCCACATTTCTAAGATTTTTCTCCAAATTAGGCCCTGTGTTCCCACATTTCCTTTTTTCATAAATTTATATCTGATTTGATCCCCCTTTCTCTTAATTTGGTAGCCAATTACAACCAACCTATTATCCAATTGTCCTCTGGTAGTAGAGGGTTTGTCTGGGAACATAGCTGTGGGACCATTGGGCTGTGGGACCATTGGGCTGTGGGACCATTGGGCTGTGGGACCATTGGACTGTGGTACATACACACAGCCTAATACAGCCACATTTTTGGAAAAATCTTAGAAATGTGGGAACATAGTGCTGACTGGGAACATAGGGCCTCATTTTGAGAGAGATCTTAGAAATGTGGGAACAAGGGGCTCCAGGGTGGCGCACCACGTAACTGCGCTGTAGTGCAACACGGCTGTCCCGGGTTCGACTCCCGTACCCGGCGACCTTTGCCGCATGTCCTCCCCCTATATGTTATCCCATCCTTCCTCTCTGCCGGGTCTGTCCAATAAAGAAATACAAAATGCCAAAAAAATAATCTTAAAAAAAAAAAATGTTGGGAACATAGGGCTGTGGGAACATAAAGGCCACATTTTTTGTGGAAAGAAAATCTCAGAAATGTGGGAACATAGGTGCTGTGGGAAGTGGGAACATAGGGATGTGGACCATTGGGCTGTGGGAACATACAGTAGGGCTGACCCCAGCTTGTAGGAATCAAACACAGTTAGTTAGTTAGAATCAACGTCTGTTTCTGCATAGGAATGCACTGGGGTTAAAGGAACAGGGCCAGCCTTATGCAAAATGCGTGCACCATCTTCTCCAGAATCAGACAAGAAGATAGATACCAATTTCCGTAGAAAAGCTATCCGACTGCAAGCTATCCTAGCTTACCATAAATTAATGGAAGCAGATATGTACCACTAGCCCAGCTTAAAACTCTGGGAGAGGTGTTTTTGGCCAACAGCTTGGCTAGCTGGTCCGTATCCGCTTCCATACATTTGTGCTAAGCTAGGCTAGCTTGCAGCCGGATGGCATCTATCTTCTTGTCTGACTCTGTAAGTGCATTTCCTTTTTTTTATCTAAATTGTTCTCCCCATTTCTCCCATCCCAATTTCTTATTATCCAATTCTACCCTCCCCTGTCTTGAACGTTGTTAAACCATGCCTCCCACTGGTCGGCTGCAGTGAGGACGAAGCCTTGCATCACAAGTCCCCTCCGGTACACGAGGAGGCAGCCGTCGCATCTTTTCCCCTGCACATCGCAATCTTTCAGTGGCGAGGAGTAACGCGTGGGAGGCTCACGCTGCCCCTGATACTTCCTGATTCTGCTGTACAGGCGCACCAACCGACCTGTAGGAGTCGCTGTCCACAACGTCCGATCCCCACCCACCGGCTTTCCCACCCCCTAATACTGCCAATTGTATTAGTATGAACGACCAGCCAAGCCGGAAGCAACGCAGAGAGCTGGGCTCGAACCCAGCGTCTCCTGCGTTAGTGGCGAGCGCCTTGCCCACTGCGCCACTTAGCCACCCCTGTAAGTGCATTTCCTATAATGTTGGAGTGTTCCTTTAAGGCCAACCAAATAGATCAGATTCAAGCTACAAAACCCCAGCAGATAAGACTCTGTGACACAAACCTGGAAAGTATGTGATTTTTCACAGAAGAGTGCTCTCACAACTGTGTCTATACTGTATGGGAAGATAACAGTGAAGAAACTGTGAGACCTGCGATCAGAATAGTCATTCTCTGTAGCCTACTTAGAGTTAATTTGTTGTTCACTATTCCTCCCTTGGTAAGGGACCCCCTTGAGGGACCACCTTGTGAGCCACTGCACTGGGGTACCCAGAGCTTTAGCACCTGTGGACTTCTAATCTAAGGGGTCACTGCAGTGAGTATTGGCAACATTTTTAACAATCAGCACTTAACATTTTCTTCTAGCCATCCATTTAATTGCTCGATCGATAAAACAAACAATACAACGACACATTTGTCCCTCTTTTCTTGATCCTCCAATCACAACTGTTCCTTCCCTCGGCCCAACAGTTGTGATTGGAGGATCGAGAAAAGAGATAGTATGAGATAGGTCAATTGAGCAGTAGGGTAAGGCAGTGAGAGCAGTAAGGTGAGGCAGTGAGAGCAGTAATGTAAGGCAGTGAGGCCCTGTCCACACGAGCGCTGGATTTAATGTAACAGAAGTTTGAAAAAAATAAACCTCTGTCGAGGGCGGCTAGGTGGTGTAGTGGGCAAGGCACTCGCCACCAGTGTGGAGACGCTAGGATTCGCGTGTTCGAATCCAGCTCTCCACATTGTTTTCAGTTTAGCTGGTCGTCCGCAGTAATACACATTGGCCGTATTACGGGGAGGGAAAACTGAAGGGTGGGGATCGAACGTTGTGAACAAGCGACTCCTACAAGTCGGTTGGTGCGCCTGCGCAGTAGAATCAGGAAGTGTCGGGGGCAGCGTGAGCCTCCCACGCGTTACTCCTCGACACTGAGAGATCGAGCTGCGCAGGTGAAAAGATGCGACTGCTGTTACCTCAAGTACCGGAGGGGACTTGTGCTATGTATGACTTAGTCCACATTGCAGCCGGCTTGTGGGAGGCAAGAAACAGCGTTCGTGACAGGGGAGGGTTGAATTGGATGATACGAAATTGGGATGGGAGAAAATATAGAAAAATGGGAGAAAAAGTGGATACAAAAAAAAAAAAAAAAAAAAAACCTCTGTCCACACAGGTGAATAACCGTGTATAACCGCGTACTCACGGCGGCTGGAAAACCAGCAACCGATACATGTAGTACAATGCCAAAGCAGTAGGCGGCGATGTTGTTCAGACATGAAGGCCATTTCAACCAATCAGAAAAGGTTGAACGCTCACTACACTTCCTGCCTAAAACCAAAACAAAGCCGCCATCTTTAACACTTTGAGTGCCACGCCGGGTTTTCCTTTTTACCCCCTGAATGCCACCATCGGCGCCAATGTTAACGTTAATATCGCCTAATCTATGTTTTAAATTATGGCTATGTGTCTAATCTGCCCATCGCATTATCAAAGACTATTTTCCAGTCAGTGCTGTCGAGGCAGATTGGTTTTTTATCGCGTCATTTCCGTTTTAGAGCATTTAGAAAAGCACCAGTTTTGAGATAAAAAACAGCCCATTCTGGACCATTCTATGAAAATCGTCTTTTACTGGAATATTCCACAACGTTGATATTCGTCTGCCTTTTTATGAATCGTTTTCAAATAAACGCTAGATGATCAATATTATACGTGCACGCAAGCACATTCGGGCCGCGCACGGATAATCGCCGCGTTGATTTCCTCTCGGACTTTTACAGTGAAACCGAAAGAGTCCATTTCACAAAACAGCTTATAACTTCATCAAAATTAGTCTGATTATCCTAACACTGATAACATAGAGTCCTTACCTGACATCAGATGGTATCCAACTGGTATATTCCAATTCCTGATCACCATTCGAAAAAATCGATAAGTGTATGGATCCAACGCGATACAGTAGAACTCCATGATCAGCGGGTCTCAGACGCTCCAGAATGAACTATGGTAACCCCGGCTGGATCAGTGAACTGGAAAATGTGGAGTACCGGATTTTTTTCCCCATCCATTTTCATTGAGTCCATTCCAAAATCCCTTATGTCATCTGGGAAACGACAGGGGGCGCTTTTTTCCACAATGATCGCCGGCGCCGCTCGGGTATACTCGGGTAGGCTCGGGTGATGCAATATGATTTCAGATCGCTAAAAAAATAAAAAAAAAAAAAAAATCCGGGAAATCTCGTGAGTGGCTTTCAACCACCTATAAATAAACCCGAGATATCTCGTGTGCGGCACGCAAAGTGTTAAATACCCTTGCGTTAGCCATTAGCCAACGGAGCATATATTTTTCAGCAAAGAAAGAAAGTGCAATAAACAAACGGATACATTCCACTCATTTGTTGATGAAACAAAACCAACAGCAACACAATTGACCACCAAGAGCGGATAGTTTAGTCTCACAAAAGATCTCCGGTGTTGTTAGCTACATGCTAATGTGAATGGTATTCTCTATATATAGTATATAGCTTACATGCTGCTAACATAATAATGTAACGTTAACGCTAGTATAATGAATGGATGCAGACGTTATTTAACACATTGCAGAATGGGTACTAATACAATACGGCTCAATACAAACAATTGCTAAGGGGATGCAGTCTGGACTGGGTTCCTTATAACAATAACTTGACAACACATGAGTTTAGTTTAGCCGCAGCTACAGGTTTTACTCTGGTCGGGTCAGGAATGTGACAACAGACATCAGTCGATCACAACACTCTTCAACAATACGTTTCGAACAAAAGTTTGTTACAATCATTTTCATATAACGCTACTTGGGACAGCTCTGCTGTAAACACTGGTGTAGCTGGCTCTGCTCTAATCACTCTAACCCCGTGCTCGGTTGCTAACTTGCTATTGTTTGCGACAGTCTGCCGTGAACATGGGAAATAATTGCGACAGCTCTGCTGTAAACACTGGGAATAACCTCGGTTGCTATGCCCACACGCACCCACTGCAACCGGGCGTGTGCGCAAAACTTCACCCTGGACTCCGGTTTTCAAAGACCGCGGTTGCAGTGTAGCAAAACCCCGGTTGTGTATGCCCGAACAGTGCAACTGCGCACATACAATCATGGTTACATTAAATCCAGCGCTCGTATGGACTGGGCCTCAAGAGCAGTAATGTAAGGCAGTGAGAGCAGTAATGTAAGGCAGTGAGAGCAGTAATGTAAGGCAGTGAGAGCAGTAATGTAAGGCAGTGAGAGCAGTAATGTAAGGCAGTGAGAGCAGTAATGTAAGGCAGTGAGAGCAGTAAGGCAGTGAGAGCAGTAATGTAAGGCAGTGAGAGCAGTAATGTGAGGCAGTGAGAGCAGTAATGTAAGGCAGTGAGAGCAGTAATGTAAGGCAGTGAGAGCAGTAATGTAAGGCAGTGAGAGGAGTAATGTAAGGCAGTGAGAGGAGTAATGTAAGGCAGTGAGAGCAGTAATGTAAGGCAGTGAGAGCAGTAATGTAAGGCAGTGAGAGGAGTAATGTAAGGCAGTGAGAGCAGTAGGGTAAGGCAGTGAGAGCAGTAATGTAAGGCAGTGAGAGCAGTAATGTAAGGCAGTGAGAGCAGTAATGTAAGGCAGTGAGAGCAGTAATGTAAGGCAGTGAGAGCAGTAATGTAAGGCAGTGAGAGCAGTAATGTAAGGCAGTGAGAGCAGTAATGTAAGGCAGTGAGAGCAGTAATGTAAGGCAGTGAGAGCAGTAGGATAAGGCAGTGAGAGCAGTAATGTAAGGCAGTGAGAGCAGTAATGTAAGGCAGTGAGAGCAGTAGGATAAGGCAGTGAGAGCAGTAATGTAACGCAGTGAGAGCAGTAAGGCAGTGAGAGCAGTAATGTAACGCAGTGAGAGCAGTAAGGCAGTGAGAGCAGTAATGTAAGGCAGTGAGAGCAGTAATGTAAGGCAGTGAGAGCAGTAATGTAAGGCAGTGAGAGGAGTAATGTAAGGCAGTGAGAGCAGTAATGTAAGGCAGTGAGAGCAGTAATGTAAGGCAGTGAGAGCAGTAGGATAAGGCAGTGAGAGCAGTAATGTAAGGCAGTGAGAGCAGTAATGTAACGCAGTGAGAGCAGTAAGGCAGTGAGAGCAGTAATGTAAGGCAGTGAGAGCAGTAATGTAAGGCAGTGAGAGCAGTAATGTAAGGCAGTGAGAGGAGTAATGTAAGGCAGTGAGAGCAGTAATGTAAGGCAGTGAGAGCAGTAATGTAAGGCAGTGAGAGGAGTAATGTAAGGCAGTGAGAGCAGTAATGTAAGGCAGTGAGAGCAGTAATGTAAGGCAGTGAGAGCAGTAGGATAAGGCAGTGAGAGCAGTAATGTAAGGCAGTGAGAGCAGTAATGTAACGCAGTGAGAGCAGTAAGGCAGTGAGAGCAGTAATGTAACGCAGTGAGAGCAGTAAGGCAGTGAGAGCAGTAATGTAAGGCAGTGAGAGCAGTAATGTAAGGCAGTGAGAGCAGTAATGTAAGGCAGTGAGAGGAGTAATGTAAGGCAGTGAGAGCAGTAATGTAAGGCAGTGAGAGCAGTAATGTAAGGCAGTGAGAGGAGTAATGTAAGGCAGTGAGAGCAGTAATGTAAGGCAGTGAGAGCAGTAATGTAAGGCAGTGAGAGC
Organism: Notolepis coatsorum; assembly: GCF_963971535.1. NCBI lineage: Eukaryota > Metazoa > Chordata > Actinopteri > Aulopiformes > Paralepididae > Notolepis > Notolepis coatsorum. The sequence continues at coordinate 29,242,915 of NC_140166.1, forward strand.
AGTAATGTAAGGCAGTCAGAGCAGTAATGTAAGGCAGTGAGAGCAGTAGGGTAAGGCAGTGAGAGCAGTAGGGTAAGGCAGTGAGAGGAGTAATGTAAGGCAGTGAGAGCAGTAATGTAAGGCAGTGAGAGCAGTAATGTAAGGCAGTGAGAGGAGTAATGTAAGGCAGTGAGAGCAGTAATGTAAGGTAGTGAGAGCAGTAATGTAAGGCAGTGAGAGCAGTAATGTGAGGCAGTGAGAGCAGTAATGTAAGGCAGTGAGAGCAGTAATGTAAGGCAGTGAGAGCAGTAATGTAAGGCAGTGAGAGCAGTAGGATAAGGCAGTGAGAGCAGTAATGTAAGGCAGTGAGAGCAGTAATGTAAGGCAGTGAGAGCAGTAATGTAAGGCAGTGAGAGCAGTAGGATAAGGCAGTGAGAGCAGTAATGTAAGGCAGTGAGAGCAGTAGGGTAAGGCAGTGAGAGCAGTAATGTAAGGCAGTGAGAGCAGTAATGTAAGGCAGTGAGAGCAGTAATGTGAGGCAGTGAGAGCAGTAATGTAAGGCAGTGAGAGCAGTAATGTGAGGCAGTGAGAGCAGTAATGTAAGGCAGTGAGAGCAGTAATGTAAGGCAGTGAGAGCAGTAATGTAAGGCAGTGAGAGCAGTAATGTAAGGCAGTGAGAGCAGTAATGTAAGGCAGTGAGAGCAGTAGGGTAAGGCAGTAAGAGCAGTAATGTAAGGCAGTCAGAGCAGTAATGTAAGGCAGTGAGAGCAGTAATGTAAGGTAGTGAGAGGAGTAATGTAAGGCAGTGAGAGCAGTAGGGTAAGGCAGTGAGAGCAGTAATGTAAGGCAGTGAGAGCAGTAATGTAAGGCAGTGAGAGCAGTAATGTAAGGCAGTGAGAGCAGTAGGGTAAGGCAGTGAGAGCAGTAATGTAAGGCAGTGAGAGCAGTAATGTAAGGCAGTGAGAGCAGTAATGTAAGGCAGTGAGAGCAGTAATGTAAGGCAGTGAGAGCAGTAATGTAAGGCAGTGAGAGCAGTAATGTAAGGCAGTGAGAGCAGTAATGTAAGGCAGTGAGAGCAGTAATGTAAGGCAGTGAGAGCAGTAATGTAAGGCAGTGAGAGCAGTAGGATAAGGCAGTGAGAGCAGTAATGTAAGGCAGTGAGAGCAGTAGGGTAAGGCAGTGAGAGGAGTAATGTAAGGCTGTGAGAGCAGTAGGGTAAGGCAGTGAGAGGAGTAATGTAAGGCAGTGAGAGCAGTAGGGTAAGGCAGTGAGAGCAGTAATGTAAGGCAGTGAGAGCAGTAATGTAAGACAGTCAGAGCAGTAATGTAAGGCAGTGAGAGCAGTAATGTAAGGCAGTGAGAGCAGTAATGTAAGGCAGTGAGAGCAGTAATGTAAGGCAGTGAGAGCAGTAATGTAAGGCAGTGAGAGCAGTAATGTAAGGCAGTGAGAGCAGTAATGTAAGGCAGTGAGAGCAGTAAGGCAGTGAGAGCAGTAATGTAAGGCAGTGAGAGCAGTAATGTAAGGCAGTGAGAGCAGTAATGTAAGGCAGTGAGAGGAGTAAGGCAGTGAGAGCAGTAATGTAAGGCAGTGAGAGGAGTAAGGCAGTGAGAGCAGTAATGTAAGGCAGTGAGAGCAGTAAGGCAGTGAGAGCAGTAAGGCAGTGAGAGCAGTAATGTAAGGCAGTGAGAGCAGTAATGTAAGGCAGTGAGAGCAGTAATGTAAGGCAGTGAGAGCAGTAATGTAAGGCAGTGAGAGCAGTAAGGCAGTGAGAGCAGTAATGTAAGGCAGTGAGAGCAGTAATGTAAGGCAGTGAGAGCAGTAATGTAAGGCAGTGAGAGCAGTAATGTAAGGCAGTGAGAGCAGTAATGTAAGGCAGTGAGAGCAGTAATGTAAGGCAGTGAGAGCAGTAATGTGCAGTAATGTAAGGTAGTGAGAGCAGTAATGTAAGGCAGTGAGAGCAGTAATGTAAGGCAGTGAGAGCAGTAGGATAAGGCAGTGAGAGCAGTAATGTAAGGCAGTGAGAGCAGTAATGTAAGGCAGTGAGAGCAGTAATGTAAGGCAGTGAGAGCAGTAATGTAAGGCAGTGAGAGCAGTAATGTAAGGCAGTGAGAGCAGTAATGTAAGGCAGTGAGAGCAGTAATGTAAGGCAGTGAGAGCAGTAATGTAAGGCAGTGAGAGCAGTAATGTAAGGCAGTGAGAGGAGTAATGTAAGGCAGTGAGAGCAGTAATGTAAGGCAGTGAGAGCAGTAGGGTAAGGCAGTGAGAGCAGTAGGGTAAGGCAGTGAGAGCAGTAATGTAAGGCAGTGAGAGCAGTAATGTAAGGCAGTAAGAGCAGTAATGTAAGGCAGTGAGAGCAGTAAGGCAGTGAGAGCAGTAATGTAAGGCAGTGAGAACAGTAAGGCAGTGAGAGCAGTAATGTAAGGCAGTGAGAGCAGTAAGGTAAGGCAGTGAGAGCAGTAAGGCAGTGAGAGGAGTAAGGTAAGGCAGTGAGAGCAGTAAGGTAAGGCAGTGAGAGCAGTACGGTAAGGCAGTGAGAGCAGTAAGGCAGTGAGAGGAGTAAGGTAAGGCAGTGAGAGCAGTAAGGTAAGGCAGTGAGAGCAGTACGGTGAGGCAGTGATTGTGTGGGAGACTGATTCTCCTGGCAGCAGTGTTGGTTATGCGTGTGAGTTTGGCCTGTTAGTAACAGATAGTACATTTAAGAAGCAGGTGGAACAGTACTGTAGGGTAGGTTGAATGATGCTCTGGTACAACAGTAGGAGGAGATGGGGGGGGGGGGGGGCAACATGGAGCAGTAATTTAAGGCAGTGAGAGCAGTAATGTAAGGCAGTGAGCTTGCGGATGATAATAGTCTTTTCTGGCTCCTTTTCTGCTTGTCATTAGTGTGCTGGTTGAGTCTGTTGTCCAGTGTCACTCAGAGGTATTTCAACTGTTTGGTTATTGATGAGAATGGGGAGCTGAGGTGAGGTATAGTCCAGAGCAGAGGGCTTGTCTGTGAGTGTTTGAGGTAAGTAGTGGTGGGTGATGGACTGGTGCAGTCATTGGTGTAAAGTGTGTACAGGGCTCAACACACAACCCTGCGGTGCTCTGGTGTTGGCGGTAAGTGCAGGTGATGTGGCTGTGCCCACCCGCACTGCTTGCAGTCTGTCACCAAGGAGATTGAACATGTATGGATTCTGACATTGGGCATAGCTCCCCATCAACTCCAATGTTTAAAATTGGCACAAATGGACCATTTGGGTTTCAGAGCTGCTACTGACCTGACCATTATGAATTTGGAAAGGGCTTCTCCTTACTTGTCACAAGTCTTGTAATTATATGATGTCTCGCCTTTAGAAACGATTATTTTCACCAGGTCAGCCAATGATTTCGATTGACACTGAAGGTTTCTGGGGTCAAAGAGACAATTCTACCAAATTTTGACTCTCGGCCACTAACCAGGTGTCAACCCTGACCTTTTAGACCAGTGGTCACCAACCTTTTTAAGCCCAATATCACTTTTTTTTTGGTGAAGGCAAGATCTACCTATTGAAGCGTTGAGAAAAAAAGACAGCCAAGATTGTACTTTAAACTAAATGACTTTTATTTGCCTGTATTCTAATTACATGCAATGCTTTGGTCCAACATTAAAACGTCAAAGTAGAACTGTAATATGTACTTTCTCAGTCAGTGCTAAGTGCAGTCATCTTATGCAGCATCACTTTTCACATCAAAACAAAAGTAGAACTGTAATGTGGACTTTCTTATATTATTAACATTGACAAACATATTTACAATTAGCATTTTATAAAGTAGAACTATAATATCTACTTTCTCAGTCAGTGCTAAGTGCAGTCCTCTTATGCAGCATCACTTTTCACATCAAAACAAAAGTAGAACTGTAATGTGGACTCTCATATTATTAACATTAGAAAATTCTAATTGTAAATATGTTTGTCAAAGTAGAACTGTAATATGTACTTTCTCAGTCAGTGCTAAGTGCAGTAATCTTATGCAGCATCACTTTTCACATCAAAACAAAAGTAGAACTGTAATGTGGACTCTCAGGGAAAGATCTAAAAAAACGAGCAGGGGCGCTCGCTTGAGATTCCCAGCGACGTCCGAGCGGGCGGCGTGTCAGGAGACGGCGCGGGCCGGGAGTGATGGTCCTGGGCACAGGGAGAACAGAGGTTAGAGCAAGGCAGGCAAACAAAGACAGAGCAGCAAGGGTGGGTACGTCCTCGTACCTAGGTTGATAGGATCAAATCAAATCAAATGTATTTGTAAGGCCCGACAACACACGTTAATGTCCACACGTCTTCTTTAAACAAGTCAAGAAGAAACATCACAATAAGTCAAGAACAAAACAAGAACACCATAAGGTCCAAAGAATTTAAAATAAATGCAAAATAAATAAATGCAACACTCCCAGACATACCCCACGCGAAGGTAAGGAAAAACTTACTAAAACCTAGCAATAGGAAAAAATGCACCACAGGCAATGTGGAGGAGAGAAACCTTAGAAGGGCCATTCAAGGGGGGATCTCCCTTCTTAGATGTCGGTGATAGTAGTGTTGCAGTAAAAACAGTTGGTAGGCATGCACTCATGTGTGTAGTGAAACACAGATGAGTGCATGCGATAGCAACTGAACATTTTGAAAAATTAAAGATAGAGCTGATAGCGATAGCAACTGAACATTTTGAATGATTAAAGATAGAGCTGATAGCGGATCTATTTGAGGCACAGGGGCGGTGCAAAGAGGGTCGCATCACTCCGAGACAGCCGGAGACAGGGAGACGGGGCGGCGCAGAGAGGGTCGCATCCTCCCGGTCATCATCACAGGACGTCCAACACTCCGGTCATCACTACGAGACCGCCGGAGACAGGGAGACAGGGGGGCATGCAGAGAGGGTCGCATCCTCCCGGTCTTCATCACGGGACGTCCACCACTCCGGTCATCACTCCGGGACAGCCACTCACAGGGAGGCAGGGAGACGGGACAGGCGTTAGACAGCTCGCGTGATTGTGATGGGCGGACATAGCAATAGATACAAGTGGTAAGCATATATGTGGATAGAATAGATATATGAAGTAAGCATATTATATATAGGATAACACTGAGAAAATCAGGAGCAGGATCCGTAGGGTTGATATCAGGGTTGGTGATGAGCGGATGAGTCTCAGCTGTGCTGATTGCAGCCAGGTGACAGCGTGGGAACGCTGGGGTCGGAAGCTGCCCATATAAGGGCGTGGAAGCAGGAGGAGAGAGAGAGGCTCTTGCCGTGATTGTGACAGTATCAGTGTAGGAATCGGTAAATAATTGACAAAAATACAGACTGGATTGGTATTAAACCAACTGCATTAAGCTATAGTATATTGCACCATATTGTACTTTGACTATATTCTATTTGAATACTTGTGTAGTCCAAGGTGAAATAATAAATGTTCATCCAAACAATTCATTGAGCTATAATTAACACAACACAAGGATTCAGTGTCTTCCGATGACATCACTGGAAGATGTATTCAAACTCATTGACTCTCAATAACTGTCGAACTAAATGAATATGCGCAAACCCGTTTCGAGTTTTGGGATATGTATGAGATTATTTGCATAATAAATAAGAATCGTTTTTTGGTGAAATGCCCCTTTAACCCAAAGCTCAATCCCCATTCCATTGCAATACAATTTCCATTCAGACAAGCAGCCCATTGTATTTGTAGCTCCTCCAGTACACAGAAGTGATGTAGTTTCTCTTTGTTTCACGTTTCTTCATGCAGTCATACATGTTCAACACAGGGTTACAGCATTCTCCATCTCTCAAACCAGGACCCATTCATTGTATAATAAAAAATAGCATAATCAAGTTTAATTTATAATTTAAATTAATGAATCATTTTCAAAGAGCTTTTTCTCAAACAACAATGAAAGAAGGAACTAATGACTGCAGCAAAAAAAATCTCAAATATCAGATACTTTCAAAATGCCAATACTTGTTTACAGGAGTATCATGTAGCTGTTGTTTACAGAAGTATCATGTAGCTGTTGTTTACAGAAGTATCATGTAGCTGTTGTTTACAGAAGTATCATGTAGCTGTTGTTTACAGAAGTATCATGTAGCTGTTGTTTACAGAAGTATCATGTAGCTGTTTACAGAAGTATCATGTAGCTGTTGTTTACAGAAGTATTTACAGACGTATCTTGTAGCTGTTGTTTACAGAAGTATCGTTGAGCTGTTGTTTACAGAAGTATCATGTAGCTGTTGTTTACAGAAGTATCATGTAGCTGTTGTTTACAGAAGTATCATGTAGCTGTTGTTTACAGAAGTATCGTTGAGCTGGCGGCCGGGTAGCGCAGCAGACTAAGCGTCTCTACCACCGCAGAGACACTGGTATCGAATCCAGCTGTCAGCGGTGCCTCCGGCTTGGCCGGTCGTCATACTGGCACAATTGGCAGTGTCAGCGGGAGGGAAGCCGGTGGGTGGTAATCTGGTCGTTGTAAACAGCGACTCCTACAAGTCGGTCAGGGCGCCTGCACAGCGAGGAAGGGATCTGGGTGAGGTAGTGTACCCTCCCACGCGTTACACTCACCCAATGAGAGTCCTCGCTGCCATGTGAAAAGAGGCTGCTGGTTGTCTCCTATGTATCGGAGGAAGCATGTGATAGACTTCAGGGCTCCCTAGACCGCAACGACCAGGAAGGGGAGGGGGGAATTGGCATAACGACTAAATTGGGATGGGAGGAAAATACAAGAAAGAAGTATCATGTAGCTGTTGTTTACAGAAGTATCGTGTAGCTGTTGTTTACAGAAGTATCGTGTAGCTGTTGTTTACAGAAGTATCATGTCGCTGTTGTTTACAGAAGTATCATGTAGCTGTTGTTTACAGAATTATCATGTAGCTGTTGTTTACAGAAGTATCGTGTAGCTGTTGTTTACAGAAGTATCATGTAGCTGTTGTTTACAGAAGTATCATGTAGCTGTTGTTTACAGAAGTATCGTGTAGCTGTTTTTTCAGAAGTATCATGTAGCTGTTGTTTACAGAAGTATCATGTAGCTGTTGTTTACAGAAGTATCATGTAGCTGTTGTTTACAGAAGTATCATGTAGCTGTTGTTTACAGAAGTATTTTATATCTGTTTTAGAAAATAGATGTTTCTAGAATATCCCAGCATAGCACTTGAAATGTTGCTCAGGATATGTTTGTTTTGTTACACAGTTACACGGTACTAGTTTTGTGATAGTTTATGGCAAACAGTTCCCAAAATGTTGAAGTGTTCCTTTAACCCTTTCACTACCACACTACAGAAGTTACCGTCTGTAGTGTGGTAGTGAAAGGTTAACCTTCTGTAGTGTGGTTGTGAAAGTTTAAGTTTAAGTTTTTATTTTTTACCCAGGGACAGTGCACAATACATTAATCAACATCTTCAGTTTCCACATCAATGTAAATGTGCCAGAATTAGCTAATGAGTTTTCATCTGTAGTCCCTGCCTAACATGCATGTATTTATGGTGTGGGAGGAAACCCACACAAACACAGGGAGAACCTGCAAACTCAACACAGAAAGGCCCCCTGCTGGGCAGTGTCGTGTGGCTGTGAAAGGGTTAACCTTCAGTATTGTCGCAGTGAAAGGGTTAACCCTTTGGTAGTGTGGTAGTGAAAGGGTTAACAGAAGAATGCCATCATTTCTTTGTAGTCCCATACTTCAAAGCGGCAGTTAGATCTCTTTGGACGTTGATTTCACTAAAGGCCTGTCCTGCCTGCCCTGGAGTGTGCATTCGTTCTCCCATCATTATGGTGCACTGTTCAAGATTCAAGATTCAAGAGTTTTATTTGTCATATACATACACAAGACATGCAGTGAAATGTAGGTGGCCATGCCCGCCTCGATTGTGCAAAAATACAAATAATAAAATAGATTAGATTAGATTAGATTCACTTTATTGTCATTACACAGTACAAGACCAGGATGTGACAATCAACAGTCAGTTGCAATAAGACACATATAAATAAAACTGTACAGTAAAGTGCAATGGTTAGCACAATGTGCGATGGTGAGAAAAAAATTATTATAATTAAAATAAAGTCTACATAAGCTATGGGCTATCTAATACAGTGGGGTGTAGTGGGCTAAGTAGAGTTTTGATTCAGAAGTCTGACAGCTGAGGGGAAGAAACTATTTGTGTAGAGAATAGAGTGTTCTGATGGCCTGGTGGAAGAAGCTGAGTCTGAGTCTCTCTGTTTTTGCTGCGTGAATGCGGAGTCATATTCTCATTATGTTCTCATATGTCTGCAGTGGCAGGTACAGGTACTACAACACAACAGTGCACAACTAAGCAAAGTGCCTCCATGTGTCTGTGATGGCGTCAAGCAGCACCTTTTGGAGCTGCTCCTTGGACAGTAAATGAGAGACAGACTTAGCGGCCACTGTGACACAGTCTTTTATATGATATGGTGGGTGTGGTTACATCTTCTGGTTGAACTGTGATCAGTAATGTTAAATATTGTTCATTCAGATGAATGAACATTGAAATCTCAAACTTTACGAGCCCACAAAATCACTCCTTGTCGATAGGTCTAGAAAGTGAGGAAGTAGGTTTGGTAAAGTACTCCTCGATCTCCATATTTATAAATCAGGTGGCCTAGAGGTGGAGAGGCCGGCCAGGAAGGGAGAGTTGACTGGGTGTATTCCAACTGTGTGCTGCTGCCCACTGATGGCTGGTGTCACGTCAACAATAGACTCTCCTCTCCTCCCCTGTTTATTTCTTTTGTACATAGGCTGTGCATTTTTATTTATTATTTATTTGTTTATGTGTATGATTCTTAACTGTGTTTTTATTTTATAATCTGATTGATTGGGGGTAATGAGGGACTTAACATTAGCCTATAGATTATGCATTTAACTTGTCGGCAAGGCTATTGAGCCGTACTGTATTGTACCCATTCTGCAATCTGTTAATAAAGTTTTAAATCAATCAATCAATCAATCAATCAATCAATCAATCAATGCGTTAGAAAATCAGGATTTCTGCGATCAACACCTGCTGTCTTTTCAAGCGAGGCGGCCGCGCGCAACTATCCTGAGTATCAAGTCTGGTTCGAATTAACGAGACTGAATCAGCGTTCGAGGAACAGGGAAAGCCTGGATTCAAACATCGGGTTAATTGAATCTGGATAATGGGACTTTTGATCGACTTAGTTGAACCAGGTACGGGGAATAGGGCCCAGGGACTGTCTGTATGAAACCAGTTTTCCTATGCTTTCTTTTTTGTTGTTGTCCTTAGCTCTATTTATTTGAATCTAATTGATATTTTCTTATCTGACTCTGGGGAAGACTCTGAGGGTTTGAATGAAGAGCGAATGTGATCCAGCCTAATTCTCTCTCTCTCACTCACTCACTCACTGTGTCATTCCCTCCCTCCCTCCCTCCCTCCCTCCCTCCCTCCCTCCCTCCCTCCCTCCCTCCCTCACTGTGTTCGTTCCCTCTCTCACTGTGTCGTTCCCTCACTGACTGTGTTGTTCCCTCCTCTCCAGGGGAGGTTGGTGAAGTACTTCAGCCGCCAGCTGTCCTGTAAGTGCAAGGTGGCGTTAGAGGAGCGCAGCGCCGAGCTGGAGGGCTTCCCCCGCCTGGGCCTCTGGTTCCGCATCGTCAACGTGCGCAAGGAGGTCACGCAGGTAAACTGGAGAGATCCTGATGTGATACTACTGCAATAACTTAACGTACTGTTTCATTTAAACATCGGATCCAAGTAACAGGAGAGATCCTGATATGATATCACTGTAATAACGTAACGTACTGTTTTTTAAACAGTGGATCCAAGTAACAGGAGAGACAGCTCCTGACATGATATCACTGTCACATCATACTTTTAATGTAATAACTTGTTGGTACATTTAAACATTGTCTGGCATGATGTTGACTAGTACTGGCCATGATTTCACTGGTCACTTTAGTATTGAGAAACATAGGTGCTGCATCATCTCACCAGGCTCCAATCCAATGCAATGGAGCAGGAGTTTTAAAAACCATGTCCTTTTCCAATATATGAATCTACATTGTGATCACATGTGTCTTCAAGAAGTACATCCTACGCAACATTACAATGTGTTTCATAGGCCTAGTGCGATGTGTAACTGACCTATGAAACTCATTATAACTATATATAGTGTTATAACCAGTGTTTTGGTGTTTAGATGCGAAGCACCTCATAGACTGGTAATGTGAATAACTCACGCAGTAAGTCAGTCCTTCACTCACGGACAGCCACTCTGCCTCTAGTGGCGGCTCCCTGGCATGGCACTTTGTGTAGGAGCAGCTCTCATGCAACACTGCTTCACATCCAGGACAGGACGCTTATAGCCTATCCGCAACAGTAAGTGACTTCCGGGGTAGGCCTGATTGGCCCCGACAGGCACGTGACGCGTAACTTTCTCTGCTGCGCGGCACGCTCCGCGGAGCGGAGCGGCAGAGCTTGCGGAATGATGTAACCGTCCAAATCCGCTATGACTTTCATTCGGCGCTTCAGCTCACCTCGCAGAGCAGCGGTCCTGCGATCCTGCGGTCCGTTGTTGACGAGTTCGAATCCCATCAAAATTTTTTTTTTTAACGTGATTTTTTTTTTAACGTGTATTCTTTCGCCGGTTAAGGTTAGGCATGGTTAAGGTTAAGGTTAAGGTTAGGCATTGTTTCGGAGTTGGTTAAGGTTAGAATGGTTAAGTTTAGGCGCTGTTAAGGAGCTGGTTAAGGTTAGAGTTTGTGTTAGAGAATGGCAATATTCTTTCTATGGTTAAGGTTAGGCATGGTTAAGGTTAAGGTTAAGGTTAGGCATTGTTTCGGAGTTGGTTAAGGTTAGAACGGTTAAGTTTAGGCGCTGTTAAGGAGCTGGTTAAGGTTAGAGTTTGTGTTAGAGAATGGCAATAGACAGCCTATTTCCGCGCGACAGCTCTCAGCAGCCTCGTTGCGCGTCCTGAGTTTGCCGCGTCACGTGCCTGTCGGGGCCAATCAGGCCTACCCCGGAAGTCACTTACTGTTGCGGAACAGTTACACGCGGACAGGACACGGTGTGAAGATGTTAACGCTTGTTAGCGTCATTCTAAGCATGCTAGTGGACTGACATTTAATTAAATGTAATTAAATTGAATGAATTCAATTAAATTCAATTCAATTCGGTTTTATTGTCATTGTATAATGAGCGAGGCACATATACAACATACTTGTCTTTGTTCAATCAAGAGACAGTACATGGCAATCAAATAAAAATACACATAAATCATGATCATAAGACACTTAAAAATACCTAGATAAAATATAATGTATACAAGTATAAAGAAATATAAGAAACCTATAGGATAAATAAATTGGCCGAAGTCGGCTTTCCTTCCACTTAACATCCATGCAAAAAAAGACACAACCCTCCCAGGTGCGATACCCATGGTAAAACATTTTAGATGCTTGGGTGTGGAAATATTTCCCACCATAAGACAAACGGTGAAGCACAATTACACAAAAATACAGAACAAAATCAAAGACGACCTGGACAGGTGGGCAAAACTTAAAAACTCAGTACAGGCAAGGGTATCGTTAGGTTATGACTATAACCAAGTTCTGTTAGTTAGGGGCGACGCTTGGCATCACCTTCTGCACTATCTCGCGTACGTGCACGCGTACTGAATAAATTCCACAAATGTACCTCTAATACCAGTATTAGTCTGACCACACCCCTCATCAGCTTACCTTCATAAGCAGGTGTGTGGTCACCTGCTCTCCTCCTTCCCAAGCTTTCACCACAAGGTGAGGTCAAGGGCTGCAGCGGCCGTCTGATGCCAAGCGTCGCCCCTAACTAACAGAACTTGGTTATAGTCATAACCTAACGTTCTGTATCGTTAAGGGGCTCAGCTTGGCATCACCTTCTGCACAAGGGAGGCCAAGCGGAGCCGCTGGCTGACAAATACACCCCGCTGACAGCCCCCCACAACCATCAGAACAGGGAGGGCCGAGCCCCCCCGACCCCCCCTAATGGCGGGTAGCCCCCCTATTAGGGGCTTCACGGGAAGGCGACGGACCCGACCGCGCGAAGAGGCACTCAAGCAACTCAACGCACAGGGTGAGCAGACCGTGGCTTGACCCCACGACTACACACACGCACAACCCGCATGTCACCCGGGAACGAACGGAGGAACAACCTCGTTACTGCCCCCAGAATCACAGGGTCAAGAGCAAACCCAACCCCGTGGCAAGGCCGTAGCAGCGGAGCGCGAAGGAAGACCCAGATCCACCAAAGGACCGGGCTCCCTGGAATGGGGGCCCGGAGAAGTCCATGATGCCAGCATCAAGACCCCACCAGGGGGGCACCTAGTGACCCCGCCCCCCACATCGCCAGCGTATCCGGACAAGGGGCCCCTCAGCCGAGTGGGCCCTGTCCTCCCCAACAGCACACCGCCTGGAACACAAGCCCTGCAACAGGCAGACAGCACGGTTAAACACACAAGAGGTAACCAACGGAAGCAGGCAGCGCACCGGGGAAAGACCAGGCAACAGGCTGTCAACCCAAGCCTGGAAAAACTGCGGACGAGGCAGGCGCCAGAAAGGACAGCTGAACAGCCGTCCCGGCGGAAGGGGCGTATGCTGGCGTTGTCGCATAACCAAGCTTTCAAACAGCACGTCAGAAGTGGGATCCGTAGACCACTCGACCCCTGACAGCTGCCCACAGAAAAGCCCATACGATCGGCAGACGTCATGAACGTGCAGGGGCACCCTCAACCGGAGAACCGGGAGTTGACACTGCAGCAACACACCAGAGAACCAACCACCCAGGCATCACCCCATGCAATGGTTGGTCCCATAACCCCTCAGGAAAGAACCCCGAAACACACCTGCGGCACCGCCGCAGCCCGCGTTCCGGTTCCCAACAGGGCTATCCCGGGCCTACGGGTCAACGAGCATCACCCCGGACCGGGCCCGGTGATACGGGGAGCACAGGATCCCAAAGGAGGTTAACCCCACCCAACAGGCTCCTCAGCGCCAAAACGCAAGAGAAGAGCGTAATATGGAAGACCAGCCCCAGCACCCCGCACTCGGTATTCCCAGGAGGTCACCCAACCAAGTACCAACCAAGACCAACCCGTACAGCGGCCGAGATCCGACGAGATCGGACGCGTACAGGTCGGCACGGCCGTAAGCCATTACGACAGTGCAGAATACAACGCACCCAACAAGGGTCCCATAACGCTCAACCCTGTGACACCCGGATCGACCTAGCATTTTTCCCCCTGAAAAAAACCCCAAGTCCCTCAGGGTACCAGAACAGCAGATCTGCATCCCCAGCGGACAACGGGTGCACTGATCTGGACCAGCGCGACCAGAACCAGTCCCGTGCCCTAATCACGCCGACCTGCCAACCCCAGGAGAAGGGGCAGATATGCGCGTTTGATCCCAACATAAAAAAGAAGGCGCCACCCAGACGTGTCGGTATGAACCGCGTCCGGCGGCCCACCCCTAGGGCGTGAGACCCTTCCCCATATGTCCAGACCCATTCCGTCATCATCCCCTGACATGAACGGGAACCCATCGACAACACACAGGATGTCAGAAGAGGAAAAAAACCCCATCCCAATTGCTCCATAAAAACGCTGTTTTACCAAAGCAAACGAGGCGCGCCAGTCAGCAACGGCCCAAAGCACATCCTGAGCCAGCACTATGTGTGCGTTCTGACATACCCACATCAACAATAGGCCGTTTAGACCACCATATTGAATCCCCAAGACGCCCAGGGAACGACAAGAGGGGCGAGATGCAATCAACTCCATGAATGAATGAATGAAAATATTTACCCAACAGACTGCAGTACAGGAATACATACAAAAAGATAAGGGGAGGCAGACCTGAGAAAGACGTTAGTCTTGTTTCCATCAGGGACCCTCATTTCATATCCATCAAGACACATTCAACTCTTTATAAAATAAAGAAAAGGCATCACCCGTATGACCCAACTGCACAGCTGGGAGTAAAAACCCTGTTTTTCACATGATTTTAATCCAGTCACTCCTTTTAATCAGAGTGTAAGACCAGACTCCCCCAGAAAACACCTTCCCACATGAGACCACGGTCAAGAAAAAGATATGTAAACTGTGAGACACGTGACCAACAGACTCAAGTTTGACACATAAACGGGCGCAGCAGGCTGTAAGTCCTGCGCCCAACCTTGACATCTTTAAGACACCAGCTCATGGAAGGCGTCGCCATAGCAACAACGCTACAACGGGCGGGGAAACCCACCGGATCCTGTCATAACAGGAGTCGGTAGAATACCCCTCCCCCCCCCCCCCCCCCCCCCCCTGTCAAGCACTGGCTTGGCCCTGACTGGCTCAGCAGAAAAGATCAACAAATCCTCTAAACCAATCAAGTGGGAAAAAGGAGGGGTTTATTCGACACCCCCTCCCGAAAACACACCTTTTATCCCTACACACAGAAAACAACCGTAGCCATCTTGAAAACCTCCGGTAGAACAAAGCATAGCATAAGCTAATACAATGCCTGCTACCCACAAAGTGTAAAAAAGGGTTTACAACAAAACACAAGTCGCCTGTGCGTGAATCCCATACCCGTTGCCTATGTCATACATAGGAAGAACGCTGAACGAGAGTAATGGCTAGGCCATGAAAAATGTGCGTACGAGCATTACTGCAACTAACAACACAGCGTTGTGAAAACACATATACTTAGTTAAAGCAATGGAATAACACCAGTTCTAATTGCATGTGGAGCATCAAGCTAATAGAACCTATTACCGAGTGTAAGTTGCAGACCTTGCTTAAAACCCGTAACACAACACAACTCACCCCCCAACGTAACAGGGTAGATTCATATATACACACCGACCCCGCATCCCTCGCATACAGCAGGCTGCGACTGGTCAAGGAGCCACAATCCGATGCGGCTGACAGTAGGGCATCCTGCTGATGAGGCCAAGGTGGTTCCTCGACATCCTCGAACAAGGCGCCCCATGGAGCCATTTCTCCCCCCTCCGGGGTCTCCGGAGGAGGGATACTCTCCTCCACGGGACCATCATACAAGAACCCGTCCGCCTCCTCCATGAAGTCTTCAGTTTCCATCAGAAATCCAGAGTCGGACGCGTCCTCGCTGGTCTCCAGCAATTCCCCAAACCCAGGCCGTTCGCGTCTGCACGCCACCATCTTGCGACGCGAGCGAGCAGACGCAAAAAGTTTTCGTCGCAAATCCTCCGGCTCCAAGACAATCTCCCGTTCATCAACGGGCGATTCCCCAGAACCAGAGGAACCAGAGTCGAGATCAGGCCATCGCCGGAGCGACGGCACCGAACCCTCGGCTCGTCGGTGAGGAAAACTATCCACCGGCAGTCTCCCGGGCTGGGTCGGCAACCACGAGAGTGGCAACAGCCCAGCACCGAGGCGCACGACGGAGGCGGGAATGGAGAACCGGTGGTGAAGAGTAGGTCTAGCGGGTCTACTCTCCGCGGAATACATTATGACCCAAACCTTTTCTTATACAACAAGTGAGAGAAGAAAAGGTTAAGCACAATGTAAACCAGTCACAACTCTTTTCAACTAACAACACGTCAAGTGGGGTACTACCGAGGCACTTTCCTTGTGGTGAAAGCGAGAAGGAGGAGAGCAGGTGACCACACACCTGCTTATGAAGGTAAGCTGATGAGGGGTGTGGTCAGACTAATACTGGTATTAGAGGTACATTTGTGGAATTTATTCAGTACGCGTGCACGTACGCGAGATAGTGCAGAAGGTGATGCCAAGCTGAGCCCCTTAACGATACAGAACAATAGTTAAGATGGATGTATTACCAAGAATCAACTTCATCAGCTCAATGCTACCGTTACCCCCTCCAGAGGGCTACTGGAAAAGATTACACTCCTCCACATACAAATTTATTTGGAATAACAAACCACCTCGCATAAAAAGATCCACCGCACAGAGAAATAAAGCAGACGGTGGCATGGCAGTTCCAGATTTTTTACAATATTTTAAGGCTTTCACATTAAGACCATTGACAATATGGTTTGATCCCCAGGCTTTGGTATCTTGGAGAGAATTGGAAGAAAACATAGTAGCCCCACAGAGACTGAAGGACATAGCACACACTAAACTTCCAATCAAGCACTGTGAGCGGAAATTTGGCCCCATAATTACCCATGCAATCCGAACATGGCGGGAAACACACAAAAAATATCCTAACCCTCAAAAATGGCATAATCACACTCCCATATTCAATAACAATGCACTCTTAATGGGAAAACGTCCTATAAGATTCCCTATATGGGAAGAGCAAGGCATACACTCATTAGGGGATATTTTTAATAACCAGGGCTTCTGTAGTTATGGAGAAATATGCACAAAGTTTAACCTCACCGAGTCCACATGGCTTTTTTACATACAGTTACGCCTATGTTTGAAGTCTCACGGTGTTCCATTACACATACCAGTTGAACACCACAGATACCACAAATGTTTCTATGAAAGAGAAACATTGGGAGGTTTTGTATCAGGTTTTTATTATCAATTACTAACGTCCTCGTATGAAACCCTTCAACTAGACACTGTCTGGAGGAGGGATATTCCAGACCTGGAAAGTGACTTTGATTGGCAAGAAGCATGGGCAAATGTCCGTCTTACATCAAGGAACCCGGACCATCAACAAATCAATCTTAACTATATTCACAGGACATACTTGACTCCTATAAGACTGAACAGAATGGGCCTGAAACAGGACTCAAAATGCTCCCAATGTACAAATGGAGACGAAGGGACATTTATGCACATGTATTGGGACTGCCCACCAGTTAAGGCATTCTGGAAAGATGTGACCCATCAATTATCAAAACTCGTATCTTGGAATATACCAGTACACCCCTCTGTATTGCTTTTGAATGATGTTTTTGAGTTTGCAGTAAATCCACAGCTAAAGAGATTGGTCTTATCGGGTATCACAGTAGCTAAAAAACTGATCGCATCACGCTGGTTTCAACCGGAAAAAATTTGCCGTAAAGTTTGGTCTCTTACATATCTCGATGTGATATATCAAGAAATATCTACAGCAAGAATTCTGGGTCTCAACGAATCCAAAATGTCAATGTGGGTAGAAGTGGTGGAGAGAATAAAAGCTAGCTTATAATGGTAGTGTCTGGTTAGGAGTGAGGGATAATGGAGGTACTATCCAAGGAGGGGTCCGGGAGGGGGGGGTTCGAGCTGGAGCATATGTGTGTAGGGTTTTAGAAAATAGGTATTAGGGGTATGTCCTATATAAGCATTTGTATAATTGTTAATTTCGCTGGATATACACTGTATACGGTTAAAATATTATTATAGACTTTTTTTTTTGTCTTGTTTCTGTACTTGCATGTAATTTTAACCACCTTGAATGTTAGTTGCATTATGCATTATGTGTTGAGTACTGACTTTTAATAATTTCTGTTTTGCAATAATAAAAAAAAATTAAATAAAAAATAAAAAACCTATAGGAGACAGTAGAGTAGACGGTAAAGTGCAGCATTCATGGTGGTATTCATGGTAGTCAGGTAAAGTGATGGTGCATAATAGTGCATGTGATGGTAAAGTGGTTAGAGTCAGTGGTCATGAAGCAGGAATAGTGTTTACTAGGGGTGGAACGGTACGCATTCGAACCGTGTACCGAACAATACACGCATGCCCCGAACCGTGGAGGTCATACCGAACGCTACGCATTCGGGGCATGTGTGTATTGTTCGGTTATATAACGTAGGGCTGGGCGATATGACCAAAAATGTTATTGCGATAAAATTATAAAAAAAAATTCATATAATTCGATATCGATAATTATCGTCGATATAATGTCTGTCAAGTTTAATTAACTTCTTATGCTGCTGCGAATGTCTCGAGTCGAGTTGATGTCGTCATCAGTCCGCGCACGTTAGCAGTTAGCCGACAAGCGGAGTATCTCATGACAATGTAATAAATATGACACTAAAATACTCTCTTCCGCCACAATATATTGAAACGACGTCCACTGTATACCCCACACTACTATAAACGTGGCCTCAGAATTCACGGCACACACATACTCGGCACGTAAATATATAAAACAGCGCCGTGCAAGCTAGTTATCCTAGCCAGCCTGTTGTTTCTAAGCGAATGTCTCGAGTCGAGTTGATGTCGTCATCAGTCCGCGCACGTTAGCAGTTAGCCGACAAGCGGAGTATTTCATGACAATGTAATAAATATGACACTAAAATACTCTCTTCCGCCACAATATATTGAAACGACGTCCACTGTATACCCCACACTACTATAAACGTGGCCTCAGAATTCACGACACACACATACTCGGCACGTAAATATATAAAATAGTGCCGCGCAAGCTAGTTATCCTAGCCAGCCTGTTGTGTCTAAGCGGAGTATTTCATGACAATAAATATGACCCTAAAATACTCTCTTCCGCCCCAATATATTGAAACGACGTCCACTGTATACCCCACACTACTATAAACGTGGCCTCAGAATTCACGCCACACACATACTCGGCACGTAAATATATAAAATAGTGCCGTGCAAGCTAGTTATCCTAGCCAGCCTTGTTTACTACTAGAGTCCTACCTCTCTACCCAGAGGTGCACCGCGGGTCTCCTTCACTGTCGGACATCTCCTTCACTGATTGGTTGTTAGTGCGTGTGCTGATATCCAAGCTTGGAAAATCGATATATCGAAACTTTGCGACCACGTTTCATGTTTATTTCGAGGAAATAATTTATCGCGATAGTTATCGTTATCGTTTTATCGCCCAGCCCTAATATAACGTTACGTTAGCTACGAGCTAACTAACTTTAGCCGCGAGCTAACCGTGGAAACGCTCACAGAGAAGTAAGGCTGTCTCCGAAGCCTGTTTTTGGGATTCGAACTTCGTCAGGGTTTTTCTAACCTTCGTTTTTAATAAAAATTATAATAAAATATTTTAAATATTTTTTATTTAAATTTTTTTATATAAATATCCTCAAACTAAATCCTCAATTTGAATAAAGTGATTAATCTGATTAAATTAGTCTTTCTTTTTTATTAAATCAACTTTCTTTAATGAATATAACTTAGCAGTTTTTTTTTAATACTATAATATTAGTGTAGCCTAATCTTTATCTGCAACTGTGAAGAAAACCCCCATTTGTTTAAACAGAATAAATAGACACATAAAAGAAATATAAAAAAAATGTATAAAAAATAATAATTCAATTCGAATTTTTATTTAGAATTCGAATGTTAACGTAACGAACGAACGTTCGGACATTCGGGCTCAGCCTTACAGAGAAGTGACTCCACGACACCAGTTCGATTAGTGGGGAAGGGGGGTATATTGACGGGTTAATACTTTGACAAATGCTGCCTATATTTTTCAGTCAGTTCGGTCTTTGTGTGCCAAACAGTAAACTTTTTTTTTACCAAATAAATGAGAGACATGTTTAAATCAGCAATGCCTCCCCTCTTGCTGTACCAAAATCTCTCCTAGCTCTAACCGTCACTGTCAAAATAATGTGCCTGATGTCAAATGGCCTCATTCTTTCAGTTTTTGCATGACTACGTCCTTGAGAATAACTGAAAAGTTGGATTATTTTTAGGCTATATATCTTATGTTGGTATTTTTGGAGTGTCACATTATTTTAAAATAAAAAACGACGTATACCGAACCAAACTGAAAACCGTAAACCTAAAACCGTGATACGAACCGAACCGTCGATTTTGTGAACCGTTCCACCCCTAGTGTTTACTAACAGAACGTAGAATGCATTCAACAAACTTTCAGAAGAAAATTAATTTGTGCACGCATGTGTGCATGGGCGTGTGTTTGTGTGCATGTCCGTGTCTGTTTCTGTTGTATGTACACGTGTGTGTGTGTGTTTCTGTTTGTATGTGTGTGTGCACGTGTGTCTGTGTGTGTGTGTGTGCGTCTGTGTGTGTGTGTGTGTCTGTGTGTGTGTGCGTCTGTGTATGAGTGTGTGCGTCTGTGTGTGTGCGTCTGTGTGTGTGCGCGTGTGTGTGTGTGTGTGCGTGTGTATGTGTGCGTGTGTATGTGTGTGTGTGTGTGTGTGTCTCAGGAGGTGACCCCGGGGGAGGTGACTCTGGAGGGGCTGCTGGGGATGAGTGAGGAGCAGGTGTCTGAGGCGCTGCAGAAGTTCGGGGCGAACGAGGAAGAGTGTGCAAGGCTCAACGCCTCGCTCTCCTGCCTCAGGAGGGCCCACCAGCTAGGTAGGGGCCAAGCACACACACACACACACACACACACACACACACACACACACACACACACACACACACACACACACACACACACACACACACAGACACACACACACACAGACACACACACACACACACACACACACACACACACACACACACACACACACACACACACACACACACACACACACACACACACACACACACACACACACACACACACGGTACTTATTCATTGTAGGGTACTTTTATTTTGAACTCCTTATTCTCAGGGGTGGAAAGTAACTAAGTAGTTGTACACCATTTCCATACGTGTAAATTTACAAGGTACTTTACTTGAGTATTTCCATTTTAACACTTTGACTGCCATGAAACGTCTTTTCACGTCATTGCTGGCCATGCTCAAGTTGCCGGGGGACGCTGTACATCGTCCTTATATCAATATTTCAAAAATCTGCGATCGGATTCATTATGTCCCCTCCGCTGGCCTGAGATCAACCAGCAGGACCCACTGAGCTCTCTGGCGGTTCAGGAGCGCCATCTGGTGGCCGATCGGCGCAATCGCCAAACAGGATGTTGAATAGAGGTTGTCCTAGACGACCGTAGTACTTCCGGCGCTCGCTATAGGTCCCGCGACTCTGGCTCGTCACACTACACAGTGATCGATTGCCAATAACTCGATAAACAACATGATTTGGACGTATATACCATTATACATCCCATAATGATAAGATTTCAACTCGACGATGATCGCCCAACGGCGCGCGGAGACTGGGGTGAGTTTCAGCGTGTAACGTTACCGTCTTCGATACTAACTGCTATTATCAACATTTGACCCACATTAGATGATTGGTATAACGCTGCCCACGGAATTATAAACGCCCCCTAGCCCATCCGGTCAACATCAGATGACGTGTAGTAACTTCTAGAAGTACGTCTAGTTGGAATTTTTTATATCGCGCTGATTGCCATAAAACTGTATTGCATCATCAATATAATGCATTTGGGGCTATAGATCACGTTCTGGAGAAAGCTGCAGAAAGAGATGAAAACATACTTATACATTAGACCATACTTTACTATGAATATGTGAATGAAAAAGTTTAACGTTGCTACACAATGAACAATACATATAGGACTTTGAATGGGCCCTAATAATGGCAATGTAGCAATAGAATTTAAAAAGTTATAGCCATGCAAAGAAGGGGTACTTCTCCATAGACAAATAGAGCCGGCAACCTATGGTATATCATTAATTTAACCCAAGGCAACCAAAGTGTTAAGGAAGCATATACTTTTATTGTTTAAAAAAAGAAATTAGTGCGATTAGTGGTTAATTTGAAGAAAAAGCTTTTAGATACAAAAGGTGTTAATTTGCTGGGAATGATGCACCTTCAGAGTTAGAGCCTGTCAACCCCAGCAGGGGACATTAGAGAGCAGACCAACCATTTTAATCCTGCACTATGTCAAGTCAAGTCAAGTCAACTCTTTCATCAGCGAATAATGGTGTCTTTATTACCAAGCTAAAGCCTGGAGTTTGTCACAGTTGAGAGCTGAACAAGAGAACACCCTCCCAACAGCAATGCCTGGCTGAGCTCTTCTGCTTGGGCCCCGCCAGAGACCGCTCCCAGTCTGCAGTCTGTGTCAGCTGGCGCTGTCCGAGGTGCTGAAACGGAAACGCATAGTACCAAAAGCACCAGAAAGGCAGCCTCACTGTGACCTTAAAAAAAACGACTGAAATGACATTATTACAGAGAGAGTAAAGTACAGAAACAGGCACCGTTGGGTTCCCGGTACTGGTATCAGTTCAGATGTCACTGTTTATTTCCCCCCAGTACACAGGCTACAGTACTTACTATGTTGGTATACTGTACTAGAGTTACTTATTATGTTGGTATACTATATTACAGTTCCTTATTACGTTGGTATAATATACTAGAATTACTTACTATGTTGGTATACTATACCAGAGCTACTTATTATGTTGGTATGCTATACTAGAGCTACTTACTATGTTGGTATAATATACTAGAGTTATTTACTATGTTCGTATACTATACTGCCATGTTGGTATACTATACTAGAGTTACTTACTATGTTGGTATACTAGAGTTACTTACCATGTTGGTATACTCTATTAGTTACTTACCATGTTGGTATACTCTATTAGTTACTTACTGTAACTGAGGGGTTACAAAACCCTGACTGTATTAAAGATTGTGATAGATTAAACCACTGCTAATTATCATTATTATTACTTGCCAGAAAGTACAGTTATAATATGGCAGACACTCAGAATAATACGGCACGGTGACAAAGAAATATCATTTAGAATATTTATTATTATGCAGCAATTGTACAGAATGGAAATTAAGGGTTGAGCTTGTATGGCGAAGAATATGAATAAAATCAGTCAGTAGCAAAGTCAGTGGGAATGAATAATTCCTAAGCTGGGATACTAGACTAAACGCCGCCTGGCGTAGGGTGGCACTATAGTGGGCAAACGATGGTACCGCTGGAGACAGGGGGGTATCCTCTCAGAGATGTAAGCTCTGGAGGAAAGAAGAATGTTCGGATACTCAGTCTGTTCAATTGAAGAAAGGGGGTTCTCGTACGGAATCCAGTCCTTATAATCCAAATGCTCAGCAACAAAGCAATAGCTGTAATCCAATTGCCCGATAGCAATGACGATAGCCAGCCAGCTTCGGTCCACGAAGCTAGCCCGAGGTAAGATCTTCAAGGTGGTTAAATCCAAACGACAGTGGGTATTAACGAGGCTCTTCTCCACAGTAGTACGTTCCACAATCACTATAATCCAACCAATACTGGTTCTGCAATCGCCGCCGTAGGTTCCAATATGCACATGTCCAGTAGGTCCACGACTAGGCCCTCCTCGTGTACTGGCACTAATTACTAAGCCCACGCACACTTGCTAAGGTTGCACTAGTTACTAAACGAACGAACTGCTGGGTAATGTCGCACACGAACGAACTGCTGTAACACGATTCACACTAAAATGACGACTCTTTACTTCACATTAAGCTAAGTCGAACTTGACGTTACTGCATTAACTCTGACACTTTTACTATTCACTTCGCACGTTAGGTTCACAACACTCTGTTTAGACTAACTGCTTTACACTACATTAGAATCACACTACTGCTGCTGCGCCTTCCACGATATATATACTTAAGTGGCTTTCTAGTGCCAAACCTCATCTCTCGTCTCGAATCAATGCGCCGGCACCAGGCATGTTCCAACATGCCCAGACTCGCCTTTGAACCTGACTTCAGGGGCGCGTTGTCTGGCGCCGAGAACGTCAAGGGCGTTATCCAATGAGGAAAGTGAATATTACTAGGATTCAAACGCAGGCTTAAAGGGGGATAACTTATATATATATATATATATATATATATATATATATATATATATATATATATATATATATATATATATATATATATATATATATATATATATATATATATATAATATACAAGGTATATAAAACAATAAACGTAGATTCTCAGCTTTAATCTGGCCCTTCACAACACTTGTTGGTATACTATATTAGTTACTTACTATGTTGTTGTCTGTACGAGGCCACAGTCCAGTCTGTATGAGGCAACACTCCCGTCTGCGGGCCAATCAGAATCAGAGTTAGGAACATGAGAAATCAGTCATCCACCTGCGGGCCAATCAGAATCAGAGTTAGGAACATGAGAAATCAGTCATCCACCTGCGGGCCAATCAGAATCAGAGTTAGGAACATGAGAAATCAGTCATCCACCTGCCGGCCAATCAGAATCAGAGTTAGGAACATGAGAAATCAGTCATCCACCTGCAGGCCAATCAGAATCAGAGTTAGGAACATGAGAAATCAGTCATCCACCTGCAGGCCAATCAGAATCAGAGTTAGGAACATGAGAAATCAGTCATCCACCTGCAGGCCAATCAGAATCAGAGTTAGGAACATGAGAAATCAGTCATCCACCTGCAGGCCAATCAGAATCAGAGTTAGGAACATGAGAAATCAGTAACACTTAATTCACCAAATACAATGAATACACTGGAACTTTCTATGGATATAGGAATGTGATATCACTCCCTAATTGTACCTGTGATGCATAGTGTTCTGAAGTTATGTTGTAGGACTGGGCAATTACTTTAAATGGTTAATTATGTGACAAAAATCTCCTTTTCCAGTATCCAAATGTAAAGAATATGGAGATGTGACAGACAACATGAGTAGTGTTAGAGTTAGACAGCAGCTTGTCCCATTACCATGCTTCTCTATATACGATGACTCCAATTACTGGATACTGAGCAACTAATTATTCTCTGTAACCTTTGGTGAAGTCTGACATTGTTTCATAATATTATTTAGTGTTGTTAATCTTCATGACAACTTGCAGAGCACTGAATGAAGTAGTCCTGACAGTATACAGTTAATACAACCAAGATTAAAATGAGTGCAGATGCACATTTATATTATATGAGCCATGAGAGTAGGATGCCCTATGCCTATGTTCTGTTAAAGGTGATTGAAGAATATGAATCCTGAAGTGCTCCTTATTTGAGTGTTTTAGGTGGTGACTGTCACCCCCTATGGGGCATTTTGTAAAATGCATGGTATTGTCAGCAGCTTGTTGTGTATCGATACTGATGGCATGGAGCTGAATGTTCTCTGAGTACTAGGTAAGCATTATGGCTAAGCCATACTGTATGTTACAGAATGAATGTAAGTCTATGTAATGTCCCCATAAACGTACACTATTTTCCTTACACATGTAACAGTTGTAGGAGCTGTAGGGACCTTTTAAATTAATTTCATCTAATTTCATTTCCTCTTTACTTTCAGTTTATTTCCTCTTGTTTTCTTCTTCTCATCTTCTCAGCTTTCCCTCCCCTCTCCTCTCCTCTCCTCTCCTCTCCTCTCCTCTCCTCTCCTCTCCTCTCCTCTCCTCTCCTCTCCTCTCCTCTCCTCTCCTCTCCTCTCCTCCCCTCTTCTCAGCTTTCCTTTCCATCCCAACTCCTCTCCTCTCCTCTCCTCTCCTCTCCTCTCCTCATAATAATGGTATTATGTTTTTTGCGAACCCTCTTGACAGCTCTTCCTCCTTCCCCATCCCAGTCATCATAAATCACTGGTCACGGCGTAGTCCACGGGAGTCTGGTGGCAGGTTTTGCCGGGGCGCGAATGCCTGTCATCTGTGCCCACTGTCACAACCACCCTGTAAACTAGGACCTAAGGCTATCAAAATGGCCTTGTTAAATGCCTGTTCCATAGCCAACAAATCTTTCATCCTAAATTATTTCATTACGGCCAACGATTTGGACATTTTCTGTCTCTCAGAAACATGGCAAAGGTCAGAGGAATATGTCTTTTTAAATGAACTGTGTCCGCCAAACTTCTCTTTTACCTGTGCCCCCAGACCAGTGATGCCACAGATTACTTGTAAAAGTAATCCGATTACTGATTATTGATTACTCCTTTAAAAAGTAATCCAAGTTACTTTACTGATTACTTGATTATCAGAGTAACTTAGTTACTTTGAAAGTAACTAGGTTACGAAGTCGTCGTCGTTCCCCCAACCGTTTTTTTTAAACGCTTTATTGAAAGTGCATAAATTGTTTTTAACTTGTTTCTCTGCACATAACGTAAATTGTTAAACTAGTGCTTCAGCTTCTGTACCATCAAGTATGGTAAAGCAACAGTCTATGATGCTCACAGCATTAGAGCAGCCAGCCAGTGGTTTTACAAAACCAGTGTATCCATTCACATCTAACAAATGCAGGCTGAACTATTCAATTATATCAACTGTAACTATTACATTGTTTTTATAAATGTCTCTCTATAAACATACAATCAGTCTCTCTTTAACATGTAAATTAACTGTAAATCTGGCAAATAAGAGCTTTTGCTCTGCCACCATCAAATATACATTAATCAAAAGGGAAAGAAACAATCTCTCTCTTTTGCTGTTTGGCTGGCCTCCGAGTCCTCCTGTACCTACTAGTCGAAGCGTCGGCTAGTGTTGTGATTCCAGATGCTTTCAATGCAATTGGATGTGCTGTTTTTAGCGGTAGACAGTATTTTGTTTCCTCCGCATATGAACGTGAAGTAGTGACTGACGAGCGTTTTGGGATGGAAGTCTGAACAGAAACTCACTTTTAATTTTGCCAAGCGTTTTGGGGTGGAATTCTCCGACGACGGAGCCCTGCTGTTACACGATTGGCGCATATGTCACATGACGTGCTGTTAAAGACCCGCCCTACTCTGCCACTGATTCGCAGACTGTGGATGGGGAATGTGATTGTACCAAAGCAGAGTCACTCACAGACAGAGTGTCCAGTCACGCCGCGGCCCGCGGGACACATTCTTGTGTAACCCTTTCACTGCCACACTACGTCACTCCCAAAAGAAAAACAGCTCAAAATGTATTTTTGACTGTCGAAAACGAAATAAAATACTGCATTCCGCCTGCATTATGAATTTATGATGAGATAGTAACGAAATAGTAATGCACAGCCACTTGGACAAGTAACTGCAATCAGATTACTGGCTTTTAAAGATTAACGCGTTAGATTACTATTTTCGGGGGAAAGTAATCAGATTACAATAACGCGTTACTTAGTAACGCGTTACCGGCATCACTGCCCCAGACCCCCCCGGTCAAATGCCACCACCAGTTGCGTAGGAGGCGGCGTAGTACTGGTGCACAAGAACTGTTTCTCCTCCAGGATTGTGCACTCCAGTACTACACACAGCTCCTTTGAACTTTTAATCACCAAAGTTGGGCACACTAACCCATTTTATTGTATTTTAATTCATCGACCCCCTGGTTTTAATAGTTATTTTTTTACAGATGTTAACGACCTTTTAACCTCCATCATCAAACTGGAAAAAATCGTCTTTTTAGTGGATTTTAATTTCCATATTAATAACTGTAATGACAATTTTGCCACCAATTTTATTTGTATCACTGAATCCTTCAATTTTGTCCAACATGTCTCAGGCCCCACACACAACAAAGGTAACACACTTGATCTTGTTTTTACTCTTAGCTTAGACATAGATAACATTGTTTATGAGGAAATTATTTTAAGTGATCACAAATGCATACTTTTTTATTTCGTTTTTAAAACTGACACTATTTCCACTAAGCGAGCAGATACATTTTCCACAGCCTTTGAGAGCAGTGCGGTGCCATCTCTGAATGTAAATGGCGACATTTAGTTAATGCTTTTAACCGGCACTGCTCTGACATTTTAGATGTAGTTGCTCCTCTCAAATCCTGCACTGTTCGCACTTTAAATCCCTCTCCCTGGCTCAATGAGGATATTCGTCGTTTTAGACGAAATTGCCGGTGTATTGAGCGAAAGTCCACTCAGCTTAATGTACACCGTCTTCATTTTAAGCAACTTTTAATTGATTTTAACAGTATGGTTAAGGATGCGAGAGCTGCCTATTTCACAAACCTAATTTCATCTAGCAAACTAAACCCCAAAGTCCTATTCGACACCATTAATATCATTGTCAGTCCACAAACCCCTGTCACACCTGTTTTCTCTGCTGAGGACTGTCAATGATTTTCTCCTATTTTTTGTAAATAAGGTTGCCAGTGTCAGGGCAGGTATTACACACCCTCCACCTCAATCCAACCATTATCTCCTAACAGTCAGTCTACTCTGAATTCCTTCTCACCCATTTCCCTCCACGACCTAACAGAGCTAGTGAGAAGCACAAAAACCTCCTCTAGCCCAGGGGTTCCCAAACTTTTCAGGCCGGGGCCCAGAAAATAAGGCGTCAGAGAGCCGCGGCCCAATGCACATCGTCTGGCTTTTTTTTTTTTGCCAGGCGACCGATTTTTTAAGCCAAATATCACTTCAATCCTATTAAGTTAGTTCAAGTTAGTTATTCATTTATATGTGCTATTTATGAGAGGGCTAACTTGTTGCAAAATAATAATGATAATAATAATAGCCTCATTAAAATACTATTGTTGCTTCGGTTGTTTTCAGCGTTTTATGTGCATAATCTGTTATTTAGTTTGAAATGTTCGTTGAAATAAGTAG
>NC_140166.1:29273893-29281393 GCF_963971535.1 Notolepis coatsorum
GTATTGAGCCGTACTGTATTGTACCCATTCTGCAATCTGTTAAATAAAGTTTTCATTCATTCATTCATTCATTCATTCATTCATTCATTCATTCATTCATTCATTCATTCATTCATTCATTCATTCATTCATTCATTCATTCATTCACACTGTAAGACATGCATTAGATAATGATGTCACCTGCTAGTGGGAAACTATACCACAGTTGTATTTAATCACAGAGCTTGGGCACTAGCCAATGTCCTCTGATAGGCACACTGTCTCATCTGTCCTCTCACGCCTCTCTGTCTGTCCATCTGTCCGTCTGTCTGCCTGAGCCTTCCTTCCTTCCTTCCTTCCTTCCTTCCTTCCTTCCTTCCTTCCTTCCTTCCTTCCTTCCTTCCTTCCTTCCTTCCGTCCGTCCGTCCGTCCTTCCTTCCTTCCTTCCTTCCTTCCGTCCGTCCGTCCTTCCTTCCTTCCTTCCTTCCTTCCTTCCTTCCTTCCTTCCTTCCTTCCTTCCTTCCTTCCTTCCTTCCTTCCTTCCTTCCTTCCTTCCTTCCTTCCTTCCTTCCTTCCGTCCGTCCGTCCGTCCTTCCTTCCTTCCTTCCTTCCTTCCTTCCTTCCTTCCTTCCTTCCTTCCTTCCTTCCTTCCTTCCTTCCTTCCTATGTTCTTATCTCCTTCTTCATGTCTTTGTGCCTCATTGATTTGATTGGCGACAGAGGCGGGTGACATGCAGACAGACAGGCAGACGTCCCCTGGGCAGAGGCTGTCAGGCGGTCTGGCCTCGGCTGCCCGTGCTTCGGTTCAGCTGGGCCTTCCGAGAGAGAGGTGGGCTGGGATTGGCCATCGCTAACGTCTCTGGAGCTATCAGCTCAGACCAGTCAGGCTTCAGGCCCTCTGGAGGCATGTCTGTCCGTCACTCTGTGTTTATAGGTGTTCTCTCCCATTATGTCTCTATCTCTCTGTTTGTTTGTTTGTTTGTTTGTTTGTTTGTTTGTTTGTTTGTCTGGCTTACTTGTTGCACCTCTGTCTATTTATCTCTCTCTCCTTGTGTGTGTGTCTCTCTCTTTCCCATTTCCTACCCCCCCCTCTCTCTCTCTATATATCTATCTTTATTTCTCTCTCTTTCTACCTTCTCTCTGTTTATCTATCTGTCTCTCTATTTCTCTCTATTTCTACCCTCTCTGTCTGTCTATCTCTCTCTCTCTATTTCTACCCCCTCTCTGTCTGTCTTTCTGTATTCTATCTTTCTTTACTGTAACCCCCATCCTACCCTGCCCCCCCCTCATCCCTCCCTCTGCCTCTCTAAAGGGGGGCTCGGGCCTCCCCTCATCCCTCCCTCTGCCTCTCTAA
This sequence comes from Notolepis coatsorum, assembly GCF_963971535.1. Lineage (NCBI taxonomy): Eukaryota > Metazoa > Chordata > Actinopteri > Aulopiformes > Paralepididae > Notolepis > Notolepis coatsorum. The sequence continues at coordinate 29,275,227 of NC_140166.1, forward strand.
AGGGGGGCTCGGGCCTCCCCTCATCCCTCCCTCTGCCTCTCTAAAGGGGGGCCTCCCCTCATCCCTCCCACTGCCTCTCTAAAGGGGGGCCTCCCCTCATCCCTCCCTCTGCCTCTCTAAAGGGGGGCCTCCCCTCATCCCTCCCACTGCCTCTCTAAAGGGGGGCCTCCCCTCATCCCTCCCTCTGCCTCTCTAAAGGGGGGCCTCCCCTCATCCCTCCCTCTGCCTCTCTAAAGGGGGGCCTCCCCTCATCCCTCCTTCTGCCTCTCTAAAGGGGGGCCTCCCCTCATCCCTCCCTCTGCCTCTCTAAAGGGGGGCCTCCCCTCATCCCTCCCTCTGCCTCTCTAAAGGGGGGCTTGGGCCTCCCCTCATCCCTCCCTCTGCCTCTCTAAAGGGGGGCCTCCCCTCATCCCTCCCTCTGCCTCTCTAAAGGGGGGCCTCCCCTCATCCCTCCCTCTGCCTCTCTAAAGGGGGGCTCGGGCCTCCCCTCATCCCTCCCTCTGCCTCTCTAAAGGGGGGCCTCCCCTCATCCCTCCCTCTGCCTCTCTAAAGGGGGGCTTGGGCCTCCCCTCATCCCTCCCTCTGCCTCTCTAAAGGGGGGCCTCCCCTCATCCCTCCCTCTGCCTCTCTAAAGGGGGGCCTCCCCTCATCCCTCCCTCTGCCTCTCTAAAGGGGGGCTCGGGCCTCCCCTCATCCCTCCCTCTGCCTCTCTAAAGGGGGGCCTCCCCTCATCCCTCCCTCTGCCTCTCTAAAGGGGGGCCTCCCCTCATCCCTCCCACTGCCTCTCTAAAGGGGGGCTTGGGCCACACACACTAATGGGCTCTCTTCAGTAACAGGGGTTGGCCTGAGATGTGTGAATACATCCCAACACCGCCGTGCGAGGTGATGAGAGGCACTAGCAGCCATTAGGAGAAGAGGGGGGGCGGGGGTATGTACAGTAGATAGAGAGCCATTCTTCATGCTTTGACTCAGAGATAGCTCATGTTGTAGAGAAGCAGAGAGATGTGCCGTAACCTCAAACCGCCTCTTTTGTGTATGTCTTTGTGTGTGTGTGTGTGTGTGTGTGTGTGTGTGTGTGTGTGTGTGTGTGTGTGTGTGTGTGTGTGTGTGTGTGTGTGTGTGTGTGTGTGTGTGTGTGTGTGTGTGTGTGTGTGTGTGTGTGTGTGTGTGTGTGTGTGTGTGTGATTGGGTGATTGGGTGGTTGGGTGTTTGAGTTTGTGTATGTGTGTGTGCATGCATGTATGCTTTGATGTTTGTGTCTGTGCGTGCATGTGTGTCATGTGTGTTATGTGTGTTTATTTATATAGCACATTTAAAACCAACCGAAGTTGTACCAAAGTGCTTCACAATATAACACAGAGAAAATACTAAAAATACAATATAAAAACTGAGAAATACAAAAAAATAATATATATACAAAATACAGTATACACACAATCAGAAGCTGCAATACATTAAAACAATATAAAAAACTAAGAAATACAAAAAATTACAAATACAGTATACACAAAATCAGAAGCTGCAATACATTAAAAACAATAAGATAAGATAAGATAAGATATTCCTTTATTGATCCCCTTGGGGAAATTCAATCACGACACGACCAGGGATATATGGCTTACTAAGCCTCAAAACGCCAAAGAGAATAGGTGAGTCTTTAGCTGAGCCTTAAAATGTTGTAGGGTCTGAGCAGACCTAATTTGTAATGGAAGACTGTTCCACAATTTAGGGGCAGCCACTGCAAAGGCTCAGTCATCTTTTGTTTTTTGCCTAGACCGTGGGACATCTAAAAGTAATTTATTTGATGACCTCAATGCTCTAACTGGGGTGCAAGCATGGAGAAGTTCAGCTAGGTACTGAGGGGCCAGACCATTTAAGGGTTTAAAAACAAACAACGCAATTTTAAAATCAATCCTGAAACGAACAGGGAGCCAGTGCAGGGAAGCTAGCACTGGACTGATGTGCTCACGCCTCTTAGTGCCAGTCAAGAGGCGTGCAGCAGCGTTCTGCACTAGCTGCAGGCGTCTTAAGGAGAGCTGGTCGAGACCCACATATAGAGCATTACAGTAGTCCAGCCTTGACGATATGAACGCATGGATGACCCTCTGGGGCCCTCATTCATCAACGTGGCGTAGAAAATGTGCTATTTCCACACGTAAGCACAGAATTTAGAATCAGTGCACGCACAGAAATATTGGGATTCATCAACCGTGCGTACACAGGTCCTATGCTCCTCCGTGTTGATAAATGCCTCTTTGTTCTACCGTCAATGTTCGTGCATGATTATCCATATATGGTCATGAAAGTGATGAAACACCCCCCATGGGATGTGAAATAATGGACTGACCCGAGCGGAACTCTGAGAAACTTCACGGAGATTGTTCACTGCTGTCGAACCAAGAAGACACAACGCGTGTTATGGGATAAATAAAAGGCGGACTTGTAAACGGTGATGTCAGATATCAACGGCTCCCTAAGACCATTGCTGCAATTCTGCCTGGACAGCTCAAAATACTAATAAAGACCGTTCGTTGACCACTGTTTGGCGTTGGTTGTGTGTCATTATAACCGTGCTGTAATATGAATGCCTTTATTAGTTGTGTTCGATTGGTTATATGATTTTTAGAGGCATCTATTTTGTTGTTGGTATTACCGACAACAAAATAGATGCCTCTAAAAATCATATACTATTAGGTAGCCTATATGAATTACATATAATAGCAGCCATAGCCTACATTATGCAACAGTAACTTGCGCATACCAGTGTATGCGACGGACCAGTGTATACCTTATACATTAAAAGGCTTTGACATTGTAAAACTAAATACGTGGAATTCTGTAAGCATAATACAAGTCATATCACCCACACGATATGCTCTGTGTCCAGAGCATGTATGCTTTTCATTCATTTAAGACACATTATTGCAAGGGTTTTGTAATACACATACACCCTGGTGTCATTGCAATGCGTTTTTTATTCTTTCTTATACAGTAAAAAGGGAGAAGAACACTATATCGTGGGTGTTCATATGACTTGTATTCTGCTTACAGCTTCGAAATTCCACTTGTTTCGTTTAACGTAAAGCCTTTTAAATATAATCAAAACGTTCCCGTGTTTCTGCGGTCTGTGCGCAAAATAATAACGAGTTGAGCTACACGGAGCGCAGTCAGTCAGTACACCCCGTATATTCCGATAACGCTATATAAACCATGCTGCGTTCATTCTGAGAGAAAGATCTATTATTCCAAATGCTATTTATAGGGTTTTGACCATAATTACACTACTGTTGCTATTTTACAATGAACTATAATGAATTACGGTTCATATAGAACATGCCAGTGTTGAAACTAATGCACAGAAGCTCATTTCCTTGTTGTAATAATATATTCTACCACTGGGCGTCAGCTAAGTGTGCTCCGAGCTGTGCGTACACATAAGCACGAAGTCAAGTTCAAGTTGAAATTGATGAATCCCACTCTTTGCTTAGAAATGGTCGTACGCACAGGTTAAGCACATATCTGTGCGTAAGACACGTTGATGAATGAGGGCCAGGTCTTTGGGAGAGAGGTAGGGCTTTACCTTTGCCAGGAGCCTTAGTTGAAAGAAAGAGCCTTTAACCACAGACCCAATCTGTTTATTAAATTTCAGATCCCTGTCAAAAGTGACACCAAGGCTTTTTATAGAATTTAGTTTTTTGGCATCGAGGGGCCCTAAAATACCAGCCGAGTTTCCCAAGCGGTCCAGATGCCCAAACATGTGTATGCATGTGTATGCATGTGTGATTGTGTATTTGGGTTTGTGTGTGTATGTGTGTGTGTGTGAGTGTAACTGTGTATGCATGTATGATTTTGTGTTGGGATTTGTGTGTGTGTGTGCGTGCATGTGTGCTTCTGTGTGTTAACACACACACACACACACTCACACTGTGTGAGTACCTGCGAGCACCACATGTGTGTGTGTGGGTGCGTGCATGTCTACACCGGACATGTACCGGTACATGTATAATATAATGTGTGTGTGTGTGTGTGTGTGTGTGTGTGTGTGTGTGTGTGTGTGTGTGTGTGTGTGTGTGTGTGTGTGTGTGTGTGTGTGTGTGTGTGTGTGTGTGTGTGTGTGTGTGTGTGTGTGTGTGTGTGTGTGTGTGTGTGTGTGTGTGTGTGTGTGTGTGTGTGTGTGTGTGTGTGTGTGTGTGTGTGTGTGTGTGTGTGTGTGTGTGTGCTCCTGCTCAGCACTCTTCCAGGAATCCTCCTCTGCTCCTCTAGGAGTCTGTCTTCTCCTCTGCTCCTCTAGGAGTCTCTCTTCTCCTCTGCTCCTCTAGGAGTCTCTCTTCTCCTCTGCTCCTCTAGGAGTCTCTCTTCTCCTCTGCTCCACTAGGAGTCTCTCTTCTCCTCTGCTCCACTAGGAGTCTGTCTTCTCCTCTGCTCCTCTAGGAGTCTCTCTTCTCCTCTGCTCCTCTAGGAGTCTCTCTTCTCCTCTGCTCCTCTAGGAGTCTCTCTTCTCCTCTGCTCCTCTAGGAGTCTCTCTTCTCCTCTGCTCCTCTAGGAGTCTCTCTTCTCCTCTGCTCCTCTAGGAGTCTCTCTTCTCCTCTGCTCCTCTAGGAGTCTCTCTTCTCCTCTGCTCCTCTAGGAGTCTGTCTTCTCCTCTGCTCCTCTAGGAGTCTCTCTTCTCCTCTGCTCCTCTAGGAGTCTCTCTTCTCCTCTGCTCCTCTAGGAGTCTGTCTTCTCCTCTGCTCCTCTAGGAGTCTCTCTTCTCCTCTGCTCCTCTAGGAGTCTCTCTTCTCCTCTGCTCCACTAGGAGTCTCTCTTCTCCTCTGCTCCTCTAGGAGTCTGTCTTCTCCTCTGCTCCTCTAGGAGTCTCTCTTCTCCTCTGCTCCTCTAGGAGTCTGTCTTCTCCTCTGCTCCACTAGGAGTCTCTCTTCTCCTCTGCTCCTCTAGGAGTCTCTCTTCTCCTCTGCTCCTCTAGGAGTCTCTCTTCTCCTCTGCTCCTCTAGGAGTCTGTCTTCTCCTCTGCTCCACTAGGAGTCTCTCTTCTCCTCTGCTCCTCTAGGAGTCTCTCTTCTCCTCTGCTCCACTAGGAGTCTCTCTTCTCCTCTGCTCCTCTAGGAGTCTCTCTTCTCCTCTGCTCCACTAGGAGTCTGTCTTCTCCTCTGCTCCTCTAGGAGTCTCTCTTCTCCTCTGCTCCACTAGGAGTCTCTCTTCTCCTCTGCTCCTCTAGGAGTCTCTCTTCTCCTCTGCTCCTCTAGGAGTCTGTCTTCTCCTCTGCTCCTCTAGGAGTCTCTCTTCTCCTCTGCTCCTCTAGGAGTCTGTCTTCTCCTCTGCTCCTCTAGGAGTCTGTCTTCTCCTCTTCTCCTCTAGGAGTCTGTCTTCTCCTCTGCTCCTCTAGGAGTCTCTCTTCTCCTCTGCTCCTCTAGGACTCTCTCTTCTCCTCTGCTCCTCTAGGAGTCTGTCTTCTCCTCTGCTCCTCTAGGAGTCTGTCTTCTCCTCTTCTCCTCTAGGAGTCTCTCTTCTCCTCTGCTCCTCTAGGAGTCTCTCTTCTCCTCTGCTCCACTAGGAGTCTCTCTTCTCCTCTGCTCCTCTAGGAGTCTCTCTTCTCCTCTGCTCCTCTAGGAGTCTCTCTTCTCCTCTGCTCCTCTAGGAGTCTCTCTTCTCCTCTGCTCCACTAGGAGTCTGTCTTCTCCTCTGCTCCACTAGGAGTCTCTCTTCTCCTCTGCTCCTCTAGGAGTCTGTCTTCTCCTCTGCTCCTCTAGGAGTCTCTCTTCTCCTCTGCTCCTCTAGGAGTCTCTCTTCTCCTCTGCTCCTCTAGGAGTCTGTCTTCTCCTCTGCTCCTCTAGGAGTCTCTCTTCTCCTCTGCTCCACTAGGAGTCTGTCTTCTCCTCTGCTCCTCTAGGAGTCTGTCTTCTCCTCTGCTCCTCTAGGAGTCTGTCTTCTCCTCTGCTCCTCTAGGAGTCTCTCTTCTCCTCTGCTCCTCTAGGAGTCTCTCTTCTCCTCTGCTCCTCTAGGAGTCTGTCTTCTCCTCTGCTCCTCTAGGAGTCTCTCTTCTCCTCTGCTCCACTAGGAGTCTGTCTTCTCCTCTGCTCCTCTAGGAGTCTGTCTTCTCCTCTGCTCCTCTAGGAGTCTGTCTTCTCCTCTGCTCCTCTAGGAGTCTCTCTTCTCCTCTGCTCCTCTAG
>NC_140166.1:29283893-29313034 GCF_963971535.1 Notolepis coatsorum
GCACACCAGCGCGACAGGTCTTCCCCCGAGCCTCTACCTCCGTCTCTTTCTCCGCTAATCTTTTCGTGGCTGAAAGGGACTGTCCCCGCGCCGCGCCTGGAGACGGCATCGCGTACATTCACGGCTAATTGGCTTCAAATGCCATCTGCACGAGGAGGAGACGGGGGAGAGGAAGCGAAGATGGAGGTGTGGGAGGAGGGGGACGACGACGACGACGACATATGATCAGAGAGATCGGAGGAGATGAGGTCAGGAGAGAGAGGAGAGACAAGCGGGCAGGGGAGAGAGGAGGACACGAGGAAACAGGAGGATGGAAATGAGGAGGACAGAGGAGCAGTGAAGATGGGAGGGGAAGATGAAGTTGAAATGAGAGGAGTGGGGGGGGGGGGGGGGGGGCGGGGGGAAGCCCACAGATTACCATCTTCCTGGACTTTTACTTTTAAAACAACATTGTCAATATTACACTTACAGTACACTTAATGTAGATCTCTGTATTTTTTACTGTATATTTATATTAGAATGTACATACATTACATAGGAAATGTGAATCCCGGACCGTATTTTATTATTATTATTTAATTCTTTATTCTTAGGCAATTTTTTGTTATTCTTATTCGTGATTTGTTTTGTCTACCTAAATGTTTTTGTAGTGCCAAATTTCCCTCGGGATGATTCAAGTATTTCTATTCTATTCTATTCTATCTATGAGAGAGGAAAGGAACGAGGCAAGGATAAAGGGCGAGCGACCCCCACAACACCAGCGTGCTCCTTGGCATGTTATTGGCTGATAACCAATTAGCCCAATGGAACTTCCTACTGCTTACGCTGCGAGAAGATCCACAAACCTTCCCATGCAAAGAATCAAGATCAAAGGGCCTATCGAATGACCTTTTCCGCCAAACCATGTTTACAGTGACTGCGAAGCAGAGCCGGCTTGGGTCACATTGGCATTTCACTGCCATTTAGCAACACCTGCCCTGCGTCTAGTGGTAATTATGAGGCTGTTAGCTGCTTTGCGATGAGTCACACCTCACGCTAAGATCCCCACCGGTTAATGACATCACGTCTACAAGCTATTGGAATCAATGATTGTGGAGGAGCATTGGCCATAAATCCTTTTGTTGTGCTGTTTTGTTGGTTTGAAGACAGGACGTGAATGTTGAAATATGGGGCTCTACAGTATCGTCTCTTGAGAGAGAGTTACTGTAGCTAACAGGAGGATGTATGTCTGAGGCCAGGGGCCCATGGGGTGTCTATGGGAAGACTCAGTGAACTACACTGGAACTCAGAAAGATGAAACACCCACGCTGCTACTGCACATGTTGACCTGTCAACCCGCCCCCCTGTCATGAATAATTTGGAGAATGTAGACTGAAGAGACCTATTATGATATGCAGTATTATACTTTGTGTGGTTTATTATAGTCCAATAGTCCATAGTATAATATGGTCCATTATACATCCTTGCGGCAGATACAGATCTCACGGCAACCTAGCTCACATTCAAGTTCAAGTTTCAAGTTTCTTTAATAGTTGTCATACAGAAGTACAGAATACTTTTATACAAAATGCTTCTTACTGTTGCGCTCCAGAGACTGTGCAGGACAAGATAAGTATGAAATAAAATAACATAGTAAAATTAGAAGTAAAAAAATGAGGTCACAGTGTTCAGTTTAGACATATGTACAATGTTCGATGCAGAATAGACGTAGTTACCATACAATATACAATACTGTGCAGTGTACTAATATACAATACTATATAGTGCAAGGCAGAAATGGAGAAATGGGACGAGGTGCAATTTAGGTACAATTCACAGTAGGTGTACGAGTTGTAGTGCAAATCCTTTATCAATAAATATAAAGTGTAAGTGTGTTTGTGTGATCTAAAGTGTGGAGAGTGGGTGCTGCAGTGTGTTGTTTGTTTGAGTGAGTGTGTGCGTGTGTGTGCTGTGTGCATTTGATGGTTGTTGCATAGTGATTATTGTTCGTTTAGCGATTATTGTTCGTTTAGCAGCCTGATGGCCTGGGGATAGAAGCTTCTTCTGAGTCTTTCTGTGCTCGCCTTAAGACTCCGGTATCGCTTGCCTGACCGCAGCAGTTCAAAGAGGCAGTTGTTCGGGTGGCTCGAGTCCTTAATAATTCTCTTAGCCTTCCCCTTGCACCGCTTGTTGTAAATGTTCTGGAGGGTGGGAAGCCCCCCTCCAATTGTGCGTTCGGCTGAACGTGTCACTCTTTGTAGTCTGCTTCGGTCTTGTGCAGTGCTATTCCCAAACCAGGAGGTGATGTTGCCGGTCAGGATGCTCTCTATTGTACATGAGTAGAAGTTCCTAAGGATCTTCTGACTGACTTGGAACTTCCTTAGGCGCCTGAGGAAGTAGAGGCGTTGTCGTGCCTTCTTCACAACACTGTCAATGTGTGTGGTCCATTTCAAGTCCTCGGATATGTGGGCTCCGAGGTACTTGAAACTGTTCACTCTCTCAACCGGTGCCCCGTCGATGCTGAGGGGGCTGTAGTCCTTGACCCCCGACCTCCTGAAGTCCACAATCATCTCTTTTGTTTTGCTGACCTGTTTTCCTGTTTTCCTACCTACAGTAGCATTCTTCAGCCTGGCTCACATTCCTACCCACAGTAGCATCCTTCAGCCTGGCTCACATTCCTACCTACATTAGCATCCTTCAGCCTGGCTGACATTCCTACCTACAGTAGCATCCTTCAGCCTGGCTCACATTCCTACCTACATTAGCATCCTTCAGCCTGGCTGACATTCCTACCTACAGTAGCATCCTTCAGCCTGGCTCACATTCCTACCTACATTAGCATCCTTCAGCCTGGCTGACATTCCTACCTACAGTAGCATCCTTCAGCCTGGCTCACATTCCTACCTACAGTAGCATTCTTCAGCCTGGCTCACATTCCTACCCACAGTAGCATCCTTCAGCCTGGCTCACATTCCTACCTACAGTAGCATTCTTCAGCCTGGCTGACATTCCTACCTACAGTAGCATCCTTCAGCCTGGCTCACATTCCTACCTACAGTAGCATTCTTCAGCCTGGCTCACATTCCTACCTACAGTAGCATCCTTCAGCCTGGCTCACATTCCTACCTACAGTAGCATTCTTCAGCCTGGCTCACATTCCTACCTACAGTAGCATCCTTCAGCCTGGCTCACATTCCTACCTACAGTAGCATCCTGCATCCTTCAGCCTGGCTCACATTCCTACCTACATTAGCATCCTTCAGCCTGGCTCACATTCCTACCTACAGTAGCATCCTTCAGCCTGGCTCACATTCCTACCTACATTAGCATCCTTCAGCCTGGCTCACATTCCTACCTACAGTAGCATCCTGCATCCTTCAGCCTGGCTCACATTCCTACCTACAGTAGCATCCTTCAGCCTGGCTCACATTCCTACCTACAGTAGCATTCTTCAGCCTGGCTCACTATCCTACTTACAGTTGTATTCCTCAATTGTAAATCTTCTGCAATCTTTCTGTCCTTAGTACTGTCTGCACCAATTAATAAAACGTTGACGTGAAGTTTGTCCTGACCGATTAAAAAAAAAGAGGCAATAGTGTACATTTTAGGCTGACTATCAATGTATCTACCAGTGTATTTATCAATGTATCTAGTTTGAGCCAATGCACAAAACTCCATACCAATTTACATCCGCAATATTGAAACACACAGATCATTCAAACACAATCTCAAAACATGGTTAAGAAATAACTACAGATGTGAACACAACAGCCCTTCAGAACCCTAACCCTGTCTGCTTGCTTTCCCACATGTACATGTATGATCGTATGTACCTAATTATGTCGTATTATTGTTTGTACATTGTCTGTACATGTTTGCTGTACATATTTAGCATGATGTGTTTTTAACCTGTTCTTAATTAACTGTATGCCATATAAATTATGCTTTCTTTTTTTAGCTGCTTTTTAACACCAGGCCCAGGGACAACAGTTGAAAAGTAGCTTTGGCTAACACTGTCTCACATATTTACATTTATGTTCATTAATGTGTGCTGTCCCTGTTCAAATAAAGTTTAAACTGAAACTGAAATGGATTACCAACAGACAAGATAGACAGACAGACAGATACACATACTGTACACACAGACACGAGTGATCATAATACCCCCTTCTGCTTCGTGCGGACTGCGGAGGTGTAACTGTATGAGAAGGACTTTGTGGTCAGAATCGGAAAACCTGTGAAAAGATGTTCCATCTGTGCAGATGGAATATGAATGAATATGTAAAACTATACTAAGTACAGGACTGGTTTCACAGAAATGTATCTTTTTCTCCAGTACAGAGTACAGATCTTCTTTAAAAGCAACTTGATGGGGTGCTCCAGTAGCACACCATGTTACCGCGCTCGCGCGGGACTCCGTGCTGCGTCACGGATCTGGTTGACTCCGAGTTCGATTCCCGGACCCGCCGTCATTTGCCGAATGTCTCCCCCTGCTCTCTCTCCCGTTTCACCCTGCAACTGTCGGTCATGCTTGACCAGGAAAGCGATAAACGCTAAAAAATAAAGTTTAAAAAATAAAATAAAAATCAGTATCAAGAAGTTTCCACACAGAATAACTTCAAGCCTAACTCTTTCAGGTGAATGCTCTCACATGTAATGATGGTGTCACAAATGGATATTGGTTATTGAAAGCTATAGATTAATAGACTGGAAAAGATAGAAAACCTGAAAATGCCCCAAAAAAGAAAAAGAAGCGTACCTGAAAGGGTTCAAACCAGGCTTAATGTTTTGCATAATACTGTGTATGTCAGTAGGCCTAAGTGAGCTAGTGTTTCTTCTTTGCCTGTGGTGTAAAGCTTTTTGTGTGCTGGTTCTTAGTACCTAGGTGAGAGTGAGTGAGTGAGGCGATGGATCCAGGAGTCCTGTGTTACTATTTTGATAAAGCAGTTGCTAAGATACTAGTGCACTTGACGAATTGAGTCATTACTTGAAGCAACGTTTTCACAAGTGCGATTTGAGTTTGTTCCATCTCTCCCAGAGAATTATCACTCCAGTATATGAGCATGGAAACTCAAACAAGCTCATTTCAGCTTTATTTGAGCGCTACAGGGAAGGTTATACTTCTATTGACTGGTGATTCATCATCTACACGAACACTTTCCAAACTATATCCAAACATTTATTTATGGACAGAGTAATTGTGTGCATTGTGAGTACATTTTGAAACATACCAGACTCTGAGGGAGCAGTATGCGGGTGCCGCGCCGCCGGTATTGACAGTGCTGGGCCGCTATAGGGGACTTTGATGATCTTTGATGATTGCAACCACTTTGTATGAAACCTCGCCAAAACCTTTAGATTTTCTGAAGGGCTTGTTGATGGTTTCATTTCTGCTAATAACAGGAGGCCTGACTGAGCCGTCCTCGCCTTCTCCTCTAAGATGCGGAGGAGCACTGATTCCCTGCCACTCTTTCTTTTGCATCTTGATATTTTTCTGAGGTGGATTCAGGGGTTCGAGGTAGAGAGGCGGGGGCGGGGGGGGGGGGGGGGGGGGGGGGGGCACTTCAGTTGAGTGTCCTGGGTGCTCAACGTGTGAGTGACTGGGTGACTGAGTGATGTCCTCAGAAAAAACACTGCAGAGGAAAAGATCAGGCAAGATCGCCTGATTCAAGAGGCACTAATAAGCATGATCCCATTATTAGCACTAATAAGCATGATGACTCATTTCCATATACTTATGGAGTGTGTGTCTGTGTCCTGTGTGTATATCTTTGTGAGGTTAATCAGGCCAATCCTGCTAAATACACCATATTAGATTCGATTAGATTTTAATGTATTGTTACTATACAGTGTATTATACAAGTACAGTACAACAAAAAACAACTAACCAGAGTGCAAATGTAACAGTAAAGTACAATAGCAATATACAATGTACAATTGATTAAACTGGTGTATATATAAACGAGTACTACTGGGTGATAATGATAATCAGATGTATGTACAGTGTATTGTACTATATACTATAATACTATGTACATAGTATTATGTACAGTGATACAGGTATAAAACACTATGGTAGTAAGTCATACTGGCCATCGGCATAACTAGTAAGAGTAGGTAAGGGATATGAGTAGGTAAGGGATATATACAGATATATAGTATACACATGTATGTATGTATGTAAAAAGGATTATGCAGGTATATTCAGACAGATGTGGATACATATATATATATACACGATATCTATGAATATATATATATACATAGTTATATTGGTAGACTATAGTTTGAGGTAGGTTGTTGTGATTAGGGCAGTTGTAGACAGTGAAGGCAGTAGGCAGGTATAACTTGAGTACAGGCAACAGAGTTCAGAGCCCGTACAGTATGGGTAACAGTGCCTAGAGTGTAGGGTAGGGCTGGGCGATTAATTGATTTTTTTTATTAATTCGAATTAATGATCTAGGACGATTTTGAAAAATTTAAATCGATTGATTCACCTTTTATTTAACAAAAAGTGATGTTTGGTGAAAGTTAGATTTGCACTTTATTAATCCCAATAGGGCAATTCATTCTTGTTTGATGATCAAGAGGCACGTTTTATTTGTTTTAAGTGAAGTTTGGTGAAAAAGCAATTATTGCACTATTAATCCCAATAGGGACATTCATCTTTGTTTGATCAAGAGTAACCGTTTATTATTATATATATTTTTTTTAAGTGAAGATTGGTGAAAGTTAGCTTTGCACTTCAATCCCAATATGGAAATTCATCTTGGTTTGATAATTTTTTTGTGTAAAATAAAAACAAAGGTTATTTGAATGATTTCCTAGGCGTTTCTAGTTTTCAAGAGAAAGAAAAATCGATTAAAATCGGAAATCGGATTTAAAAAAAAAATACTGAGATTTCATTTTTAGGCCATATCGCCCAGCCCTAGGGTTCAGAGTTCAGATTTGATGCGGTATGGGGTGGGGCTGTCATCGTGGTACAGTTCAGAGAGATGACAGCTGAGCCTGCTTCTGAACTTCTGGTCCTATCGGAGCCATCAGCTGTCCTGTCCGCCCTGTGAAGAGTGCGGCCTGGCAGCTCAATAACAATGTCATGAATCCCGCTATTAAGCCAGGATTCTGTGCAAATCATGACGTTGCAAATCCTTCATCCATTTATGATTGATGATCCTCAGCTGCAATTCACTCGTGTTGTTTGCCAGAGGCCACACATTGGCGAGAGAGATGCTGGGTAGCGATAGGCAATGAGGAGTCTGGATGTGGACCGGCACATCAGGCGATATTAGGAGTGAGAGTAAATTACTGTAAATGTACTGTAAATGTATATATTGTGTATTTTCAATGTGGAATCTTAAACAGTATTGTTTCTTTTGTAATTTCACCTTTTGTACATTGGTGCTAGATACTGCAGGTTTATATCAGATATTTAGGTCAGATATAAGGAATTTGTTAGAATCAAAATAGCCTACAGTTGCCTACAGTAGAATCAAACCCTTCAACCAATGGTATTCAGAGGTAATATGTAATGACAGCATCTTATGCTGTTGCAGTCTGTTCCTTCGCATGACTGTAGTCCATATATAAACTCAGACTTTCATCTCTTTCATAGACCTTTTCAGCATTTCCAGTTACTATGGTAACTGTGTCAGTGTTCCCGGTTCAACATTTAAACACAATAAAACGTGGATGATGATGAGCTGATGTAATTGCTAAAGTCCTAAATATCAGCGTCTTGGCAACTGTTTTTAGCTCCTTACAGTGCGAGGTTAGGTTGTGTCCTCCTAACAGGTACAAACCTAACTAGCCGCAATGGGAAATAAAATGTTCTAAATTCTAAATTCTTACTGTTTTGCAACCAGGCAACGTTAGTTATTAGCGAACAACTTAAGTATTACTGTAATACACAATATACAGTTTTGCATTCACATCATATTATAGGTTTAGTTGTCAGAGTTGATTTAAAATGATCTCAACCATCTGACCTTTGACATAATGACCCCTATGTGTGGATGTCCTGTTTCCCATCATGTCTGATGAAAGTTACTGAATAGGAACGACTCGAGGCTCTTTATTAAACTTCTGCAATCCCTTCTGGCCTTTTCTTTTCTTTTTTTATTTGTATTTTTTTTATTCTGATATTCTTTTTCATACATCAAACTACCGTTTATTTGATGTTCATCGGAAAGTATTTCAGAGACGCCTGACAAAAGGCATCGAAAGTTGAAATGTGCCTCGAGTTCACAGTCGCACGGCAGTCGATGGTGGTCCTGTCGCTCTTTGCTGTATCGTTTTCTTTGAGTCAATTTCATCTGTATTCATGTATGCGTTTCTTTGTATGAGTTCTCGCAGGGATCAATTCTACCAACATTATTGCCGAACAGTAATTCATCAACGCAGCACTTCAGAGAGAAAGACGAGCGGAATAACTGCAGAACGTTTGAACTGTGCCTCTGCAGGTCAATAAACACATTCTTTTATCTTTCTTCTCTTCCTTTCCAAAGAACAACTTGAGGAGGATAAATTGCACAGCAATGGAGGTAAAGTATTTGTCATTTGAACGCAGAAAGTCGACAGAAAAAACTCATTTGGCTGCTCACTTTCAAAATCGATCTCCCCCATCCCCCGTCATCACATTGTGATTTCAGTTTTGGGGACGGTTGACATCACGATGGCTGTGGTTCATCCAGCTTTGCTGTGTTCTGCTTCTTCGTCGCTTTTCTTCACTTTCTTTCACCGTCCATCAATACTAAAGGTGCATCACATCTGGTTTCACTGTCCATCAATACTAAAGGTGCATCACATCTGGTTTCACTGTTCATCAATACTAAAGGTGCATCACATCTGGTTTCACCGTCCATCAATACTAAAGGTGCATCACATCTGGTTTCACTGTTCATCAATACTAAAGGTGCATCACATCTGGTTTCACCGTCCATCAATACTAAAGGTGCATCACATCTGGTTTCACTGTTCATCAATACTAAAGGTGCATCACATCTGGTTTCACTGTTCATCAATACTAAAGGTGCATCACATCTGGTTTCACTGTTCATCAATACTAAAGGTGCATCACATCTGGTTTCACTGTCCATCAATACTAAAGGTGCATCACATCTGGTTTCACTGTCCATCAATACTAAAGGTGCATCACATCTGGTTTCACTGTTCATCAATACTAAAGGGGCATCACATCTGGTTTCACTGTTCATCAATACTAAAGGTGCATCACATCTGGTTTCACTGTTCATCAATACTAAAGGTGCATCACATCTGGTTTCACTGTTCATCAATACTAAAGGTGCATCACATCTGGTTTCACCGTCCATCAATACTAAAGGTGCATCACATCTGGTTTCACCGTCCATCAATACTAAAGGTGCATCACATCTGGTTTCACTGTTCATCAATACTAAAGGTGCATCACATCTGGTTTCACTGTTCATCAATACTAAAGGTGCATCACATCTGGTTTCACTGTTCATCAATACTAAAGGTGCATCACATCTGGTTTCACTGTCCATCAATACTAAAGGTGCATCACATTTAGTAGTTTGATCCCTTCAGTGAACTTTATCATGCCAATGCATTTCAGAGGTACAAGGTGTCCTATGACCTGAAGAAGGAGTTGTACCAAAGACAATCTTATAAAGGAACTGCACTAATAGGATGCAAATGGAACTGTCCTTGTCTCTTAAGTGGGCGCTATCGCTAATTCTGTGAGTTTAGATCGTCTCAAACTAACTTGTTTTGTGCCGGATGGAAAAACGTACATTTTGTGTTGGAATCAAAACACCTTCATCTCGGAAGATATGGTCCAATATTTACCTCAATTGCAAAGAAAACAATACACATTTGGCCCCAAAACCTCCCATCATCTCCCATTGACCATATTGACACAGCAGCCACTTTGCCCTTATGTCATGCTCAGGTTGGGATTCCTTTCCACCCTGTTCTCACCCAAGGAGTGCGGTAAGCCCCCCAATGTCGTGCCCTGTGTAGCTCATGAGACACATTACAGGAACTGAGAATGACTTGGTTAGTCTCCATATGAAAGGTCTCTGGTTTTACCTCTGAAACGCTTTGACATAATAAAGTTTATTGACGGGATCGACCTGCTGTCCTGAACGTTTTTTTTTCTCTTTTTTTTTTCTCTTCTCTCTTTCTCAGATTTTTCTCTGTTTTCTCCCCGTCCCAATTTAGTCGTTGTGCCAATTCACCCCCTTCCCCTACCTGGTTGTTGTGCGCATGTTCTCCTACTGGTCGGTACAAGGGAACCCTGAAGTATCCGCACGCTTCCTCCGACACGTGCGGTGACAGCCAGTGGCTCTCTTCTCACCTGGCAGTGAGGGCTCTCATTGGTGAAGTGTAACGCGTGGGCAGTCACGCTGCCTTCCTCAAGTCCTGCCTCCGCTGAGCAAGCTCCCAGACCTGACCTGTAGGCGTCGCTGTCCACAACGGCAGTTTCCCACCCACGGCTTCCCTCCCCCTAACCCAGCCAAACGAGTTAGTATAGCGATCAGCCCAAGCCAAGGCAATGCTGACTCCGGGAGTCGAGACCGCAGCCTCTTGCATTGGGGATGAGCGCAATCTCCGCTACGCCACCTGACCGCCCCTGAACCTTTTTTCTTTTGAAGCTGATTGTTATTCCAAGGGCTGAGCATCTTTTCAGCGTTCTCATCAAGTTATGATCCGTGTGATTGAAGTGCCAGCACCAGTGCGTGAAATCTATCAATATCATATTCATGGTCTCTCCATTCATTTTGCAGTTGAATACCATTGGACTACTGATAAGTTCACATTGGATAAGAGCAAATGTAATTTGTTACCACCGGTCATTGTCATGCTGAAATGCTTGTACTAACTGCCAACCTGCATCCATTTTTACTGTTATATTCAGATTCAGACAGTGGTCTGGTCTCATCAGTGGTTGATGACTACAAAGGGGCGCATGTCAGTCATACAACATCACAGTCAAAATCATGGCTCATTCCATTCATCAACAACAGGTGTTAAATGCATTGGCTTTATATTTGACCATCTCCACCTCCATCCTCACCATGTCCTCTACCTCCACCAGGGAGCCAGGCCAAGCAGGACTGGTCCATCCAGTGGCCCACCTCCGAGTCGGGCAAGGAGAACACCCCCGTGTGCCAGCCCGAGATCAGCCAGTGGATCCGCTTCCAGCTCTCCCAAAGCCCCAAAGTCCAGTCCAAGTACAACCAGCACACGTGCCACAGCCCGCAGCCGGCCCTGGGTCCCTCCCTGTACGCCGACCGGCTGACCGTGGACTTCCCCCCCGTGGACTCCGGCCGCCGCTCCCTGCCCCCGTCGCCGCGCCAGAGGCACTTTGGCCACACGCCTCCGCGGACTCCCCTGGTGGTGAACGCCATGACCCCGCCGGGCACGCCGGGCACGCCGCCCATGCGTCGGAGGAACAAGGTGAAGACCCCGGGGACGCCGCCGCCGCCGAGCCGCAAACTCATCCACCTGCTGCCCGGCTTCACGGCGCTGCACCGCAGCAAGTCCCACGAGTTCCAGCTGGGGAACCGCCTGGACGCCGCCGCGCACAACGCTCCCAAGTGAGTAGACCGTCCTCCTCGCCGGTGGGACATGTGGTCGCGGTGGCGGACATTTGGGGGTTGGCAGCCATTTGGGGGTTGGCGGCCATTTGGGGGTTGGCGGCCATTTGGGGGTTTTCGTATGTGGTTTCTTAACTCAATCAGCGCCAGACCCGAGGATAGTCGGGTTAACTCGCCCAACCGTTCAGCGCCATATACGAGTATAGTCGGGTTTTCATCGTTATTTCTTTTATTCAATATTATTATTCATTTCTCTCACACGGACCTTGGGGGTTACCACATAGGGAATCACTCTGAGATCGCTAGAGTGCAATACCGGCCGCATCCTGCCAGGTGGCAGTATCGCCCACTCTTCTAAACCTTTTTTCCACACCCGGTGTTAAATTTAATTCACTCCGGGTGCAGTTTTTTTGGTCAGGCGAGTCAACGCGTCCAATGCCCCCGATGCATGTGTTGTGGTGGATTATGTTGGCGACACGATGGACAATCAATACTGGAAATCGCGATCAGACAATTGGAATATTCTTTTTGGGGTACCTCCTAGTGAAGGTAAGGACTATATGACATCAATCCTGCTTTGATCCAACCATGACTTCACATCGATCGCAACGACCATGTGTAACATACTCCAAAATGTATGCCGTTGGTGACGATCAAAGCATAAAAAAATACCCCCCCCCCTCTTTCATGCATTCATGATGAAACATAATACCTATTATATACATTTGATTTGGAAATAGTAGCGTGTCCATGCGAGCAACGCCAGCGTTTTTAGTAGAATTCACGTATTGCTCCATAGCACCGTTTTCTGGAATTAGCCAGGATCACTCTGAAACTATACTTATATTCACCACGGTATAACACGCAAACGTATACATGACACAATTTATTCTTTTTCACATATTGAACGATGGATAGTTGATGTCAAATGAGCCATAGTATTGTATCCATAGGTATAATATAGAATAGGGTGACCATATTTTGATTTCCAAAAAAGAGGACATAGCGTGGAATAAACTCGCCGAAACGGTAAAGTGTGCCACGGGCACGCCGTGATTCCGATCCGTGTGAAAATATTCACGGCCATAGAGGAGACCGTGGGACACCTTTTTGCAACCGAATATGTGTCTCGAATTTGCTCCCACGCGGCGCGCAAAATCGTGCAAGTCTTGTTTACATCAGGGTCCCCCATTTTCAATTCATCATAAATGTACAGTTCCCTCCCCCTTGTATATATTTACTGTATGTCACAAATGTAACAGTACTGCTTTGAGGTCTTTCTCTGGTCTGCATCCCCTTAACAATTGTGTGTATTGAGCTGTACTGTACCCATTCTGCAATCTGTTAATAAAGTTTTCAATCAATCAATCAATCAATCCCGCAGTGCAATACTCCAATTCAGCCATTGGGTGGGACGGTCATGTGACCCAAATCAGCCAATGGAAGTGAGGGTCCTTAAAGTGTGGGTCCTTAAAGTGTTGCGGTCCTGAGAGTGTTGGTGCTCTCGTCCTGCAGCTGGATACTATTGCCTCACAGCGCGGCCGTCAGCGCGCGGCCCAGAGAGCGCCGCTGGCTCTGCGGCTCTGCAGCTGCATGCTTCTCCGGGAGTCCGGTTGGATAATGCCATGTAAAAAGTCGGATGCCTGACATATCGGCATGTAACTCGAGAACCGAGGCACGGATTTTGGCAATCCAGATGGCATTCGAACGGCAACGAATAGCGCTTTAATTCGGTATTATATGTTCGGTGAAAAATGCAGCCCCGAGCCTTCAGATGCTCGCAAAGGCCCGTGAAACTGAAACTGAAACTGAAAAACAGTGAAACCCCGGACATTTTCGATGAATTAATAAACCCCCCCCGGACGCCCCGGCCAGGGCGTGAAAAGAGGACATGTCCGGGCAAAAGAGGACGTTTGGTCACCCTAATATAGAATATAGATATAGCCCTGCAAACACCGCCACGCATCCCTATCTATTTGCGGACCCCCTTGAAAACTAGATGGTTTCATCTCAAGGGGTTATTCCCAATAAAGAAATCTCTTAGAGCGGTGGCGCAGTAGGAACAAAGATGGGCTAGACCTGTGGCGCTGATTGAGTTAAAGAGTAACAAGAGGTTTGATTTTGGCCAAGGACAATATGAAAAAGGACGGGTTGCGGGGCTGAGAGAGAGAGAGAGAGAGAGAGAGAGAGAGAGAGAGAGAGAGATAGAGAGAGAGAGAGAGAGAGAAGGTCGTTCAAAACCAGTTTCAACAGTCTGCAGAAAGTCTCTGATTTTCCCAACACTGATCCTAATAGCAGTAAATACCATCAGAAGCCAAGATGGAGCCCCACCCTTCCTGTGAGAATCTCTGCTCTTAGAACCTAATCTCCCTGGCCTGGACCCAATCAGATTAATTCATTGAAGGGACATCAGGGGTCAGAAAGGAGCAACAGGCCGGGGGAGATAAGGGACCCGGGGGCTGAGTTCCTGACCGGCCGACCCTGCCGTCTCTGGTGCAATGTTGATCCGATTTTGTCCGCGGAGAGGGTCCACACACCGCTAGGTAACAGGAACCAGAGCCCCCCCTGGGAGAGCTGCTCTCGTTTAGATAATGCCATTAGACCACCGTGCCCTATCGCTGCCCCGCTTGGTGCTTTTACGATGGGGCATCTGGGTTTGAGTGTGCGTAGTTGCGGATAGGATTGTGTGTGTGTGACTGTGGTATGTTGTGTATACGTGCGCGTGTCTGTGTGTGTTTGTGTGTGGTATGTGCCCGCACGTCCCCAGTTGAAGAGTGGATCAGTGTTCCAGTGAATGAGCTCAAACGGCATTAGAGGATTGATTACCGGTCCCTGAGCGCTGATAGACCGCAGGGCTCAGAGTTGAGCTCCTCTAATCAATGGCCTGTGTACGGAGCATGCCTGGAAACGCTGCAGCTCAACTCATCTGGACCGGAGTGTTTTCAAAAGCCCCGAACTAAAAAAAGAACCTTATCTTTCCCTTGTTTGAGCCTCCTTAAGGTTTGAGCATTGATGCCGGCAAGCACAATGTTACACGGTTCAGTTCTGGGCATTAGGGAATTGTCATCGATGCAAAGTTGGCATATATTTCTTCTTTTTCCCAGATACAAATAAAGAACATGAAGTTCAAAGCGTACTCTATTTATACATGTCTCCAGCGTCGGGATTGCACCATTTTACTTAGTCTTTGTTGTAGCACATGGTGCCATGTTTCTGATGAGATACAAGATGCAAACATTACCCCTGAGCAAAGGAAACCTGGGAGAATCTCTTTTCTTCCCTGTCTTACAGTATCAGACTATATTTAGTTACTTTAGTTGGGTTTCAAACGACATGCCATAGTAAGTACTGAAGTACTGTTACATCAGTTACATGTTACAGTAAGTAGCAGTACGAACACTATAGTCTTCTTTAGAAAATTACAATTTAGCAATCCAAGACAGTACTTTTGTTACTTCAAAATTACTTCAATGTCCAAAATTAGTACTCGCTTCAGGTAGTCTTAGTAAATATATTGATCATTATAAGGTCATGGTTTGGGGAAAGTCCCTTTCTAATAATATTGACAAAGCCTGTATGTTATGAGAGGTTAAGTCCAGAATGACTTGTTGTCATGTTTTACTGTAGGCAAATATCCCTGTACTCAAGCATTTTAATAAGCTCACAGGTACTGCCTTAGTTCCACATTTCACCTTTTTCTTAATTACCCAGCACTGTCCCTGGGGTACAATACCCAGGGATTACCCTTTGACCCCTGAGAGAGACATTCCCCTTAATGAGACCTCATACCCTCAGACAGGCACTAAGGCACTTCATATTCCGACTGTCACTCTCCCCTGGTTCCAGCGCTGCATACTAGAAGATGGTGGGCATGAGAATGTGTACTATGTCGTGATGATAGTGTGGAAGACTGGGGATGTTTGGTGCACAGCTGGTAGAAGAGAGGCATTCCGTTCTCTTGTCACTATGAGGTTGGCTGTTATCAATGTCGGAAAGTTATAGATCTCATGTAAATGGGATCACAAGTATTTTGATTACAAAACAAGCACGAAACAGGCATACATGCAATACAGTATACGTATGGTAGTTGCCTTGTTTGGTAGAGCGAATAGGACAGAGGGGTTGCCGATGTCCCGACTCCTCCAGGGGGAACGGGATCAGCAGGTGAGCATGTACTAAAAAGTATGGATTTCCCCTCAGTTGATTTATGTTGCCCACCCAAAAGTTCTCACTTTCCAGGTTGTAGTAGATTTATTACTGAGGGGCGGTTCCTTTGCTGTCCGTTGGGAGATGACACTACAGCTGCTGTGTCCTTCTTACCTGGTGGTCAGGGGTGTAAAGTACTTGAGTAATTGTACTTCGTTACAATACGTAAGTACTGTTTTGGGGGATTTGTACTTTACTCAAGTATTATTAGGTTTGTATACTTGTACTTTCACTCAATTACATTTTAGATAAAAAAAAACATACTTTTTATTCCTTACATTTAAAATGTAGGCCTACAAAGTACAAAGTACAAATCTCGCAGGTCCAACTATTTGAATGAGTATATTTGTTTCTCTGGCCGAACTAACGTTAACGTTATTAATCCTGCAGCCGCACTTTATTTAAAAACAGCCGATCAAATCCCCATCAATGGAAAATGAACCCGCCCTGTACCCATGCCGATTGGTCCATGTGCAAGACTAGAAAGCGGGGATCTTTGATTAAACACCTGCTATCAGAAGAATAGACAGTCAGAGTGACAAGCTACAGAAGATGGCCACAAACGATAGTACGAGTGATGAAGAGGACGGAATAAAAAAAGTTTAAACTTTTTAGTACATTTAAAAGTAGAAACTTTTTAACTTTTACTCAAGTGTGTTTTTAGCCAGATACTCTGACTTCTACTTGAGTAAGATTTTGAGACGGTACCCATACTTTCACTTAAGTAAAGTTTCTGGGTACTTTTTACACCCCTGCTGGTGGTTAGTTGTTCCCAGTAGACGCCATTGGAGCTCATGTCACTGACTAGAAATGCACGCGCTCACACATGCTGACAAACGCTGCCTTCAATGGAGCGGCTGGGTAGCGCAGTGGACTAAGCACTCGCCTACCACCGCAGAGACTCTGGGATCGAATCCAGCTGTTAGCGGTACCTCCGGCTTGGTCAGTCGTCCCTACTAACATAATTGGCAGTGTTAGCGAGTGGGAAGCCGGTGGGGTATGTGTCCTGGTCGCTTGAAGCCTTTTTACAACGCATCCGCGTTTCCGGGTTCCCGTTTTGCGCTCTGATTGGCCAGGTCATGTGACATGAGCGCCAATTGTGGGACGGCAAGTTTCTACACTGGTTAAGCTTAGGCACTCTTCGAAGTTGGTTAAGGTTAGAGTTTGTCTTAGAGCATGGCGATAGAACGCCAGGTAGTTTGCAGGCTGTTCGACGCGGAAATGGGCAAACACGCTATTGGGCGCACATGTCACATGACCTGGCCAATCAGAGCGCCGGAAACGCGGATGCGTTGTAAAAAGGCTACACGCGTCCTGGTCGTTGTAAACTGCGACTCCTACTGGTCGGTCGGGGCGCCTGCTCAGCAGGGAGGGGATCTGGGGAAAATAGTGTGAACCTCTGCAAAGAAACTCCTCGCTGTCAGGTGAAAAGAAGCGTCTGGCGACTCCACATGTATCGGAGGAGGCATGTGGTAGTTCTACACCCTCCCCAGGCAACAGTGGGGCAATGCGGTTTTAAATTTTTTTAAACCGCTGCCTTCAGGTGGACGGCGAACGACTACGAATCCTATAGTCTCCCACTATTTTTTAAACAAACACATAAACAAACGTGACAACACACGATTAGATATACAAGCATTGTTAACAGTGCACATCAAATTAAATCACAGTTTAAATAAATGCTCTTGCTCGCACCCCCCACCCTGGACCCCCCAATGGATAATCCATCCATTATCATTCGCTCTTAACCAGACACTACCATTATATGCTAGCTTTTATTCTCTCCACCACTTCTAACCACATTGTCAATTTGGATTCATTGAGACCCAAAATTCTTGCTGTAGATATTTCTAGATAAATCACATCGAGATATGTAAGAATCCAGACCTTTCGGCACATTTTTTCCGGTTGAATCCATCGTGATGCTATCAGTTTTTTAGCCACTGTAATACCAGATAAAACCAATCTCTTTAGCTGTGGATGTACTGCATACTCAAAAACATCATTCAGCAGTAATACAGAGGGGTGTACAGGTATATTCAGAATTAAGAGATTTGATAATTGCTGGGTCACTTCTTTCCAGAATATCTTAACTGGTGGGCAGTCCCAGTACATGTGCATAAATGTCCCCTCGTCCCCATTTGTACATAAGGAGCATTTGGAGTCTTGTTTAAGACCCATTCTGTTCAGTCTTCAGGCCATTTACTCTTATATCATGCTCAGGTTGGGATTTATTTTGTGATTATGGTCAATGATACAAAGGAAAGAACTGTATGCAGTATAATTGGAACTATTTATTTCCTCAAAGAATGGAAAGACTAACAATCAAGGTGTATAATGGATATTTCTTTATTTCTTTATTTCAGATCCCCATTAGTCACTGCCTCAGCAGCGACTATTCTTCCTGGGGTCTGGATACAAACATATAAAAAAATCAAACAAGATTAATCAATAAAACAACATAAAATGAAACAAATATCAATAAAACACCAATAAAATATACAAACAAATATAGAACAATAAACAAATCAAAATCAGACATACAAACAAATATAGAACAATAACAAATATACAAATATATAGAACAAATCAAATATCAATAAAACAACAATAAAACAACAAACAGAAACATCTCAGAGAAAACTAAACTGTACATTGGAGGGGGTTGGGTTTAGACATTTACAGGGGCCAGTTTCGAATTGCAGTCTCCCGTAGGTGCTCTTTGAGAGTGGTTTTGAAAGTGGATAGTGATTCACATTCCTTTACAGCTGTGGGTAGGGCGTTCCACATTGATGTGGCATAATTGCGAAACGTGTGTAGTCCCTTGTTTGAGCCAAATCTGGGTTTGACATGATTTGTGGAGCTCCCTCTGGTGTTGTGGTTGTGGTATTCACTGACCTTTGGGAAGTATTTTGACATGTACATGGGTACCTTAGTGGTGTAGTGTATCTTGTAGACCAGGCCCATTGCAAGTTGCTGTACTCTGTCATCTACTCTAAGTTATCCTAGGTTGTCAAAGTGGGCAGGGGTGAGGTGGTTTCTAGGAGTAAGGTCAAGGATAGGAGTGGGTCTGAGGCGGCCAGAGGATGTAGAGCAGAGGGGTCTTGGGGGTGTGCAGTTAGAAGATGCAGAGAGGAGGGGTCTTGAGGGTGTGTAGTTAGAGACCATTGGCCGGAGGTAGGCGGGAGCTGTTCCCTTTGCTGTGCGATATGCCAGGCTGAGGACCTTGAAGCGAATTCGTGCGGCGATGGGGAGCCAGTACAGGTCCCTAAGAAGTGGGGTAACATGGGCTGTCAGTGGCTAGCCCAATACCCCCTCTCCTAGCCACCATCAGTGGCTAGCCCAAGGCCCCCTCCCCAAGCAACCACCTCCCACTGTACTCCAGAGGAAATTCATCTATTCAGTTTCTAATTGAATTTAGCTTCAACCCTCCATGCACTGTTTTCAATCTGTTGTGTGATTGATTGATTGATTGATTGATTGATTGAAAATTGTATTAACAGATTGCAGAATGGGTACAATACAGTACAGCTCAATACACACAATTGTTAAGGGGATGCAGACCAGAGAAAGATTTTCGTCTTGTTTACATCAGGGTCCCCCATTTTCAATTCATCATAACATATATGACATACATGACATACAGATAGACAGTACTGCTACATCTATACATTTATGACATTCTTAGCGATAGCAAAGTTAGCACTTACACTCAGGTTATAATATCTCCTGTGCTGCACAAGCACTAACGTAGCGTGGACATGGAGAGAGGTCTGGCTATGTGAAGCACTAACGTAGCGTGGACATGGAGAGAGGTCTGGCTATGTGAAGCACTAACGTAGCATGGACATGGAGAGAGGTCTGGCTATGTGAAGCACTAACGTAGCGTGGACATGGAGAGAGGTCTGGCTATGTGAAGCACTAACGTAGCATGGACATGGAGAGAGGTCTGGCTATGTGAAGCACTAACGTAGCATGGACATGGAGAGAGGTCTGGCTATGTGAAGCACTAACGTAGCGTGGACATGGAGAGAGGTCTGGCTATGTGAAGCACTAACGTAGCATGGACATGGAGAGAGGTCTGGCTATGTGAAGCACTAACGTAGCGTGGACATGGAGAGAGGTCTGGCTATGTGAAGCACTAACGTAGCATGGACATGGAGAGAGGTCTGGCTATGTGAAGCACTAACGTAGCATGGACATGGAGAGAGGTCTGGCTATGTGAAGCACTAACGTAGCATGGACATGGAGAGAGGTCTGGCTATGTGAAGCACTAACGTAGCATGGACATGGAGAGAGGTCTGGCTATGTGAAGCACTAACGTAGCATGGACATGGGAGAGAGGTCTGGCTATGCGAGACATCCGAGTGTAACAATACTCGTAAACTAATGACAATCCTAGATGTTCACAGAGCACCCTACCACATTTCACTTTAGCTATGAAGGGGAAGATGAGCACGGAAAGAGTGGATGAATGTCACTGAGCAGTGATTTACGTAAGACAAAGTTGTCTCTTTCCTTAGGTAATATGCATCCACAGCAATAATAATACATTTACAGTAATACACCTCCTGTCATTTACTCCTTCAATTATTCTTTACATTATTTATTATTGTGTTCTGGTATGTCTTGTTAAATGTTATGTGGGAAAAAAAGAAAAAAAATTATTTGATAAAAGAAAATGAAACTGATGGCAACAAATAAGTTACAGCAGGTTAAGAGAAAAAGTTACCTTCATGTCATGGTTCACAATTGACTGACTTTTAAATTTGCCAAGTATGAAAGGTAGAATAGTTTTGGTTCTTTATATAACATTTTCTCCCCCCGTCAAAAATATTACAATCGGAACAGATATTTGATGAGAACCAGATTCGATAAGCAGAACCAGAACCAGAATCGATCAAATCCAAACGATACCCAATGATACCCAAAAAGTGTCTATAGCCCTTTCAAGGTGCATACATCTGTTACCCCTCCCTCCCTTCGTCTCTGCTGACCACAACTCTGTCCTCCTCGCTCCTGTGTACAAACTGGTCATACAGAGAGTAGAGAAAGTGGTCAAGTCAACCAGACAGTGGACTGACCTGAGCAGGGACATGCTACATGGATGTTTTGACTGTATGAATGAATGAATGAATGAATGAATGAATGAATGAATTACTTTTATTTATATAGCACACTTCACTGCACGAATGCACAAGGTGCTTTACACTACAGCAACTTGCAAGTATATAAAAACTAAAACAAAAATCAGAAATAAATGACAACAACAACAACAACAACAACAACAACAACAACAACAACAACAACAACAACAACAGACAGCAGTTAAAAACAGTGAAACCAAATAAAATAATATAATAGAAGAATTTAAATAAAATCATCAGTCACTAATTCAAAAAACAAAACTATAGGAACAGTGAGGACAAGAAAGAGTGCCTATGTATGACCAAAAGCCTGTCTAAACATATGTGTCTTTAGTTGTTTTTTAAAAGAGTTTTCTGAGGGGGACTGTACCATCCAAGAAGAGTTTTTAAAACCAACCAATACTATAAATGAGAAAGGACAAATAGTATCCTCCTATGTCTCCAGCTGCGTGGACAGTTCCCGTGAAGAACGATCACCATTTATCCAAACAATAAACCATGGGTCACAAAAGAACTAAAAGACATTCTTAACAAAAGTATCTGGGGTGGAGAGGAAAGAAGTGAACAGAGAGGCCATCAGCCAAGCAGAAATGTAAAGACAGAGTGGAACAAACATTCAAATGAGAGAAACTCTGCTCTGCCTGACAGGGAATAAAGAATATGGCAGCAGTGGACATCGGTATCACTGGCATTAGTGAGGAGCCTCTCCCCAATGACCTCGACTTCTTTTTCATGCAAGGTTTGAAAAAGACAATGGAGCTCAGACAATGGAGCCCCCCCCCCCCCCTCAGCCCTGTGCACGGATAACATCTGTGAGCACATGCTGAAGTACCGCACTGAACAGCTAGGTGGAGTGTTTCAAGTACTGTTCCAGAACTCTCTTGTACCACAGGTGCGGAAACATTCAACAATAATTCCACTCTCAAAGAAGAGCAGCTCCAAGGTCCTGCATGAATGTCAGCTGGACCCTCTTCAGTTTGCATACCATGCAGGTAGAGGGGTGGATGATTCAAAATTATTCATACTCGACACCATGAATACATGAATGAGTGATCATTGCATTTGTGTAGAGCTTTTCTAGACACTCAAAGCGCTTCACAATGTAGGGTGGACATTGTCTTCTTCATCAACACTGTGTAGCAGCCAACCTTGGGCTACACAGGATCACTGGCACCAGGCACACATCACACCACACGATGACTACCATACACTGGCACCAGGCACACATCACACCACACGATGACTACCATACACTGGCACCAGACATCACACCACACGATGACTACCATACACTGGCACCAGACATCACACCACACGATGACTACCATACACTGGCACCAGACATCACACCACACGATGACTACCATACACTGGCACCAGGCACACATCACACCACACGATGACTACCATACACTGGCACCAGGCGCACATCACACCACACGATGACTACCATACACTGGCACCAGGCACACATCACACCACACGATGACTACCATACACTGGCACCAGACATCACACCACACGATGACTACCATACAATGGCACCAGATATCACACCACACGATGACTACCATACACTGGCACCAGGCACACATCACACCACACGATGACTACCATACACTGGCACCAGGCACACATCACACCACACGATGACTACCATACACTGGCACCAGGCGCACATCACACCACACGATGACTACCATACACTGGCACCAGACATCACACCACACGATGACTACCATACACTGGCACCAGGCACACATCACACCACACAATGACTACCATACACTGGCACCAGACATCACACCACACAATGACTACCATACAATGGCACCAGATATCACACCACACGATGACTACCATACACTGGCACCAGGCACACATCACACCACACGATGACTACCATACACTGGCACCAGGCACACATCACACCACACGATGACTACCATACACTGGCACCAGACATCACACCACACAATGACTACCATACAATGGCACCAGATATCACACCACACGATGACTACCATACACTGGCACCAGGCACACATCACACCACACGATGACTACCATACACTGGCACCAGGCACACATCACACCACACGATGACTACCATACACTGGCACCAGGCACACATCACACCACACGATGACTACCATACACTGGCACCAGGCACACATCACACCACACGATGACTACCATACACTGGCACCAGGCACACATCACACCACACGATGGCTGAAAAGCTCAGGAGACAGCTGATTGATATCAGCCAATTAAGGGGGAGGAATGAGTAGGTGGCCTTGATGTCAAAGACCTGATTGGGAATTTCTTTGGCCAGGAACCCCCTACTCTTTGCGATAGGCGCCCTGGGTTCTTTAACGATCAAATTCATTCTGGACCTCGGTTTAACATCTCATTCGAAAGGATGGCACTCTCAACTGTACGGTGTCCCTATCACTACAACAGGGGCATTGTTAAAAGAAATTCACCTGTAGGATCATATTTGGCCATAGAAAAGCATATAAAATGTACATATAACATCAGTGATTGTTATGCTTGAATAATACATGGATATAGATGGACTGTATAGCATGTGTGTTGTGTGTTTGTCTGGTCTCATGAGGCCTTGACATTGAGCCAGTTGAAGGCGACTTCTCAGTTCAACCAGCTCAGCTTTTTAGGCTGAGATCGATGACACGTGGACAGACGTCGCCGGGGAGACACTCTTCTGGTTCCCATGGCGATGCCTCCGGTCCCCGGTTGGAACCAGTGACGATGATCTGCTAAATGAGAAGCAAGTTTAGACTGTCCTCTTACAACCCGAGACGATCTCATCAGTGCAGTATTGATCATATTTACATGGTGGACATGTTGCTCTACAGGAACCCAACCTGAGCATGACATCGTGGAGAGAGAGAGAGAGAGAGAGAGAGAGAGAGAGAGAGAGAGAGAGAGAGAGAGAGAGAGAGAGAGAGAGAGAGAGAGAGAGAGAGAGAGAGAGAGGCTCGTGTGAATGTGGTCACTGGCAAAGCATGCATTCCTGTTGCTCTTGGTGACACATGACTGCATATTTCCAGTGTAGTTATGATGAGGCTGGAGAGCGTGCCAAAGGTATTAGGTTTGTATGAATTTGGAAGCGTAGTAATTAGTACGAAATGATTCCACATGCAGTCTACAGCCTAACGTCTAATGAGATGCTGTTGTCTCACAAACGGCCATTTCGCTTATAAGAAGGATGCCCACTGTTCGGTAATTAGTAAAAGTAATTGCCTGTTTCAATGATTTGATAATTGGCATGTCACATTGCCTGGCTTGGGTGTTTCTATTTGCATACAAAGCATGAAAGATGTTGCCATTCAGGTGAAAATTGAACAACGGATTGTCTTGTTGTGGAAAAATCCTCAAATTTGTCTTTGTTGTGTTTGATCCAACACCTGCAGCCAATCAATCCACACCCACACACCCTCCAAACACACACACATACACACACACACACACACACACACACACACACACACACACACACACACACACACACACACACACACACACACACACACACACACACACACACACACACACACACACACAAAGAAACAAGCGCACTCATTCAAAATCAATCAAGACGGTTTGACTTGCGTCTTTTTTCTTCTTCTCCACAATCAGGAGGGATTTGTTAATCAACTGATCATTTTGTGTGCTAATCTCTTCTCTGAGTCGGGGGATGAGACCTTGATCCTGTTGTCACATGGTGGAACATGCCACGCCCCATGCCACGCCCC
Source organism: Notolepis coatsorum (assembly GCF_963971535.1). Classification (NCBI taxonomy): domain Eukaryota; kingdom Metazoa; phylum Chordata; class Actinopteri; order Aulopiformes; family Paralepididae; genus Notolepis; species Notolepis coatsorum. The sequence continues at coordinate 29,308,590 of NC_140166.1, forward strand.
TCTCTCTGTCTCTCTCTCTGTCTCTCTCTCTGTCTCTCTCTCTGTATCTCTCTCTGTCTCTCTCTCTGTCTCTCTCTCTGTCTCTCTCTCTGTCTCTCTCTCTGTCTCTCTCTCTGTATCTCTCTCTGTCTCTCTCTCTGTCTCTCTCTCTGTATCTCTCTCTCTCTCTCTCTCTCTCTCTCTCTGTCTCTCTCTCTGTCTCTCGCTCTCTCTCTCTCTGTCTCTCTCTCGCTATCCCCATCGGTCTCTCTTTCTATGTATTGCTCTCTCTCTCCCCCCTTCTCTCTCTATCTCTCTCACTCTCTTTCCCTCTCTCTCTGTCTCTCTCCCCATCTGTATCTCTTGTTATCCCCATCAGTCTCTCTTTCTATGTATCTCTCTCTATGTCTCTCTCTATGTCTCTCTCTATGTCTCTCTCTCTCTCTCTCTCTCTCTCTCTCTCTCTCTCTCTCTCTCTCTCTCTCTCTCTCTATCTCTCTCTCTCCCCATCTCTCTCTCTCCCCATCTGTCTCTCTTACATTTACATTTACATTTAGTCATTTAGCTGACGCTTTTATCCAAAGCGACTTACAAGTTCTGTACGACAAGCCATCAGGAAGGGCACAACTCTATCAGCTGAGCAACAATGTTCATCAAAGTGTTGAGTGCTACAGTGTAGGTTAGTTTATTAGGACAAGTGCATGACAGTACGGTTAGTTAGGGTTAGATTATTATTTTTTTTATTCAGATAATGGTTGAAGAAGTGCGTCTTTAGTCGACGGCGAAAGATTGACGGGTTTCGGCTGTCCTAACTGGGGTGGGTAGTTCATTCCACCATTGTGGGGCAAGGACTGAGAATAGGCGACTTCTCTTTGATGACCCTCCCGGAGCTTGGATAGGAGTAGGTCTGAGGCGGCCAGAAGATGCAGAGCGTAGGGGTCTTGAGGGTGTGTAGTTAGAGACCATTGACCGGAGGTAGGCGGGAGCGGTTCCCTTTGCCGCACGGTATGCTAGGTCGAGGGCCTTGAAGCGGATTCGTGCAGCAATGGGGAGCCAGTGCAGGTCCCTAAGAAGTGGGGTGACATGGGCCGACTTCGGTAGGTTTGAGATCAGGCGGGCCGCTGCGTTCTGAATGAGTTGAAGAGGCTTAGTGGCAGTGGCCGGGAGGCCAGCGAGCAGTGCATTGCAGTAGTCGAGGCGGGAGATGACTGTTGATTGGACTGTTGGGTGGCTCTTTTGTCAGGAAGGGGCGGATCCTTCTGACGTTGCTCAGAGGAATCGGCAGGTTCTGGTCGTCGCTGCGATGTGAGCAGAGAAGTTCAACTGGTCGTCGAGGACAACACCAAGGTTCTTGCCGGTCGGGGACGCAGTCACAGCTGCATTCTCGACTGTGATTGAAAGGTCGGTTAGGGGGAGGATTTGGCCGGCAGGTGGAGCAATTCTGTTTTGCTTAGGTTCAGTTTGAGGTGGTTGGACGTCATCCAGGCTGAGATGTCGGACAGACAGGCCGAGATCCGCTCAGAGACGTGGATATCTGAGGGAGGGAAGGAGAGGAAGAGTTGAGTATCGTCGGCATAACAATGGTAGGAGAAGCCATGAGACGTGATAATGTTACCCAGTGATTTAGTGTAGAGGGAGAAGAGAAGGGGTCCTAAAACCGAGCCCTGGGGACACCCGTCCGCAGGGGCGGGTGGCTGACAGGGTCCCTCTCCATGACACTTGGTAGGAGCGGTCATTGAGGTATGATGACAGCCATGTCAGCGCAGAGCCAGCCACTCCCATTCCTGCGAGGGCCGCAAGGAGGATCTGGTGGTTGACTGTGTCGAAGGCTGCAGATAGATCTAGGAGAATCTCTTGTTATCCCCATCAGTCTCTCTCTCTCTCTCTCTCTCTCTCTCTCTCTCTCTCTCTCTCTCTCTCTCTCTCTCTCTCTCTCTCTCTCTCTCTCTCTGTTACCATGCCCTTTTCAAAGTTGAGTGTCTCCCGACTCGAGGGCTAATGAAGCAGGCTTGTTGTGTATGTTAATGACGCACTGTGCTGCAGGAAGAGGCCAAACTAGTTTGTGCAGCCTGTCACGCCGTCACACTCGTACTTACATTTTGTTAAACGTATTGAAATTATACTTTCGATTTTTTTTCAGATTACATTTACAGCAATGTTAATTCAAATGTGCTTTGAATTAGTACACGAAGGCACCATAGGAAGTACCAAAAATACATTGCAAGTGTACTTATTGGTAGAAAAGTACATATTGGTAGAAATATATGTTACACACACTTAAATACACTTTCAGTATGGAAAGAATATAGATTTACCACACGTTTATTGCCCCTTGCTTGCGTCAGAAACTGTAAGTCGATTTCGCTAATGTCACCTTATGAGATTTTCACAGCACATTTTTCTTATTGAATTGGATGATTGCTTATGAGTCACATGGCGCCGGGTTGGATGTGATGATTCACCTTCTCTCCGGGTAAATTCCACCATGGAGAGACTCAAGGGAGAGAAATTTGCATCCATTCCGTGGATCGTTTGCTTTCATCATCGAGCCGCAACACAGACTGTATGTTTCTCTGCCTTCTTCATAACTACCACCCCCACCCCCCCCCACCCCCCCACCCCACCACCCCCACCCCCGACCACCCCCACCCCCACCTACCACCCCCACCCACTCATCCACCCCACCCCCACCCCACCACCCCCCCCCCCTCTACTACCACCCCCACCCCCACCCCCACCCCCACCTACCACCCCACCCCACTCTACCACCCCACCCCTACCACCCCCACCCCCACTCTACCACCCCACCCACTCTACCACCCCCACCCCCACCTACCACCCCACCCCACTCTACCACCCCCACCCCCACCTACCACCCCCACCTACCACCCCCACCCCACTCTACCACCCCCACCCCCACCCACCACCCCCACCCCCACTCTACCACCCCCACCCCCACTCTACCACCCCCACCCCACTCTACCACCCCCCACCCCACTCTACCCCACCCCCACCCTCACCACCCCCACCCCACTCTACCACCCCCACCACACCCCCACCCCCACCCTACCACCCCCACCCCACCCTACCACCCCCACCCCCACCCTACCACCCCACCCCACTCTACCACCCACCCCACCCCCCACCCCACTCTACCCCCACCCCACCCCCACCCTACCACCCCCACCCCCACTCTACCACCCCACCCTACCACCCCCACCCCCACTCTACCACCCCTACCCCACTCTACCACCCCCACCCTACCACCCACCCCCACTCCTACCCACCCCCACCCCCACCCCACCCTCTCTACCACCCCCACCCCACTCTACCACCCCCACCCTACCACCCCCACTCTACCACCCCCACCCTACCACCCCCCTACCACCCCCCCCCACTCCCCCCCACCCCACTCTACCACCCCCACCCTACCACCCCACCCCACCCTACCACCCCACTCTACCCCCCCACCTACCACCCCACCACTCTACCACCCCCACCCCCACTCACCACCCCCACCCTACACCCCACCCCCCTACTCCCCCCACCCACCCCCCCCACCCACCCCCCCTCCCCACCCCCCCCACCCCACTCACCACCCACCCCCACCCCTACCACCCCCACCTCTACCACCCCACCCCCATCTACCACCCCCACCCCCCACTACCACCCCCACTCACACCCCACCTACACCCCCCACCCCACACCCCCACCCCCACTCTACCACCCCCACCCCCACTCTACCCCCACCCCCACTCTACCACCCCAAACCCCACTCTACCACCCCCACCCCTCTACCACCCCCACCCCACTCTACCACCCCCACCTACCACCCCCACCCCCACTACCACCCCCACCCACACCCCCACCCCCACCCACTCACCACACCCCCACCCTACCACCCCACCCCCACTCTACCACCCACCCCCACTCTACCACCACACCCCCACCCCCACTCTACCACCCCCACCCTACACCCCCACTCTACCACCCCCACCCTACCACCCCCACCCCCACCCTACCACCCCCACTCTACCACCCCCACCCTACCACCCCCACTCTACCACCCCCACCCCCACTCTACCACCCCCACCCTACCACCCCCACTTACACCACCCCACCCTACCACCCCCACCCCCACCCTACCACCCCACCCTACCACCCCCACTCTACCACCCCCACCCCACTCTACCACCCCCACCCCACCCTACCACCCCCACTCTACCACCCCCACCCCCACTCTACCACCCCACTCTACCACCCCCACCCTACCCCCACCCCACTCTACCACCCCCACCCCCACTCTACCACCCCACCCCCACTCTACCACCCCCCCCACTCTACCACCCCCACCCCCACTCTACCACCCCCACCCCACTCTACCACCCCCACCCTACCCCCCACCCCCACTCTACCACCCCCCCCACCTACCCCCACCCCACCCCCACTCTACCACCCCCACCCCC